>NC_041394.2:341856981-342193548 GCF_900747795.2 Erpetoichthys calabaricus | reverse complement strand
GAGAGGAATACTGTGACATAATGCTACAGTTGTGGCCAAAAGTTTTGAGAATGACACAAGTGTTGGTTTTCACAAAGTTTGGTGCTTCAGTGTTTTCAGAGCTTTTTGTCAGATGTTTCTGTGGTATACTGAAGTAGAATTGCAAGCATTTCATAAGTTTCAAAGGCTTTAATTGACAATTACAGAGAAAAGCCAAGCAAAATGACACCTTTTATTGGCTAACTAAAAAGATTACAATATGCAAGCTTTCGAGGCAACTCAGGCCCCTTCTTCAGGCAAGATGTAATCAATTACATTAAGTTTATGCACAGAGTCCATGTTTTCAGTGTTGGCCCTTCTTTCTTTACCAAGACCTCTGCAATTCACCCTGGCATGCTGTCAATCAACTTCTGGGCCAAATCCTGACTGATGGCAGCAGTCCATTCTTGCATAATCAATGCTTGCAGTTTGTCAGAATTTGTGGGTTTTTGTTTGTCCACCCGCCTCTTGAGGATTGACCACAAGTTCTCAATGGGATTAAGGGCTGGGAAGTTTCCTGGCTATGCACTCAAAATTTCAATGTTTTGTTCCCTGAGCCACTTAGTTGTCACTTTTGCCTTATGGCCCGGTGCTCCACCATGTTGGATTGTTCATTGTTGGTCACCAAACTGTTCTTGGATGGTTGGGAGAAGCTGCTGTCGAAGGATGTTTTGGTCCCATTCTTTATTCATGGCAAGAATGGGCCGCCGTCAATCAGGATTTGGCCCAGAAGTTGATTGATAGCTATGCCAGGTCTTGAAAAAGAAGGGCCAACGTTGCAAATGTTGACTCTTTGGATAAACTTAATATCATTGTCAATATAGCCTTTGAAACTTATGAAATACTTGTAATTATTGTTCAATTTTCCTTAGAAACATCCGACAAAAGGTTCTAAAAACACTGAAGCAGCAAACTTTGTGAGAACCGATATCTGTGTCATTCTCAAAACTTTTGGCCACGACTGTAGAACCAGAATTGGAGTCTAGATCACTGGTGAGCATCTGATGGCTCTTGTAGACCAGTCAGGCAAAAGTGGGATGGATCTGTGTATTCCTGTCACATGGAATGTTGCTTCTCTGTTGTGTGGTAGGAGATAGAGCTCATGAAGAAGGCCAAAAAATCCAAGCAAAATATTGTGGGACTTGAATGTACACAAAGCATAAGCTCTGGAACAGTGATGTCACTTTTACTCTGACAGAGAGACTTTAGCTTGGTATGCGGGTACTCACAAGACCTCGGCTGGGTGCTTATAGTTTGTTTCTTGTAGTCGATTATAAAGTCGCCTCAATGAGATTTAGATTTGCAAAGCAGAAGTTTCACCATTATGTGTGTGTGCGGTTACCAAACAACTGTTCAAAGTATTTGACCTCTTTAGAGACTTTGGATTCCGTGCTCAGAAAAGTGACTGTACAGACCTTCAGGAGGACATCAACAAGTATGATCTCCAACAGGATCACGACTCAAGGCTAGATTGGCACAGTTGGATGACCCAAACAGGCAGTGAAAGCCTCCGTTCTAAAGTTCCAGAAGAACTTCTCCTACATCATGGTGTAGAGATGGAAGAGACCAAATTCAAGGCCTTGGTAGCTCAAGACCAGGAGCTTGTTGGTGCCTGTCATTGCAGCTCTACCAGTCTATGGAGGACATCAGCAGTGAGTCAAACTGTCAGGTTGAAGAAAGTGACATTTCATGTATGCAAGAAGGAGAATCTCCTCAAGTCAGTGATAGAAATCAGAAATGTTGCAGACATCTGTCTTTGATTAATGCAAAACCAGCAGAATGAGTGCACTACAGAAGCTTGCGTTAATGGTAGGGTTAAGTTACTTGGTTCTTTTCACTTTTCATTTCTGCTCAATTTATTTAGATTAAGTACACAATAAAACAGATCAGATTTCTATTTGATCAGCATGAATAAATCATGGCAGTACACGTTTATTAAGAGTATAATGGGGAGTATAAAAGTCACAAAGCTGACCAGTCCTGGTTTCACCTGCTACTCCCCATCCAAGGCAGACAAAAAATATCTGTGCTGATCCAACATCTCTCATCTTCTGCGTTTTCTTCCAAAACTCTGCAGTCCCAGTAAGCTGGTGCCTTAATATGACACTGTATTCATTCCTCTGATTTGCTCTAGTGATTTAAATAAGATATTTTCATATATATTTTGGGGTCAAGTGGCTTTAGTATAATTGTGGAGAAATTTCAGGGTGCAGTCTGATTATTAAAGGTGCATTGCATATGCTTGGCATGGCATTCAGCTTTATTAATTAAACTTCTTACTTCCCTTGAAAGAAAAAAAAACCCATCATTTTGATAATTATTTTAAATTCAAGATGACAAAATGATAAAGGTCTATAATGCAGTTAACAAAATGTAATCTTGTCAATTGTGTCTTTTACATGTCATCTTTTTAGTTTTACTGTTTCAACTCTTTTTTTCTTCCTTCAGTGATTGTGCTCATGTGGCGAGTAATTGAAAAACCTATATGGGAAGTCACTCAACCTTTTATTTTTTCTTTCTGTATTAAAGTTGCTAATGCAAAGGTTGTTTATAATTTCCACCAGCCTTTATTTACTGTTGTGACCTGATGTCAATATTAAAGTAGTGGATTAAGAAATAAGCTTTTCTTTTTTCTTTTATATTTTATACAGGAATCAAACATCACTGCTGTTCTGAATGTGGTAAACAATTTTGTAAAAGGAGTACACTGGGAAGACACATGCGAATTCACACGGGAGAGAAGCCATACTGCTGTTCTGAATGTGGAAAACAGTTTTCACGAAGAAGCCAAGTTCAGACCCACAAAATAATTCACACAGGGGAGAAGCCATATTGTTGTTCCGATTGTGGCAAACAGTTTTCACAAAGAGGCTACCTTAAGATCCACCAAAGAATTCATACAGGAGAGAAGCCATATTGTTGTTCTGAATGTGGTACACAGTTCTACCACAAGCATGGTCTTCAGATCCACAAAAGCGTTCACACAGGACAGAAGCCATTTTGCTGTTCGGAGTGTGGCAAAACGTTTTCACAAAGAAGCAACCTTCAGAGCCACAAGGTAATTCACACGGGAGAGAAGCCATATTGCTGTAGTGAATGTGGCAAACAGTTTTCACAAAGAAGCTACCTTAAGAGCCACAAAAGAATTCACACTGGAAAGAAACCATACTGTTGTTCTGAGTGTGGCAAACAATTTCATCACAAGAGTGGCCTTGAAAGCCATAAAAGCATTCACACAGGAGAGAAGCCATATTGCTGTAATCAATGTGACAAACAGTTTTCACAAAGAAGAAATCTTCAGATCCATCAAAGGATTCACACAGGAGAGAAGCCGTTTTCCTGTAATGAATGTGGCAAACAGTTTTCACAAAGAAACAACCTTATAAGCCATGAAAGAATGCATACAGGAGAGAAGCCGTATTGTTGTTCTGAATGTGGCAGGCGATATGCTCGTATAACCAATCTGAAGATCCACTCTTGTAGGAAAAGATGAGAGATTTAATTTGGTTAATTAATTATCAATTTTGTCTTCAGCAAAGCCGGTTATTTATGAAATAACTCGCTAAGGCTGCTACTTTAGTTACCTTGCCTTTTTCTATTGTAGGAGGTGGGTCTGCGGCCATTAGACTTGTGTAAAGGTAACTTATGCATGCTCCTTTTAAGAAACAGAATAATACAAGGTATTGATAAAAAAAAAGTGTTACAGAAATATGATAAATGTATCTTATATATAAACGTCTACGTGTGGAAGTGTGTGTGTCAGTCCAGCCCAGAAGTGAGGATACACAAGCAAGGCCAGCACATTGGTAAAGGGAAACCTCCGAAGGAAGAGTCACTCTCTTAGCAGCTAATACAGAAGGTGAGGCGGGCACATCAGCAAATCGGTATCCCTTTTACTTTTTCTCCTGCCACTAATACACAGACTAGGCGAGTACGTCGGCAAAAGGAAACCTCCAAAGAAAGAGACACTCACTTAGCAGCTAATACTGAAGTGAGGTGAGCACATCGGCAAAACAAAACCTCAGAAGAAAGAGACACTCGTTTAGCGGCTAATACAAAAGTGAGGCAAGCACATCGGAAAAACGGTATCCTTTTACTTCTGCCGCTTATACACAAGCAAAGTGAGCACATCGGCAAAACGAAACCTCCGAAGAAAGAGACGCTGACTTAATGGCTAATACAGAAGTGAGGCGAGCATATCGGAAAAACGGTATCCCTTTCACTTTTTCTCCTGCCGCTAATACACAAACTAGGCGAGTATGTCGGCAAAACGAAACCTCCAAAGAAAGAGACACTCACTTAGCAGCTAATACAGAAGTGAGGCGAGCACATCAGCAAAACAAAACCTCAGTAGAAAGAGACACTCGCTTAGCGGCTAATACAGAAGTGAGGCGAGCACATCGGAAAAACGGTATCCCTTTTATTTTTTCTTCTGCCACTTATACACAAGCAAAGTGAGCACATCGGCAAAACGAAACCTCCGAAGAAAGAGACACTGACTTAACGGCTAATACAGAAGTGAGGCGAGCACATCAGCAAAACGGTATCCCTTTTACTTTTTCTTCTGCAGCTAATATACAAGCGAGGCGAGCATGTCGGCAGCATGAAAGCAACTAGGAGAGAGATGGCCAGAGTAGTTCCTTTCAATTACTTGACATTTCTACATTTCAGTTTATTTTCTGATGATTTCAATAGTTTCTAGGACCCCGTGCTGGCTTACACAGCTAGTATGTGTATATTGACCTATAAGACAGGACACAGACTAACCTGTAAGATTAAAGGCTGGTTGTTTACTTGCTATTTAAAGATCTAATTTATTTTGGCTCAGATAAATAGTTTTAAAATACCAAATCTTTTAATGAAGATATCCAATGTTGTTTGAAGTTGTTGGTTTGTTGCTTCTCCTTGTTCAACTAAAGGATTCTTCTTGCATTGAAGTGGACTTTTTCTCTTTTCTGTATGGTTTGTTGTTCAGGTGTTCTGTGCAGTTAAACTCGTTGCTGTGTCATCTGCAACTTCATAGGGAAATGCATTATTCATTCTGGCACGAGAGTTTTGATGCGGAGGTTCACATCTTAACTCTTTGAGGGCTGAATATTTTTCCCAAAAAATCACACAATTTCATACATAAATCAACATAAAACGCCCGTTGCTGCATGCTGGGGCTGCTGCCGGTGTCTGTTCAGCGTCTCTGGCAGCAGCAGCAGCAGCTGTACAGGGGCAGCTCAATG
The DNA here is from genome assembly GCF_900747795.2 of Erpetoichthys calabaricus. NCBI lineage: Eukaryota > Metazoa > Chordata > Cladistia > Polypteriformes > Polypteridae > Erpetoichthys > Erpetoichthys calabaricus. The sequence goes on along the minus strand of NC_041394.2, from coordinate 342,188,299 downwards.
GCCAGCAGAAATGCACGGCTGCCTGCCTAACTTCATGCGTAGACACAGTTTGATGCAATCTGATTTGTACCTCTTGTCATTGTAAGTGGCAGTCCCCTTAGGTGAACTTTGCTGTAGGCGCATCAGCTACATGAACATGTTCAGCACATCGATCAGCTGATGCTGGTAACTCACTTTCGTTTTCAATCCACATCTCCAGATCTCTTGTATCAAAATCGGAGTCCAACAAGTCAGAGTCTATTTCAGCGATAATATGCAAAACGTCGTCCACTGAGTATTTTGCTTTGTGCATCTGCTTTGGTCTCTCGCCAAATGTCGATGCCATTTTTGAGGTTGTTTGTTTCTTTGCTATTTATGCACGTGCAGGGAATCAAGGTCAAATCAACGAAGCTAGCTTTCTTTCCAGCAAAGTGAGTTGAACTAAACTGTAACGGCGTGTTTTGTCGCAGTTTACAGCCAATTACCATCCTCTACTCCTAAATTTCAATAAAAGTCGACATCTACCCTGAAATAGTTAAAGTGATACTGGCATCGGGCACATTTACATGGCTTGGAACACTAGACCTCAGCTTTGTGGTCAACAAAGTGAAGATGTTGTTAGCCTTCAGCTCCCAAAAGAGGGAACGGTTCATCAACTTTTTGTATCAGAGAGCAGGTTTCAGAGGGTGAAAGACTTCCAAAGCCTTTCTTCATTCTTCCAACTCCCTCTCCACTTCCTCTTTTCTGATACTAAACAACACAATGTCATCAGCATTATGGGGGGATTAGTGTTATATCCAATGATTCACCACATCCATAACCAGATCAAAGAGGTAAGGGAGACCCCTGGTGCAGACCTCCTGTAACTGGGATCTCATCTGTTACCCCAACAGTGCTACTAACCTGAGTCCTCTCTCTCTCTCTCTCATATACACATCCTGGACAATCCTCACATACCTCTCTGGTACTCCTTTCTCTCTCCTGCACCTCCAGACCTCTTAATGCAGACAGAGGCCATTTATCTGTTCTCATCCTCTTTGATCTGAGTGCCGCATATGACACCATCGATCACAATATTCTTAAAAATCGCCTTAGTCAGTGGGTGAGCCTCTCTGGCAGTGGCTTAAATTGATCTGAATCCTAACTGGCAGGTAGAAAATTCTTTGTTAGTTGTGCTAATTATACTTCAAAGACCCATGATATTCTATATGGTGGTCCACAAGGATCTCTCCTGGGTCCGCTGCTCTTCTCAATCTACATGCTTCTGTTAGGTCAGATTATCTCGGGGCATACTGTAACGTGAGTTACCACAGCTATGCTGATGACACACAACTGTATTTATCAATAGCGCCTGATGACCCCGATTCTCTTGATTCACTGACACAATGTCTTACTGGTGTTTCTGAATGGATGAGTAGTAATTTTCACAAACTAAATAAGGAGAAAACAAAAATTTTAGTGATTGGCAAAAATGGATATAATGAGGTTATTAGAAATAAACTTGATGCATTAGGATTAAAAGTCAAGACAGAGGTAAAGAATTTAGGGGTAACTATTGACTGTGACCTGAATTTTAAATTGCATATTAATCAGATTACTAGGACAGCATTTTTTCACTTAAGAAGTATAGCAGAAGTTAGATCCCTTAAAACTTTGTAAGATGTTGAAAAATTAGTTCATGCTTTTGTTTTTAGTCGAGTAGATTACTGTAACGCCCTCCTCTCAGGACCACCCGAAAAAGACATCAATCGATTGCAACGAGTGCAGAATGCAGCTGCTAGAATCTTAACTCGGAAAAGAAAATCCGAGCACATCTCTCCAGTTGTGATGTCACTACATTGGCTACCTGTGTCATTTAGAATTGACTTTAAAATACTGCTTATGGTTGACAAAGCCTTAAATAATCTCGCTCCATCTTATATTTCAGAGTGTCTTACACCTTACACTCAAAAGATGACAGCACCAGGTGTCCAGGAAGCAGGGCCTTCAGAAACAGAAAAATCGGTAAAAACGTCAGCAGAAATTCATTTCAAACTCACAAAGGGAATGAATTAACTAAAGAGAATACCCCACAAAAGCAGAACGGACACCCTTGATTAAACCCTTACTTAAAAAGTCAGACCTAGACCCACACATACTAAATAATTATAGGCCTATTTCAAATTTACTTTAATTTAGTTGTGCTAGTGAATTAAAGGAGTGGATGAATGAGAACTACTTGTCTTTAAACACCAATAAAACAGAAATGTTAATTGTTGGTGGGAATGACGCTGATCACAACAATATTCTGTTATCATTTAACTCGGTTGGAATCACCATTAATTTTACTGAATCAGCCTGCAATCTAGGAGTTATCTTTGAGTCTAGAATGTCATTTAGAGTGCACATTACAAAGTTGTCCAAATCATGTTTCTTCCATCTTAAAAATGTTAGGAAATTAAGGCGCTTTCTAAATAAACAGGATTCTGAGAAATTAATTCATGTATTTATTTCTAGTTGGATTGACTACTGCAATGCAGTGTTCACTGGATGTTCTAACTGTTCTTTATACAGCCTCCAGTTAATCCAAAATGCTGCTGCAAGAATTATTACAAGAACAAGAAAATGCAAACACATAACTCCAGTTCTTAAATCCTTACACTTTCTCCTGGTTAAGTTTAGGGCAGATTTCAAAATTCTCCTTTTAACATATAAAGCCTTAAATGGCCAAGGTCCGGCTTACTTGTCTGAACTTATCATGACTTACAAACCAGAGCGCACATTAAGTTCTCAAGATGCTGGTCTGCTTATGGTTCCAAGGATTAATAAAATAACAGTGGGAGGTCGAGCTTTTAGTTACAGGACCCCTAAACTGTGGAATGGTCTTCCTGCTACTATAAGAGATGCCCCTTCGGTCTCAGCTTTTAAATCCTGGCTGAAGACTACTTCAGTTTAGCATACCCTGACTAGAGCTGCTGATTAACTGTACCGACTGCATCTCTGTTGTTAGTCATTAGCACTAAAACATAAGTAACATGATAGTTAGAATTTGTTACTAACCCTCACCTATTTTGTTTCTCTTTTTGGTACTCAAATGTGGCACTTGGTGCCACGGCCCACCTGCCAAGTTATTTTGCCTGGCTAAGGTAAAGTCATCCCTGATGGAGGATCACAGGAATCGTGGGTTAGAGGGGTCCTTTCATCGGATTGGCTGGCCCAGCGCTGTGGAATGGTCAAATGGGGTGGCAGCTTGATGGCTGAGGTCTCCAGGACTCTAAACAAATCCAAATCATATTATGTGATATCAGCTACTGTTAAATTCCAGTCCGTACTTATAAAATTTTTATTTTTATACTGTATTGAGGATTTGTTCTGTTCTGTGTATTGTATTGACCTCCTTCTTTTTGACACCCACTGCACGCTCAACCTACCTGGACAGGGGTCTCTCTTTGAACTGCCTTTCCCAAGGTTTCTTCCATTTTTTCCCTACAAGGGTTGTTTTGGTAGTTTTTCCTTGTCTTCTTACAGAGTCAAGACTGGGCGGCCGTCAAGAGGGAGGGCACTTCTTGTGTGATTTTAGGCTATACAAAAATAAATAGTATTGTACTGTATGACAAATAAACCCAGTGTAAAGGCCAGCCCTGACACAGACAGGTGTAGGTCACAAGTTCAAAGCACACAGGACTTTTATTTTCTATTTTCCCTTGTGGGAAATGTCCCAACACAGTCCCAAACACAATCACAATAACAATACACATTTCTTTCTCCTTCACTCTCCTCCCGACTCAGGCTCCCAGAGTAGTGGCTCCTGGCTCCTTTTATAAGGCACCCGGAAGTGCTCCAGGTGCTTGATGACCCAGCAGAAGAACTGCATTCCATGGCTCAGCAGCAGCTACAGCAACCCCTGGCAGCAACCATGGATCCTAACAGGGCTGCTCCAAACTCCAACTCCCATGAAGCCCTGCAGGAGTCCTAGGCACTGCTGCAACCCAGGGGGAAGCACCATCTAGTGCTCCAGGGGAGGTAACACTCCGGTTAGGCTGGCTCCCCCGGTCCTCCCAGCGTGGAGGCGTCCCGGCCGTCTGCCATACCAGGAAATGAAAGAAGAGCTGCTGGGCCTGATCAATCTGGGCAAGTGCTCAGTAATACAGAAAAAAGAGAAGTTACTGAGATTTCCATTAAACAAAACCAAGCAGAGCAGCACACTGTGTAGTATTCGCACCGTGGTTCCTCCCTGCGTGGAGTTTTGCATGTTCTCTCCCTGTGTCTACGTGGATTTCCTCCCACAGTCCCAAGACATACAGGTTTGGTGAATTGGCAATGCTAAACTGATGTGTAGGTGTGCACCCACCAATGGAGTGTGCCCTATGGTAGCTGGGATAAGCTCCAGCACCCCCCTGTGACCCTGGTCCAGATTAAGCGGGTTAGAAAATGACATGACATGATGACTTGTGAAGCCCAAATGTCATTCCGATGTCACCTGAAAACAGTTTTATTTTGTTTAGCTGCTCCTCCAGCTGCTGCACAGTTTCAAATTGTCAATAAATGGGAAATGAGCGACTGAGATTCTTGTTCATTGCGAGAGCTGCTATTAAATCCATGGCAGAGGTTATTACTGAGGGGGATTAATGGGTTTCAAGCTAGTCAGAACAATAGGGGTGATCAGGAGTCTCCTTGAAAGATTCCCAATTTCGTTTTTGTTAGGGATGCTGAACTGTCCTTTGTCATGCTGAAGGGCTTGCTAGTGGTTGAGATGAAATTTATCAGAATGGGGTAGATTGTGTATGGACTTAGACATTTAAGAATCCGAGAGTGAGATACACTATCCAATGCTTTTCTCCTAATCACTCCATGCCATGCCTCTTTTTCCAGTTTATCTACAGTTGGTCACTGGACTGTATCTAGTCCTTTAAATTTTTTGATCCAGGTGTGTTCACATGTCTTCTCCATTTCATTGCTGTGAGAACAATAACACTGTTCATCTGGACTGTTACCACAGTGAAGTCGTCTTTTCTTCCTCTGAAGATGTTGCACTATTGCTAGTATGGAAGAGAAAAAAATTACATATTAGCATAAATATCCATAAAAGTAATTAACAGCTTCTAAAGCATTAGATTTAGCTTAATTTAGACATGATACGCTAATAAGATATGACAAGCAAATCTTATATATAATTCTCCAGTCTACTCACTCACTCATGTCTGTCCGAAGCTGAATGCGCAGTCGCCTTCTGCGCAGCTGCTCGAAAAACCTTACGAAATTTATTGCCATGAAAACTCAAAAGAGAAAGGCGACTTCGACCAACATCGCGGCAGGCGGCGGATTTACGGCCGCAAAAATTCAGAGAAATTAAAGCTCTAGAGGCCTGAAAGGCGATTTCGACTACACCTCCTGGCCTAATTACGCATTCATTCAATACACCTATATCAGGTTTGTGGTGCTTATACTTATTATTCCACTCGTGCCCGTTTCATCTTGCGTTGTCGAAACGGGCTTTTTGTCTAGTAGTTAAATAAAGACATTAGTTACATTGCATTGTCTAGTTAAAGCTTGAAGGAAAATTACCAATATTGGGAAAGGAAGGATAGAGCAGGAAGAGAATGGCGTACAGAAACTACCCGAGGACAAGAGAAGGGGGAAATATGAAGAACACCTGTTGAGTGATACCAATAACAAAAATGTAGGAAAAATGGTCATGATAGGCGTGTGAGAAGCCAGCTGGAATTGTGAATCAGCAGAAACAGCAAAAGGCATTGCTACTAACAAGGTCAGGATGATGTAATGCATGAAAAATAAAATTAGTATATTCATGTATTAGTATAAATAAATACAGAAAAGTATATAAGCATTTAATGCAAGTCAGGCATGCCATGCAAAGAATTAAAATTACATGCCATATTCCTTTTTAATTAAAGTTTAGCATCAGCCGCTAAATAAAAAATAGCTTGGAGGCCAAGGGAAAGAAAATGATAAAATAGTGCCCAAAAAAGAAAGAAGGGAACATCTAATTAATAATAATAATTCATTACATTTATATATCGCTTTTTCTCAGTACTCAAAGCCTAGGCCAATCATAATAAGCAAAACAGAAAGTAAAAATGGACAATAGACAGTAACATACCAGAGGCCAGCTGTAGGGGAAGTCAGGAGATAATAATGGCTCCCATGGGAACTCGAGGTATCGGCCGGGCAGGTGCAGAGGGGAGTCAGAGAAATTAGCAAATGAGCTAATCTGAGCGAGGTCGGAGTGATAAGAAATAACTATAAAAGTTTTGAGTCCTGAACTGTTCAGGGCTCAGCTCAATTTGGCCGTATTGGGTTGAGACCGTGTTATTTGACTCTGTTTGCCTATCCCGAGTCTCCTAATAGCCTTCATTTCAGGTAAAAAGCCTTGTGGTGACAATTTTCTGCCACGACACTACCACCATCAGCTAGTCTAGTGTTGATGCCGGGGCTGAGCACCTTCTTAGCTTTGGAGACATGCAACCAGAATGAAGGTCCATTTTGGATCATACTAAGAAAATAGTTTTATCTTGATGGGGTTTGGAATAGATCTGGGTCATTCCATGTTAAATGAACCAATTTTCTAGAAATTCCACCCACTTTGGTCTCAAAAAAATTCTGAAAAAATTACCAGGTGTATCCAGGAGAAACCCCGTCAAATTATTTTAATGTAAGATCAACAGGTTTCCAAGATACAGCCAATATAGTGAGGAGAGAGGGGTGTCAAATTTGACGCGCCTTTATTTTTTCATCAATTTCATAAGACCATATCTCAAGAACTAAACCACCTACCAGGCTCAGATTTTGCATCTCGGTACTTTTATAGGTACAGTGTGTAACAAAATCAAAATGTTTGCTCCAGCTGACACCACCTGGTAAGCGCAGATGTTCAAAAATGGAAAAAAAAACAAAAAATATTTTGTGCCTTTGGCTTTGCCCTGTTAAGGCTTTCAGAAAGCACACTTCTATCTGACGCAGCCTGCTGACATTGCTTCTGAGTTTTGGGCTTATCAAAAGGTTATAAAACAAACAAGAAATTGCATCAGGGTTTGACCAGCAGACCTCTCAAATGTGAAAAAAAAAATCATTTTGGGTCTAATTTTCAGACCAGCTTAATGCACTGTGCGAATGTCCAGACATTTTTAAAATCATTTTGCTGTATCCTACATGGTCCCTTCTTTCGTAAAAAAACAAACCTTATTTTTCTTATGTGAATCTTCATTTGTTATTTTTCATTCTAAACATGAGTTAAATTCACCATTTGTCAGTAATGATAATCATCAAGTTCTTCATCACTAACTTGGGGTTAGGATTAACGGAAAAAAATAAAATCATCAAAAAGCACAACACAGGAAAAACAGCTGCTTGATTTACCATTAAATACCACACTAGTTAACATCTTGGTATTGCAGCAGTAAGGATGTGACCCATTTAATTTCTGTTTCAATCGAAGTGCAGAGTGTAACGCATCTTTGCCTTTGAGATCAAGATGGCACTGTAGCCTTCCACTGACTGTTGTAGGTGCAATGACAAACTGTAATGGCACCCGAAAAATATGGTCTCTAGGTGGCCAATGGTAAAACGGTGCAGGATAGTTTGGATGAATGAAACATATCAGGATGTTTGATTCCACTTCACTCTTGTCACAAATCACACTAATCCATCATTTTTCATCATAGATGCACCCAACAGGACACTGGTCCAAGGTGAGGGATGCATCTTTTCCATCAGGAGTGTGATGGTGAGAGGGCAGGACCTTTGCTGCTGCTGCTGCTTCAGTGATGAATATTCGGACAGTCGTTTGATTGTCTTCACCAGACACCCAGCTGGCTTTGAGTTTGCCATCTTCTGTAGGGATGTAACAGTAGTATTGACGAGTACCAGGTACTCTTTTGGCCATGGAGAATCACATTCTCTGCTCAGCAACATGAGATAGGACATTATCATTTGATATGGAAAACAGTTTGAAAAGTCAATGATTACCATTATTGAAACCTGGCACATTCAGACTATGGTTAGGATGGAAAATAAACATGAAAGATTTGCATAAGAAAAGTAACATTTGGTGTTTTGAGAAAGAAGGGACAATGTAGAATAAACAAAAAATATTTAAACAATTATCTCCACATTCCCACTTGACGTTTGGATGCTCTGAAAATGAAATCCATAGTGATTTTTTTAGATTTGAGAGGTCTGCTCCATTCCAGCTCTACAAAGAAAACTAGAGATGTGGGAATTCTTATACCTAGAACAGTCTCCTTTGTAGTAGCACATGCAGTATCTGATCCTGAAGGGAGATATGTGATTGTCATGGGTAATTTATTTAACTGTAAAGTGATTATGATAAATATCTACGCACCCAATGCATCCATTCCCAATCTGAACACTCATAATATTTTAATGGCTGGGGACTTTAATTGTGTTTTAAATCCAGACCTAGATTGGTCTCCTGCCACAGGGGCGATGGCATCTAACACTGCAAAGACAATTACACAGTTTGCAACTGACCACAAGTAATCAAACCCCTGGAGATTTCTAAACCCAATCTCAAGAGCATATTCCTTCTACTCACCAGTGCATCATTGCTACTCAAGAATTGATTATTTCTTTGCACATAATTTCTTGCCTAGGATTAAATCTTGTAAATATGACGCTATTGCTATTTTGGACCCTGCCCCTTTGATTGTGGAGCTACAGTGCATCCGGAAAGTATTCACGGTGCATCATTTTTTCGACATTTTGTTATGGTACAGCCTTGTTCCAAAATGGATTAAATTCATTTTTTTCCTCAGAATTCTACACACAACACCCCATAATGACAACGTGAAAAAAAGTTTACTTGAGGTTTTTGGAGAGAAAAGCCAAGCAAAATGACACCTTTTATTGGCTAACTAAAAAGATTACAATATGCAAGCTTTCGAGGCAACTCAGGCCCCTTCTTCAGGCAAGATGTAATTACAGAAGCTAGAGACAATAAAATTCTACCTCAAACTTTTTGCCAAGCATCTTTCCTAAACAAAATAAGGACTTATTACAACGTGCATCATACAGACCAATTTCACTTCTGAATAATGATGTAAAGATACTGTCCAAAGTCCTAGCTAGAAGGATGAAGAAAGTGCGACCTTCGGTAATATCACAAGATCAAACTGGATTTATTAAAATGTCAATACTTAGCTTCCAGTCTTCAATGCCGATTTATGAAATATATTCACCTGCAAAGGCAAACACCCCAGAGATGATGATATCCTTGGATGCAGAAAAAGCATTTGATATGATTGAATGGAACTACCTTTTCACTACACTGGAGAAATTTTGGTTTGGCCCAAACATTTGTGCATGGATCAAACTACTGTATACCAATCCAGAAGCTTCAGTTTGTATTAACAACATTAATTCAGACTACTTTAAACTAGAATGTGGTACAAGACAAGGATGCCCCTTGTCATCACTACTTTTTGCAATCACCATTGAGCCACTTGCAATTCACTGTCAAAATGCTATTGAGATAAAGGGGATTATCAGAGAAGGACTTGAACAGAAAATTTCTCTAAATGAAGATGATATGGTACTGTATATATCAGACCCACAAAATACTGTGCCTGCAGTCCTAAGAGCACTAACAGAATTTCAAAAGATTTCTGGTCTCAGAATTAATTTGACTAAAAGTGTGCTCTTTAAAGTGAATTCTCAAGCACACAATATTAGATTGGACACCTCCCCTTTTATCAATGCAGATCAGTTTAAATATCTAGGGGTAAACATCACAAGTGAACATAAAGCTATTTATCAACAAAATCTTGCCGTCTGTATGGAAATAATTAAGCAAGACTTCCATAGATGATCAACCCTTCATCTCACTTTAGCTGGAAGAATTAACATTGTTAAGATAAATATCCTTCTGAAGCTTCTCTTTATACTTCAAAACATTCCAATATACATTAATAAATAATTTAAGAAATTAGATTCAACCATAACTTAAATTTATATGAAATTCAAAACATCTACGTATCCAAAGAGCGACCCTACAAAGACCTAAGGCAGAAGGCGGCATTGGCTCTACCTAACTTTCAATTTTATTACTGGGTAGCAAATATGCAAACTATAAAAACCTGGACATGGACATAAATAGATGAACACACACGGGCTTGGTCTGTAAAAGAAATAAAATCCTGCAATATTTCTTTATATTCCTTGCTTTGTACCCCAATAAGTACAAGTCATCACCAATATACTAACAACCCAATTGTGCTTCACTCAATCAATATGGAACCAATGTAGGAAGCATTTTAAGATAGAGAATCTTATCTGTGGCACCTCTGCATGAGAACCACCTTTTTCCACCTTCTCAAACGTATGCAGTTTTTACTGCCTGGAAAACATTTGGGATTAAATCACTTAGAGATCTTTACATAGACAACATCTTTGCATCCCACAAACAATTACATTCCAAATTTAACTTTCCAGCAACACATTTCTTTCACTACCTTCAAATTCAAAACTTTGTTAAACAGAACCTGCCCAATTTTTCTCACCTCCCACCAACCTCTGTGCCAGAAAAAATATTGCACAGTCTTGAGGACTCAGACAGCATTTCCGCAATATATAAAAACATTATACAGTCCCTCCCTTTCAAAAATCTCAGAACAGTTGGAAAAGGATTTCTCACTCAACATCTCAGAAAAGGAATGGAAAGTAGCGATGCAGAGAATTAACTCAAGCTCCATATGCGCAAAGCATAGAATTATTCAATTCAAAGTTATATATCAAGCGCATCTCTCTTGTTCTGCGGTGGGTTGGCACCCTGCCCGGGATTGGTTCCTGCCTTGTGCCCTGTGTTGGCTGGGATTGGCTCCAGCAGACCCCCGTGACCCTGTGTTCGGATTCAGCGGGTTGGAAAATGGATGGATGGATGGATGGATCTCTCTTGTTTAAAATTGTCCAAAATGTTTACAAGGTAAATTCCAAACTGCAAACGCTGCAATCAAGTTCCAGCCTCACTGGGCCAGCCACATGTTCTGGGCCTGCACCAAATTAACATCATTTTGGACCAAAACCTTTAAATGCCTTTCAGACAGCCTTGGTGTCACAATCCCTCCTAATCCACTAACAGCTGTGTTTGGTGGACTCACAAATGGGCTTAAAGTGGAGAAGGACAAACAAACTGATTGCCTTTACTACACTATTGACACATAGACTTATCTTGCTCAATTGGAAGAATCCTAACTCATCTATTCTAAGTCAGTTGGTAACTGATGTTATATACTACTTGAAATTGGAAAAAAATCAAATTTGCACTTAGAAGATCTGTACAAACTTTTTCAAAACCTGGCAGGATCTAATCAATAACATTTTAGAATAAGCATTTAAATTGAGGAAGCAGGTTCTCTCCCCTCTTTTACTCCATTTACCTTTATTCATTTATTTATTTATCTATTTGCTTATTTTTACTAGCATAAAGCTTTACACTGCTGACCTAGCTCTCTTTCTCAGGGGTGGGGGTTGATTTGTTTCAAACCTTTGTAAAGGACAGCCGGGTCCCATGCCCGGCAGGGACGCCTCTGCTACATCTGTTCCGGGGGAGCAGTCATGGACTGTTCAATACCTCCCCCGGGACGCTTGGTGGCAGCCTCCCTGGCAGCCAATGATTCCCCAACCCGGTGCATGGCTCCATAGGAGATGGAGTCCTCCACAGCCTGGTTGGGGGCTCGGATGGCCGCCAGGGGGAGCTGCGTGGAGTCAGCAGTCTGGCTGGTCATACGTTCGGCCCCACCCGGAAGGGCAATTAGGACCAGGTGACCAAGCACCTGGACCGCTTCTGGGTGGGATATAAAAAGGGCCAGCCACCACCACTCGGGGAGCCAGAGTTGGGAGGAAGGAGGACGAAGCTTGTGGTGGAGTGGTGGGAGAAAAAGAGTGAGTTATTGTGTGGTGGAGAAAGAGGTGCTTTTGAGAATGTGTATTACCTGTGGGTCACGGGGAAGACGTGTGCCCACGGGTGAAGAAGAAAATAAAGCCCTTGTGTTTTATAGTGCCTCTGTGTTGTTCTGTGCCGGGTCGGGCGCTATATAGCGCTCTCTTTTACACCTTATTTTTTTTTTTGTAAAACTTGAGTTGTGTATGGAATATCAATTTAAAAAAAAAAAAAAGATTTGAGAGGTCTGCTGTTCATATCCTGATACAGTTACCTTTCTGTTTATTGCTTTTTATGAAAGCCTAATAAGTATATCTGTGTTGGTTACAAATATGTGTTTCTGAGGCCTACGTATAGCTAAGCCAAAAACTCACACTGAATTTTGGTCAATTTCAAGGGGCCATTTCTGTACCAAATGTTTTAATTTCATCACATACTATAATCAATTAATGTACCACAGTGCAAAAGTCTGAGCCTGCTTGGTGGTTTAGTTCTTGAGCTATGAACTCGCGAAATTTAATGATAAAATTGACACCACACTCTTCTCTTAAACTGCTGCATCTTGGAAAGTATCAATCTTACAACAAAAAAAATTACAGGGTGTCTCCTGACTAACATGGTAGAATTTTTAAGTCTGAAGTACTTGGGCCATTGGTTGATTTGACATGGAATGACCCAACTTATAAAAAAAAGCGCACCAGGTAAATGTACTCAAGACTTGTGGGCAGGAAGTTTTTTGACTCCTTCAGGCATCACCCACCTCTAATGTACTTCTAAGGGCTTTTCTCCTTTATGAATTCTAGTGTGCCTCTTAAGATCACTCCTTCGTGAAAACATTTTGCCACATTCCAAACAGCAATATGGTTTCTCTCCAGTGTGAGTTCTTGTGTGGCTCTGAAGATGGCTCAGTCGTGAAAACTGTTTGCCACATTCCAAACAGCAATATGGCTTCTCTCCAGTGTGAGTTCTTGTGTGTCTCTGAAGATGACTCATTCGTGAAAACATTTTGCCACATTCCAAACAGCAATATGGCTTCTCTCCAGTGTGAGTTCTTGTGTGGCTCTGAAGATGGCTCATTCGTGAAAACTGTTTGCCACATTCCAAACAGCTATATAGCTTCTCCCCAGTATGAGTTCTTGTGTGGATCTCAAGCTGGCTACTATCAGAGAATCGTTTGCCACATTCAGAACAGCAATATGGCTGCTCTCCCGTGTGAATTCTAACATGTCTCCGCAGAGAACTCCTATCAGAGAATTGTTTGCCACATTCAGAACAGCAATACAGCTTCCCACCAGTTTGAATTCTAATGTGTCTCTGAAGAAGACTCTTCTGATAGAACTGTTTGCCACATTCAGAACAGCAATATGGCTTCTCTCCTGTGTGAATTCTTTTGTGGATCTGAAGATTGCCAATTTGTGAGAATCGTTTGCCACATTCATTACAGCAATATGGCTTTTCTCGTGTGTGAATCCTTTTGTGGCTCTGAAGAGAGCTTCTTCTTGAAAAGTGTTTCCCACATTCATTACAACAATATGGCTTCTCTCCAGTGTGAATTCTTTTGTGGTTCTTAAGAGTGCTTCCTCTTGAAAACCGTTTGTCACATTCATTACAGCAATATGGCTTCTCTCCAGTGTGAATTCTCGTATGTGTCTGAAGATGACTCCTGTCAAGAAATTGTTTACCACATTCCAAACAGCAGTGACATCTCTTTCCTGTATAATAAAGAATAAATAAATACAATTATTATTATTAAGCAGCATTTCTATATAACCAACCCCCTTATTATCCACATTAAGTTGCTACAGTAAATAAATGCTGGTTGAAATTAGGAACAATGTTTGATAAGTAGAAGCAAATGTAAAACTTAAGTTGGACACAAAAACACACGCAATATGTTAATTTTGTCTTCTCTTTTTTACAACTACTTGGTACTTGAGCACAATCACCATAGCCAACTAGCTGAAACAGTAAACTAAATACAGTAGATCACACGTGAAAGACCCAACTGACAGGATTATTGGTCACATTATGGTTACCACATTATCGAAATGCATCAATATCTTGTCATCCAACTCTTAAAATATTAGTTCAAAATTACATGTTATTGTTATTTTATTTGATTAATGAAGGTACAAAGTAATTATTTTCAGTTATCAAGGTACTGAAGAGAGTTATATTTATAAAACAGAGTGCCATGTCAACAATGAGAAATGCACCTTTAAAAATCAGAATGTTCCTCAGCATTTCTCCACAATTAAGACTAAAGCTACTTTACTCCAAAATGTATATCAAAACGGCTTCTTTTAATCACCCAGAAAAGCAGTGGAATGAACAAAAGTGAAGCACCAATGCACAGATCTACAAGGGATGCAGTTATCTGGGAGAAAACTTTGAAGATTAGAGACATCGGATCAGCACAGTTATCTGCGTCTGCTCTGAAAGGGAAAGAAAGGTGAAACAAGGACTGGTCAGCTTTGTGACACACCTGTGATAATTTTACTCACCAATTTTTCTGAGTGTTTAATATGCTTTAGGTGGTTTAGTTATTTTTCTTGGAAATGTCAAGCATTCCAAGCCTGTACTCAATGAAGACGCCATTATGAGGCTAGGAGAAGATGCATCTACACAGTTTCCTGAATAACGCTCGGCACTAACACTGTTGGCACATTATAGCCCAAGTAAACCTTGGGTTTCATGTGAGATGCATCTATACCATTGCCCAAGTGACACGCTAGACTAACACTATTAGCACTGTTTTTACAGTGACACTCAGGTCTAACACCAAAGACGATAAATGATATGCGAGTTGATGCAAGAAAAATGTTAAGTTGGACCATAGAAGAGAAGCAAAATGAGACCTGCTCTATAAGAGCAGAAGTTAAAGCAGCATCAGGTCTTTTATTTTTCCTCAGGTGACTGTAGCTCTATTCACACTTTACATCTGGTTGACATTGATACTGCTCAAATATTTGTGAACTTTTTGTATAACATCATTTGTCACCCTTGTGCTTTTTTGGGTATATATCTTGTTTCATGGTGTTTGTGTTGCAAGTAGTTATGAGTTTTGTTTGTGGGGTTTCTAATAAAAATATAAGTTACCACTTACCAAGAGCTTATCAAAGACTAGCAAAATACCCGCGCTTCGCAGCGGCGAAGTACTGCTTTAAAATTTTAAATAATAAACTGAGGGAAAATGTACCAATAATTATTTGTTAAGGATCTCTTTTGTATCACCCCTCTAGTTGTAATATAACCAAGCTGTGCGCTGAGTTTACTCTTGAGCATGCAACGTATAGTTGGCCGTGTGAAAAACAATCTTGCCTCAAATCAATGCCAACCTTTTGTAGGGTCTGTCCCTGACACTTATTAATTGTCATTGCGAAGCAGAGCCTTACAGGAAATTGGAGGTGTTTGAATTGAAATGGAAGATCAGAGGGTATAACGGGGATGCAAGGAATAAAAACTCTCTCCCCTGAGCCACCACCAGTAAAAATAGTTGCCTCAATTAGGTTCTTTTGCAGGCATGTGACCTGAAGTCTCGTGCCATTACAAAGTTTCGGTGGCTGAAAGTTTCTCAGTAACATTATTGGTGCCCCAACCTTCAAAATTAGATTATGCTCAGGAGTGCCTGGAAGATTCAGAGCGTGGACCGAGCTGCAGGCTATGGACGTATATATGTACGTAAGTAGGATTCAGTTAGTGTTGGGAACCCGCGTACCAAATTTCTTGAAGATGGGCCCATTAAGTAACAAAGACCGTTGGAAAGCTCAATATGGCGGCCGACAGTGGTGTCATACCACCGAAATAAGTACGTACATCGGTTTCGTTTAGCGCAGGGAAGCCGCCTACCAAATTTCGTGAAAATGGCTCCATAAATAAAGTTTAACATGGCGGACGTTGTCGACCGTTATGACTGTTATGTGTAGAATGTCGAAATGCAACCTGCTTAACTTTTGTAAGTAAGCTGTAAGGAATGAGCCTGCCAAATTTCAGCCTTCAACCTACACGGGAAGTTGGAGAGTTAGTGATGAGTGAGTCAGTGAGGGCTTTGCGTTTTATTAGTATAGATGTTTGTGTGTATGTATACTGTATATGTGTGTGTGTATGTGTATATATACAGTGGTGTGAAAAACTATTTGCCCCCTTCCTGATTTCTTATTCTTTTGCATGTTTGTCACACAAAATGTTTCTGATCATCAAACACATTTAACCATTAGTCAAATATAACACAAGTAAACACAAAATGCAGTTTTTAAATGATGGTTTTTATTATTTAGGGAGAAAAAAAATCCAAACCTACGTGGCCCTGTGTGAAAAAGTAATTGCCCCCTTGTTAAAAAATAACCTAACTGTGGTGTATCACACCTGAGTTCAATTTCCGTAGCCACCCCCAGGCCTGATTATTGCCACACCTGTTTCAATCAAGAAATCACTTAAATAGGAGCTGTCTGACACAGAGAAGTAGACCAAAAGCACCTCAAAAGCTAGACATCATGCCAAGATCCAAAGAAATTCAGGAACAAATGAGAACAGAAGTAATTGAGATCTATCAGTCTGGTAAAGGTTATAAAGCCATTTCTAAAGCTTTGGGACTCCAGCGAACCACAGTGAGAGCCATTATCCACAAATGGCAAAAACATGGAACAGTGGTGAACCTTCCCAGGAGTGGCCGGCCGACCAAAATTACCCCAAGAGCGCAGAGACGACTCATCCGAGAGATCACAAAAGACCCCAGGACAACGTCTAAAGAACTGCAGGCCTCACTTGCCTCAATTAAGGTCAGTGTTCACGATTCCACCATAAGAAAGAGACTGGGCAAAAACGGCCTGCATGGCAGATTTCCAAGACGCAAACCACTGTTAAGCAAAAAGAACATTAGGGCTCGTCTCAATTTTGCTAAGAAACATCTCAATGATTGCCAAGACTTTTGGGAAAATACCTTGTGGACTGATGAGACAAAAGTTGAACTTTTTGGAAGGCAAATGTCCCGTTACATCTGGCGTAAAAGGAACACAGCATTTCAGAAAAAGAACATCATACCAACAGTAAAATATGGTGGTGGTAGTGTGATGGTCTGGGGTTGTTTTGCTGCTTCAGGACCTGGAAGGCTTGCTGTGATAGATGGAACCATGAATTCTACTGTCTACCAAAAAATCCTGAAGGAGAATGTCCGGCCATCTGTTCGTCAACTCAAGCTGAAGCGATCTTGGGTGCTGCAACAGGACAATGACCCAAAACACACCAGCAAATCCACCTCTGAATGGCTGAAGAAAAACAAAATGAAGACTTTGGAGTGGCCTAGTCAAAGTCCTGACCTGAATCCAATTGAGATGCTATGGCATGACCTTAAAAAGGCGGTTCATGCTAGAAAACCCTCAAATAAAGCTGAATTACAACAATTTTGCAAAGATGAGTGGGCCAAAATTCCTCCAGAGCGCTGTAAAAGACTCATTGCAAGTTATCGCAAACGCTTGATTGCAGTTATTGCTGCTAAGGGTGGCCCAACCAGTTATTAGGTTCAGGGGGCAATTACTTTTTCACACAGGGCCATGTAGGTTTGGATTTTTTTTTCTCCCTAAATAATAAAAACCACCATTTAAAAACTGCATTTTGTGTTTACTTGTGTTATATTTGACTAATGGTTAAATGTGTTTGATGATCAGAAACATTTTGTGTGACAAACATGCAAAAGAATAAGAAATCAGGAAGGGGGCAAATAGTTTTTCACACCACTGTATATATAAATATATATATATATATATATATATATATATATATATATATATATAGCTGTACCCGGCCATGCGTTGCTGTGGCTCAGTCTGGTTAAATGGAAAAGAAAGAAAAGAGAAAGTGCACGTTTCTAATATGTTTAATTTCACAATGCTTGTGGGTATACAATATTTTTTGTTGTTCCATTGTCTGTGCAGAATGTTAGACTGAATAATATTGTTAAGTTCGTAGACGTCTTTGTTTTTGGCCGCAAGAATAGCTCATTCACTCAGCCAATCGTGATTCTTATAATTGGTTTGAAAATTGGGAAATACTTTTTCAACCAATTCTTCTTTTGACATCACTAAATTGCAGAAGTTATGAGGCAATGAAATTCGTCCTGAGGTCGGATCAACCGGCACCTTTACGTTCCCAATTTCCAGATTTCTCCAACCCCGTTATTGACATTTTGCATTATTTGATCGTAAATGCCTTTTTGCTGAAGCGTTAGCTTAGGAATATTTGATTGCACATATGACAAAAGATCACCCGTGTTGTAATTTTGTTCACGACGCAATTCTACATCGAACGAAGCAGCAGTAGATCGATTCGGTGATGGCATTCCCAATTGATTGAGAACTTTGTTCGCGATTTCTAAGCACAAATCTTCAATCATTATCAACGCTTATTTGTAGATTTCTGCTGTGAAATCCATGTTTATATTTGAATTTTACTTGCGTATTCGACGGAAAATATCTTCAGCCATGTGCGATTTATATTTCTCCCATAACTGTGTTAGAGATGAAGGAGAGCAGGCGGTCAATATGATTACAAACAATGCACGAATTTGATTTGGATGTGACGTGTTGCACGCGTCATTAATGTATACATCCCAGTGTCGGTCGTTCTCCAATAAATTCAGAGCTTGACATGTACTTCGGACAGTGGCATGTGTAACGCCGTTGACAATTCTCAATTGCTGGAAAGACGTTGGACCGGGCACATTTACCAACAGCATGTGAACAAAGAAGCATTTATCTTGATTGGGATGCACGGTGTACGGTCTGCCTATCGTAGTTTCTTTGAATATGCCAGGTTGTCCGTTGACTCGCTCTCCTCGCTTGCGTTGTTCAAATGATTTTCTACTCGCATTCCATGTGTAATACGTAGGCACTTCCGAATACAACAGTGTTTTCGCAAACGCGTCAGTTTGACATAACATAAAGAAAGCAGTTAACGTTGTAGCCGGTGGATTCAGGGCTATTTGTTGCACATTTGCAGCTGTGAAATAAACGCGTTGTCCATTTTCTAGATGTACTGCTAAGTGAACAACATCTGGACTTCGTTCATGTATGGGAAATTAAAGACTTCGCCATACAGCTTCATTGCTGCTTATGTATCTTCCAGCCTAATACTGTGCGATTTCATCGATATGTATGACCGCATTCCTATCACTTCTTTCTGGTTGCACGCGAAAAACTGCCATGTCGCTGCCTTTATTCACGTACTTACAAATATATTTGATCGAAACATTGAAATAGAATCGTAAAATATTTAGTATAGTGTGTGCTGCTTTTACGTCCAACAGATGGCGCTGTATTTTCAAAAAAAGCATGTTTTTACCTGTCACAGGTGTGACATCTATATAATATGTATATAAAAACACACGCGTATTCGAATGCAACGTTGTGTCAACATTTCAAAGCAATCGGTGAAGAACTTTCGGAGATTTAAGGTTTTGAACAAACGAACATTTACATTTTTTATATATATATATATCACTTGGATCAATACCTAAAGAAATACACACAGCAAATGCAATTGAGAATACACCAGAATCTGTATGATTTAATTGTTGTTGTGCGTCTTCATAAACTATGGGAGGTTTGTAAGGAAACATACCATGAAGGAAACGAAGCTGCTCTTCGGTGAGGTTGAATTTTTTATCAGCGTTTAAACTGTCATAGACATGAATTACAGCACCATCATAATAGTTACACACCCAGTGAGTCACTCGTTCAGTAGCTGCAGAAGGTAATATTTGAATATGTTTTGCATTTTGTGGAATGGGCATTATAGGTATGTCAGGAGTCCACATTAGCAAAACCTTCTGAAGTTGGAAAATTGTATGCACAGCTAAAATTTCGTTGAATTTGCTCATGTGATCTGTTGATAAATAATCATTATTTACCAACTCATTCATTGTAAAATCTGACAGTGGTAAGATCACTCCTTCCATAACACTAAAGACAAACACTAAGTAGACACTAACACTAAAAAATGGCAACACCGTCGGGAAGAACACTAAATGAGATAAATTAAAAGTCTACTAAACTTCTTATAACTGCTTTATTGTAGCAGGTGAGGGGACGCTGGCACGCGCTTGTTGTCGCCGCTCCTCCCTGTTAACAACACGTTTCGCAAAATTCGCCTTAATTCTGCAATTTCTTATGCTTGTTTTATTTTGTTTATTGTACGTATAGTTCGTGGATACAGCTGACTCGAATTGCTTGGATTTGGCCTAATATTTACAGATTTTATGGACTCCACTTTACTGGGAACAGCCGAGTCTGTGGATCATGGGACGAGACCTACGAACATTTCTTTGTACCTGGCCATCTAGCACCTCGGTATGATCTGTCTCCGTGATTATATTCGCTATGCTGATCTGCTCCCGTTTCATCTTACAGTACTCTATGACCAGGAACTGATCTGATGTTCATACTAACGTGGCTTATGGCTTTGGGGCGATCACGCCTGAAATTACCAAGCGTTACTGTTTATGGCTGTGTATTGAAACATCCAAATCCTGCTTCCTCCTCCTGCTGTGCTTTCTGCTGCTTGCTATTGCCGCTCACCTACGCTACCACACCCGCCTGTCCTACCGGCTCCGTTGTGCTGTGCTGCTTCTACACTGCTATCAGCTAAGTATCACTCACTATTTTAGCGCTTTGAGTACTGAGAAAAGAGCTATATAAATGTAATGAATTATTATTATTTATTATTAAACACTAAAGTACAAAAACGAAGTAGAAAGTAACACTAAACCGCAACACCGCCGGGAACACTGGCACACCGCGTCTACTAAACACTAAGAAACACTAAAGGAACAAATACTAATCATTAAGTTTCGCGTCTACTAAACAGTAAATCAGTAAAGGAGAAAGGACTAACCGCGTGAACTGCGGAGCTCAGCTCGGAGCGAAATGAAGTGAATGAAATGAGGTGAATGGGAGGGGAGATGATCACGTGACTCCAACACCCACCTTAACTCTCCGTCCCTCCACAAACACAGCCACACGGATCCCAACTCTCCTTTATATATATATATTATTCTTTAGAAAAAGCTTACAAAAAACTACAGATGAAGAGGATGAATGTCTCAGGTGGCTTGAGATCTCGCACTCATAGTTGTTCATTAGATGCTTTTCTGATGATCAGAACATGATCAGCACATTGCCGGCGCCCTCTTCTGACGTTGCTCTGTTCTCTTCTGGCGTCTTCATCCCTTTCTTCTTCCTCCCTCTCATGTCGCTCTTAAGACGAGACATATTTTCTACTTCTACTGGGGTTTTTTTCAAGATGTGATTGTTAGATATTCCGATTGGCTTGCTGTCAATATGATGAATGAATTCACTGTCCGTTTTCCCACACAACAAAACTTTTTTGATGTTGCTTAATACCTCTTCCTTTCCAAGGCTGTAAAATAATTTAGCTACTTGTTGTCCCAGATGCCCAGGTTATAAACTAATCAATAGCCTTAGGCACCAGCATGTCTTCCTTTCTTTGTTGGAACAGTGGTTTTAAAAGTGAGGTACAACGGGGAAGAGGATATGCTTTAATGTGTCCTGAAGTTATTTTGTTCAAGACGCAGACCTAGCTTCTAAGATACTGGTGAAGAGCTTGGCTTGGCAGAGTGTGACTAAGCCCTGTCTGAGGAGACAGAGAAGCAACCATTACTTCAGGAAAGAAACGTCAGTACCTACACTCTTGAAAAGAAGGAGTATTGCTTTTCCCTATGAAGTTACAGAGGACACACCAAGGAGTCTAACAGCAAGCTGAGAAAGGCACAGCATACCATGGACAAGAAACTATGTTTCAAAGAGAAAATAATGCATTTCAGTGTAATAAAAGTCCTACACTTGAACCTGAAGCAATAACAGCAACGACTCCATGGAGCAATAAACACTGTCCTTAAAGACTTGGTATCTTGGAACTGTTTATCTATGCCAAGATAAATTAGAACTCTAAACAGTAAGTTAACATCCAGTCTCTTCTGTTTTTTTCTGTCTTGCATCTTGTCATACATACATATATACGGTATATGTACAGTTACCATATTTCCATTATCCTTTTTTTTTTAAAATTATGTTTCTTAAAGCAAGTTTTCTTCAGTTACCTTGATACAAGTCTAATGGCCAGAAATCCTCTCCTACAAAGAAAGGCAAGGAAAATAAAGTGGGAGCCTTATCAAATTATTTAATTACCAGTATTGCCAAAAGCAAAATGGGTAATTAACTGAGTAATCAATTCATAATTTTTCTACAGTCCTATATAAAGGCACAAGAAATGTGTGAGCTGGCAGAATTTTCTCTTTTCAATATCAATTGGTTTATAAACATAAAGAGCAAAAACATAAGACATCTGACAAACAATTCTGTTACAAAAACATAAGACATCTGACAAACAATTCTGTTATCAAGCCAGTTTCCTTACCTAATAGTTAAGCTGTTCCAAATGTTGTCAAGAGGACTTTACAGGAACTGAAGAGCTGCATAAAGCTAGAAAAGGTGACAAAAGCATTTTGATAGGCCTGGGTGTCCATCAATCTATAGGAAGATGAACGCTCTACAACAATGGAGACTATTCACTACTGAAATGGGCTGTAAAGATAACCGCAAGAAAGCAGAGGTGAACATGAACCCTGAGGGAAAGAGGAGCAAAGGACCTGCAGAAATCTCCTCAACTTTCCAAAGTCTATGTGTCCATGGAGAGACACTGTAACAACGGTGTTTATTGAAGGACAATATCAATGAAATCACTGTGGTCTAGGAAAAGCATCACTGTACTCAGACTTGAAAAAGACCACCCGAGCATTCCACAACAGACAATGGCTTGTGGATGAATGAGAGAAATTTGAACTCTTTGGTGGTACCAGTGCACCACAGTGATACCAGAAAGTCATGGTTTGGGGTTGCTTTGATTCTTTAGGGCCTGGAAAAGTTGGCATGATCAAGGGAACACTAAATACAAAATGTTATCATGAAATTTTGCAGAAGAATGTCAAAGTAGTAAAAGTTTAATAAAAGTAGAGCAATGAAACAAGACAATGAGCAGAAATACAAGAGGAAATCAACACCAGAAAGGCAAAAACAGAAGGACACTGAAGTTCTGAATAAGGTAATCAGAGTCCAAAGTACAACAAAAATGGAGATGCTGTGACATGACCTAAAGAGAGATAATCAGGAAAGGGATCTCAGAAGGATCTGAAAAAAAGTTTCAAAAGGAAGAATGAGGCAAAATTAACGGCTGATCAGCAGCAACACAAAATGTTTGGTGGAAGTTATTGTTGCTTAAGAAGGGTCAACCTGGAGGGGGGCACAGAGTGCACTGTGAATGTTCAAATAATGTTTTTACAATTGACAAGTAGTAGTCAAATTGTGTGTGTGTGTGTGTGTGTGTGTGTGTGTATTAGTTTATGACAACAGTGGGTAGCTGGAACTCAGCTGAAGATCAAACCACATTGTTATGAGGACTTAAATCAGAATTGCAGGGAATTCCAAAAGGTTCACAAACCTTTTCTTGCAAAATGTACTTTTGCATACAGTCACAACTCTAATGGAAGAATACAGAATTGATACACCTTACAAAGTTAGTTAACACAGATGAATTCTCAAACTACAATAAAAAACAGCAATTTTAGTACATTTCAAAGTTTCTCATAGAATCTACAATACTTTAAGACCCATTAACCCAGACCCTAAAGCTTTCACATTTTTATTTTACACTTACGTTTCCCAGACTTCTTTGTAGTTGGTGGCTGATTTCCCCGGGTTCTAACAGGTATAGTTTCCTCAGTCCTCTTTGTGTCAGACTGTAATAATTCAGACTTCACAGTGACAGAAGGCTCTGGAGATGCACAGTGTCTACTTTGAGAAGAGTCTAACCTGGTCACCACTCCATCTTGACACCCATCATGAAGGCGGTCTTCCTTGACACTGTCCACACATTTTGGTTTGTGTGTCACAATACTGACAGCCTTCTCTTCAGCCTCTTCTTTAATGCCCACTGACCCCAGTTCACTGTCCTCCTCCTTAATATCCAGACTATCCTGTTTAGGGTAGACAGACTCCCATTCACAGTCCTCCTCCTTAACACTGATGGTCCTTTTCTCTGTGATATTTATGCCAGCCTCACATGTCTCCTCTTTCACATCCATCTAGATGTTACAGTAAACGGCAACTTTTTCTTTTTCTCTGGAGAAAGAATGGGATTTAATTTCATTAAAATTGCATTCAGTACTAAATACACTTGAATTTAATTTTATGACTCCCACTCAGTTAAAGTTTAAGTCAACTCATACAGCGTTTTGACACTAACTCATTACTCTTAATTTCAATATCAGGTATTAAGCCAATTTGGGAGTGGAGTAAAGGTCCAACAGGCTTTAACAAGAAGACCATCTTACACATGGGTGGGTCAGCAGTATGAACTACTTGAATTAAATATAAAAGTGTTGCTGGGGTCCCAGAATTCTGTCATCTGTTATGTTGAAGAAATTTAAATAAGCCAAGACTGGATAGTTAAAAAAAAAAACAGACTTGTCAGGCAGGGGAAGAAAAAAGAGGGACTTGAGTTTGCTGGAAAGTATGGCCTGCAACAGAAGACAAGCAAGTGAAATACAAGGATTTGCTAGCTTAGGCCGACTGGTGTAATTAAGGATACTTACATTCTATTATTGTCAGCAGGTCAGACAAACCTTTACTGGTAACCGATTAAAACCATTCATAAAAAGCCAACAGTCCACCTAGTAGCTGCCGAGTTGGTCATAATGTTTTGACTATAGTGGAAAAAAAATACAATAAAAATTGATACTTATAATGAAAAGATGGGGTTTTATAAAAGTGTTTTGTTTTGCTGAACTGTAAACTTCCTTTCTTCAGAAGTAAACAGCTCACTGACCTGACTTTACCTCCTCCATTTCACTGCCGTTACAGGGACAGACTCTGATAGCACTTAAAGGAAAAAGTGCTGGCTGGACAATGGATTTGCTGAATGTGTTTGTTTAAACCGCAAAGAGAGAGTTTGATCTAACATGTATGTAACCTGAGCTAGTAACTGATTGAAGCGAAAGGCACTGTGTGAATTGACTAAAAGGGGCAGACATGGTAAACATTTGATCTGTTTGTGGCTTTTAAATGGATTTTATGATCCTGGGTTTACTTTGTGTCTGGGGAGGAGTCTTGCTATTTGAAATTAAAAGCCGGTACATTGATGTTTTCAGGAAACCCTGAAGAGGCAAATCTTAGCCCTACTCAATAATTCGTCCACAAGATCGTTATTGGAGACTGAATTTTTTTTTTTTTTTAATCCTACTGATGTTTTATTTATTTATGTTTTTATCTTTTAATCTATTATACTGGCAAAAGTTCATATAGTAACATAATGGCATAACTGTAAAATGCTGAAATAATATATCTATTCAAGGCCAATGGGGCAACTGAAATGGTATTCATTCTGTAGAATCGTACATCGATACTGTTCCATAACTTGATTTAATTTGAAAATCATACCACATAAGTGGAAAGTTTCTATGCATAGCATTTAAGTTACAGTGACATGCTATGTGCTCAATGAACAGCACTATACAAAAATAAGTTGTATTGTACTTGATGTGAATTCTTGCTGTTAAAGTCGATTTGCTATTTCATTTCATTAGTTGGCACCCTGCCCGGGATTGGTTCCTGCCTTGCGCCCTGTGTTGGCTGGGATTGGCTCCAGCAGATCCCTGTGACCCTGTGTTTGGATTCAGCGGGTTGGACAATGGATGGATGGATTTCATTAGATGGGAATTCCTTTTATTTGCTCTTTCATCTTATTAGGATACATTTTATTAGGAAATGAGGTATATGTGCAGTAGTGAAGGACTAGCATCTTTTCTTGATAATCTGACTTAATCAGCAATTATGGACAAATATTTTTGTTAATTTTGTAATATTACTAGGGGTCTCCACCCCCTGCTCACTTCGCTTGCACACCCCTGGGTTTGGTTTACCGAATATACAATTTAAAGAGATTGTTAGTTTCATGGGAATTGTTACATATGCATTATTTTCACTTTTACTTTAAAACTTTTGTAAAAACAACACTGTACTTGTCCTTATTTTTGACCCCAGGCATGGTTACATCTCTTTCTCGCAGGACGTATAACACCACTCGCATTGTGAAGGGGGAGCGGCTGAACGCACGTTAAGCAGAAGCACTCGAATCATCTGCTGGATTTCTGCTACTGGCGAGCTGCGTGTTTTGCTTGTCACTTGTTGTTGTTTTAAGAGCTGGGAGCAAATTAAAGTGTCTTCCGAGAAGATCACGTCTCGTCTCCCTAGTCTCCCTCCCAAAGATTATTATTTTTTTTTTATAATAGAGAGATAATGCCCCTGATGTTACAACATTTTTACTGGAATTAAAAATAAAGGAATAAATGTAGGCACTAATGTCTGTCCAAGAATTAAAATTCAACACATCCTGTCCTGAAAAGTGCCCTTTTTCCACTTTGTGAGCCACTGCCTACCAAAAGGTCTGTGCACGTCAAGGATCACTGGTATATGAGAAGAAAACCAGTGTACCTGCACAAGGTGGGAAACAATTATGGGCCATCACAATGGCACTCAAATTCAAATCCAAGGCCATATCAAATAAAGTTTGATTTGCCAGTCCGTTAAGTCAATACACTTTTAGAAAGTGGGATGGGAAAAAAAAAAAAACAGTTCCGACGTGGAAAAAGATATACAAATTTTAAACAGCCTGAGGTTTAAATTCATTCTGCCAGAGCTGTGAGACAGTAATACTGACCCCAGGTCTCTATTAACATCTCTACTACACATTAATGGGCATTACTTGTTTGGGGTTTAGCACCAAAAGGTATGATTTTGCCATATTTGATATATGTTAATGAAAAAAAATGTCCATACAATTTACCACCTAGATAGATAGATAGATAGATAGATAGATAGATAGATAGATAGATAGATAGATAGATAGATAGATACTTTATTAATCCCAAGGGGAAATTCACATACTCCAGCAGCACCTTACTGATACAAAAAACAATATTAAATTAAAGATTGATAATAATGCAGGTAAAAACAGACAATAACTTTGTATAATGTTAATGTTTACACCCCCGGGTGGAATTGAAGAGTCGCATAGTCTGTCAGTGGAGCAGGACAGTGACAGAAGTCTGTCGCTGAAGCTGCTCTTCTGTCTGGAGATGACACTGTTTAGTGGATTTTCCATAATTGATAGGAGCCTGCTGAGCACCCGTCGCTCTGCCACAGATGTCAAACTGTCCAGCTCCATGCCAACAATACAGCCTGCCTTCCTCACCAGTTTGTCCAGGCGTGAGGCGTCTTTCTCCTAAATGCTGCCTCCCCAGCACACCACCGTGTAGAAGAGGGTGCTCACCACAACCGTCTGATAGAACATCTGCAGCATCTTATTGCAGATGTTGAAGGACGCCAGCCTTCTAAGGAAGTATAACCGGCTCTGTCCTTTCTTACACAGAGCTTCAGTTTTGGCATTATTATTATTATTATTAATGTAGGTAAATGGATTATTTTATAGAATTATTTTATTTCTATTTATGTTTTTATGTTGTTTTGTTTTTCTTTTATTCTACTATTGTAAAGCACTTTGGCCACAGCATTACTATGTTGTTTTAAATGTGCTATATAAATAAATTGACATTGACATAAATTGACATTATGTTGTTTAAATTGGAGTAAGCAGTTTGTATATGCAGTGTACACACACATACCGATTATGATGGCCAACGTTTACCAGTCATTAACGTAACATTTATACCTTTACAGGAAAGTCAACAAATGAATAACTTTGTAGCACTAGACACTTCTCTTCCTCCATATATTTGTATTCGTTCCCAGATTGTAACCACTAACTCTTCTCCTCGGTCATGGACCCCAGTTTGCTCAGTTTGTTTCTCTCTTTAACTATTTAGAGCAGTGGTTCCCAAACTCGGTCCTGGGGTCCCCTTGTGGCTGCAGGTTTTTTTTCCAACCAACTTCCGTTTTTCATTGGACACTTAGCCCAATTAATTGAGTCATTATTTCCCAGTTTCTGTGTTTTGGAGTCAATGTGGAAGTTACAAACTACAGTAAATTTGGTAGATTTTTATTAATATGTAATAAGCAGTTATATAGGGAATATGTAGGTTTTTTTTAAGTCATTAACAGTATTTTCAACCTAATTTTCATTCTGCTTTTCCAGGTGTTATGGTTATTTATTATTTATTAATTAGTGAATCTGACACTGAAGTCATTGCAGCTTTCATCCTGGGTGTCTGCTGTGCTGGTTGTTAATTGTCACTATTAGAATTAAATGAAGGGAACAAACTACACAGGATAAGGGGGAAAATAATAGGAAAACAACAAAAGAAAGTTAAGCATTTATATCTTTAGAAAAAAATATTTCTAAATGTCTTAGAAATGTAAAAACCATACTGTTGTGTTTTTCTGAATGCAGAATGAGAGAAGAGTAAAAAAGATCAGCTAATTAAATGAAATCAGTTGTTATCGATTGCCATCACCGATTGTGAATCTGGTTGAAACAAAAACCTGCAGCCACAGTGAGTCCCCAGGATCGAGTTTGGGGACCATTAATTTAGAGGCCTAAAGTCCAACCGACTCCTCGCTAATCTTTCAACAATCGGCCGGTCACCAACTCCGCGATTATCTTTAAACTGGACACCGCCGACTGAAACGTCAAAGATGGCAGAAATTAAAGCGATGCGTGTGTGGGAATTCACCGCCACCTCGAGTTCAAAGAATGTATAGGAAGCGATGTGAAGCGGAAATGTTGAGCGTTAACTAGAAGAGAACCGCAGGTACCAATAAACATCAAAGACACGCGGGACACAGAAGTGTTAAGTGGGTTGCTCGCCTCCGATTCAACCCGCGTGCATCAAGTGTCGTCTGCCGACTCCGAGCACTTACTTCTGTTCCCCGGTGGTAGTTTCCCTTCGAACTTCGTTCGTACTCCTGTCTGTCTCGACACCAGCCTTTTTCTCTCGTGTACTGACTACCCACTCCAGTGCCGGGAGGTTTCGGACGTCAGACAGAGTAGTGAGAAGCCCACATAAGCGTTCTGTTTAGCAAACAACTACTCGTGGTCTTGCTTCGTGACGTCATCATGGGCGACGGAAACTGAAGCCATACTGCTGCCTGCTACTGGGCAGGACAAGAGAGCAAAGGTCAAAAGACTTCTGTAGCGGAGCTTCGCAGCTGGACCCTTCTCGGAAAGTTTGCTTTCAAGTGAGGCAGTAATACGAAAAAAAAATAGAAAGAATCACCGAGAGACAGAGGGTAAGTGCTCGAGGTTTGAGAACGATATGTTATAAATATGTGTAAGTTTTTTCATTCGCATCTGTCAGAGTTACTGCACGAGACTTGAATCAGAGGCGAGAAGAATTTCCCCGTGAACCGCGCACGTTTACATTGATGTCACCGGCTCACTTCCAAGTTGTCAATTGCCATTTGTACTTCACATCGCCCACGCCTCCTCCTCCTATTCCTTCTTTGATTAATTCCTGTCCGTGTATTGCACTAGTCTCTAGTCGGCGAACTCGAAGGGGCAGCGATTCCATACACGAGGCGCTTTGATTTTTGCCCTCCTTTCTCCATTCAGTCCGCGGTTGTTCATTTTAAAGGCGATAGAGGAGTAAGTCGAGCTTTACGTAATCATTTCGTAAAGAGAGAAAAGGAGCTGGGGCACGTAACCGTGGGGAAGAAGTCGGGGTGGATATGTAAGCCGAGAACGAATATATATATATATATATATATATATATGACTCACTCATCACGAAATCTCCCGAACTGTGAGGACTTGGGACTTGAAATTTGGAATGTAGGTTACCCATGGCCCATAGGTGCTTGCTAATTTCGTGGTCCAAGCGCGTTCTGTCTGTATGTCTGCCCGCTTTTCACGAGAGAATTACTTAACGGGTTTTAGATCTGGTTATTTTCTATAATCTGCTGCAACTTTCCGGTTGATTTTGACACTTCTCTCATCGCGCTTAGTACCATACATCGGTACCGCAAGCGAACTATTTATGTAAATCCAAGAGAGTGACTGTGGGCCGTTAGCAGGGGGGCGGGGCCTTCCTCATTCACTCACCAGCCTCTGTTCGAGTTAGTCTTTGTCTCGCCACGTGTTGGAGTGCAACTTGCCTCGATGCCTGTTTGTTCAACAGACATTATCATCTACAGATTGTTAAGGAGTAAAGTTTGACGTTTTTGAGCGTGAGATCAGAGCTCCATCTGTTTTAGAGGGTAGCTGCTGATTGCCAGAGATATCACAGCCATGTGCTTTTCTCACCACCCGGGGAACGCTCTCCCGTCAGAGCTGAACACGATCATATATAGTGCCAACGTCTATTGATTTTTAAAGTTTGTCCGGTTTCATTACTATGTGGGCGCAGCCACGGGGTACAGCTTTCTTATATATAAAGCAGAATGTAAGCGTGTATGTTGTCCTCCAGTTGACGCTTAGTAACCACAAGGGAGCGACAGAGAGCCCCAGACATAGAAATACAGTCCACAATATCTATATTACTAACCGAGAATGCTAAACCGGATGATGGACGCAGGCACATCCGGCCATGGGCCGTAGCTGCAAAAAGACGTACTGCGCAGGCGCAAAAAGAGTCCGCGAGAGTCGGCTGAGGAGCCGAGAAAGGCGGACAAAAGAGGGCGAGAGAGGCGGATGAGGGTCCGCGAGAGGCGCAGGCGCAAAAAGAGTCCGCGAGAGTCGGAGAAAGGCGGACAAAAGAGGGCGACAAAGGCGGATGAGGGGCCGCGAGTGGCGGACAAGACCACAGAAAAAAGGAGTGAGCACATACAAAAAGGAGTCACACAAGCACCGAAAAAAGGAAAAGGCACATAAAAAAGTACTCAACCGCGGGCAAAGCACAAAACACATTGCACACAAAACTAAACACAACAAAAAAAAAAGAACAGACGAGCGCACAACGGCAAGGCACGACCACCCCCCCCCTACAGGCACGGGACGGGACACACACCAAGAGGGGGATTCAACAAGCCCATGGAAGACAATAAAAAAGAACACAAAACCACCCCACAGACCCTACAAGCAAGGGACGGGACACACACAAAGAGGGGGATTCAAACAAGACACAGGAACACAAAAAGAAAGAAGACGCTCGCGCAACAACAATCCCCCCCACACATCCATAAGAAGTGACACCCAAAGCCACATATTCTAAAGTGAACGTCGACACCTTCACACTAGGCAGCATGGGTGTCGGCGTAGGTGTCAAGCCCATGGGACACAAAAAGAAAGAAGACGCTCGCGCAACAACAATCCTCAACCCCCCCAATAAGAAGTGACACCCAAAACCACATTTCTAAAGGAAACGTCCATATTAAACATACATCATCTGAACACCTTCACACTAGGCAGCATAGGTGTATCTCCTTACAATAAAGCACTATTAACCATTCAACTGCAGAAAAGGATACATATTAACAGTAAGTGCGATCCTCCTTATTTCGCAAAGCGGTGGCAAATCAATTAAAACTACAAAATAGCGCGTCACAAATAATGTACATGCAACAACGCGTCAGTCAAACGCCACAAGCAAAACATGCCCGTCGCGGACATCAACGCCAGACACCTGCTAAATGCTTACGCCAGTTGGCTGACAACGCCTTCAATAATGAGTCCACTATTGAGGAAAATTCATTGGGATTAATGAATGTCATTTGCAATCATTGTCATTCACTTAACTTCCCTGAAGAAACAACTGGCAATACAAGTAATGAATTTACACGTTGTTATCAAAAGGGTAAAATTAGACTGCCTCCTTTACATATAATCACCACGGACCCAGTGTCATTGAAACAAAACCGGAATAAAGCTAGGTCAGAAATTAAAGACAGAGTAGAAAGCAAAGTAAAACGTCATAAACAGGTTGAACAAGGGGGCCACGCACTTGGTCAGCAGGTTACAGATAATGAAGACCGGAATTCAAAAGCTTGAAAAACATGAGCTCAACTGACCAAAGATACAAACTGAAACGAGAAGAACTACGGGGTCCGCAGTGGTCCAAAATGCACCGCGTGATAGTACGGACGAAGCTCTGTATTACCAGTGGGGGACTCCAAAATGACACGGGCAAACGCTCCGTATTAAACGTGCGTCATCCGGACACGTAGCTGCCCAGCGGGCACGGGTTCAAAACGCCGGGGGTAGGCGAGCGAAGCGAGCAGGGGGCGGAGCCCCCTTGTAAGAATATAAATACAATAAACATTTTTTATTCCACAGAGCATCTTCCAATGAACACATCTCCAACAATTAAGCACAATCTTGTATATAAAGCAAACTGTAACAATCTTGCTGTCTTGTATGTATGTTATCATCCAGTTGACGCTCGGAGTTTTATCACGAAAAATCCGTAGTATTATTTGTTGTTTAATATTTGCTTTTGTTAACTATATTTTCATCTTGCTTTATTCTTATTGTAACAATGTTGTAGTCGAAATAGAATTAAATCCACATAATATTAATTTTAATTTAATTGACTTTTTTTTTTTGTCGTCAAAAATTCTGCATGTAAAAACTTATTACTACACCATGAAACAACAATTAATCTGTCACATTGTATTTTTTTTTTTATAATGTTTTTTAACATCCAGTTGACACTCGGAACGTTTCTGGTGTGCTCTGTAATTATATTTTTCTCAATTAAAAAAAAAAACAAAACTTTATTTTCCTCCTGGGCACCGCCGGGTATTTCAGCTAGTACAAATATATAAAGTGAAAGAAAAGTCACTCGTTATTCCTCTGTGAAAATTTTCTGTTTAAGATTAAACATTAATGACTGAAAGAAGTTAGCCATCATAATCAAGTATGTGTGTGTACACTGCATATACAAACTGCTTAAACCGATTTAAACAACATACGTTTATCCACATTGATTAGGTGGAAAATTTTATGAGTTTAGTGCCAAAATCTTACCTTTCGGAGCTAAAGTCCATACCTGTAATGCCTGTTAATGTGTTCTGCAAGATGAAATCGTTGCACATAAACCTTTGTTTTGACTTGTTGTAAATAGAGCCGAAGTTGTGTGTGAGAGATTTTATAGTAAAGTCTGCAGACAGTCATTAAGATTCGTACCATGTGGCTAGTGTCCTCCATCAGTAAGCGCCCTTTTTTCGTTATTCCTCTGTGAAAATTTTCTGTTTAAGATTAAACATTAATGACTGAAAGAAGTTAGCCATCATAATCAAGTATGTGTGTGTACACTGCATATACAAACTGCTTAAACCGATTTAAACAACATACGTTTATCCACATTGATTAGGTGGAAAATTTTATGAGTTTAGTGCCAAAATCTTACCTTTCGGAGCTAAAGTCCATACCTGTAATGCCTGTTAATGTGTTCTGCAAGATGAAATCGTTGCACATAAACCTTTGTTTTGACTTGTTGTAAATAGAGCCGAAGTTGTGTGTGAGAGATTTTATAGTAAAGTCTGCAGACAGTCATTAAGATTCGTACCATGTGGCTAGTGTCCTCCATCAGTAAGCGCCCTTTTTTCTTTTTTCCCCAGACAGTTTTATTTGTATATCCTCTCCTGATGCCTAATGCCTGTGTTACAGTTGAACCTCAGCCGAAATTGCTTGTATGTAGACATTAGCAGTGCATATTTATAAAATAATTAGATTAAAGGGATACAAATACACCACTGCACTGGTTTATTGGGTAGTTTACAACACGTTCAGTGAGAATGTATATTTTATTTGTCTTTGATTTAGGGCTGAAAATATTAAGAGAGATGCAATTTTTTCTCATCATGAAGTTCTTCTACTGCAGCCAGGCAGATGAGACAGGATTCCCCACAATCTTAACTTTTGTATTGAACAGCAACAGTTAAATGCCGGCTGACGTTTGTTCACTAAAGTGCACATCTGGTTACTCCTGAGATACATCAGGCACCATTACAGTGGTGAAAAAACGTAAAATGAAAACTGCACACAGATAATACAATCAACTCATTATAAATGCAAAAAAGTGGTGCAGGTTGATTTCAAACTATGAATGCTACCTTCAACTGACCAGCAGAAGGTTGCTAAATAATTAATTCAAGAAGTAATTAAACCCTAAGGAAACCATGACCGACAACAGACTCTTAAGAATAAGACAAAAATGTATCGCTCTCTGATAACCACCTTGTGTTTGCTGAAAAGATCAAGGCACCAGCTGTTTAATTTCAATCACTAAAACCCATCTCCAGAAACAAAGTAAACCCAAGATCATAAACTGTCTTTTTGCATGACTTTTAGCAGTCGGAACACAGGGTCAGCCATTCTGCACTGCCCCTGGAACAATCGTCAGGTTAAGGGCCTTGTTCAAGGGACCAGGGGGAGTAGGATCCCTTCTGGCAAGTAATTAGAGTTGATCCAGTAACCTTCCAGATAACCAGCGCAGATCCATAGCCTTGGAGTCACGACTTTGCCCAGATCATTGTGATCGTGACGGCATGTACTCCCTGCAGCGGGGACTGATGGAAAGTGCCGCAAGCAGAAATCCTGTGGATGTTTCAAACTGCACAACAGACGCAAGGTGCACCTTGGGATTAAGAAAGTAAACCTAACCTCATTTAAACTAATCTGAACTTCCTTGATAGGTCAGTTGCTGTCTGTGCAGCAGTGTCCTTCTGAATAGTCGGAGTGAGAGGAATACTGTGGAGTCACTGTGCAGGTGGTACAGTGCTAGGAGCCCAGGAGACCCCTGGTTTACTTGAGAAAGGGAGGTGTGAAGTGCAACAGGAAAAGTGAGCTGGATAGCCATAGCAGCCTTCTGAGTAATCTGTTAGAGAGAAGGCAACGCCGTGCTGGGAGAGGAGACCACTGATTTACTCTAAGAGAGGAGCCAGGTGGAGCATTTTGACGAAGTGTTTTGAGCTGGTGATCTGCAAGCCAGTTGGCTTTTTCCTTGAGTTCATATCCAGACAATGTTCAGACCTTTTAAGAAGAGAAGTTGAAAAAGAGATAAGAGGCTTTAGGTTTATTAAGTTTTCTTTTTAGCTGATTTCTTTTAATAGGATGCTTTAAGAAGAGAGAAGAATCTGAAGGTCTTTTTTTTTTCTTTATTATTTTGTAACTTTTTTTTGGAAATCATTGCACTCAAACTGTGAATATAAGTGCCAACTCTGACACTAGACTGTCTGATTTGTGCACTGTTTTAAATAAATAGACTTTTGTATTTTTCTGCCTCTGGTGGGTTTCTGTGTTCTTGTCGTCAATGAACTGAAAGAAAAAACAGGACGGTAGAAAAGAAGTTCAAATTCCTTCTGTGCTGCACAGTCTCCTAAAATTCAAATTTCTGAATGATGCAGTTTTAATAAAGTTTAAATCCTTTTCTTTCGACAGAGGAAAAGAAAAAGCTGCTTTTTATTGTAATGTCCAGATGGATGTGAAAGAGGAGACATGTGACGCTGACTCAATCGTGGAGAAAAAGACCATAAATATTGAGAAGGAGGACTATGAGTGGGAGTCTGCTCACCCCAAGCAGGAGAGTCTGAGCATTAAGGAGGAGGACTGTGAATTGGGGTCAGTGGTCATTAAAGAAGAGGCCATCGAGAAGTCTGTCAGTGTTCAGATGCAGGAACATAAAGGTTTGGAGAGTGTTGAAAAAGAGGTCCTTTATTACAGGTGTCAGAATGGAGAGGTAACCGGACTAATCTCTTCTCAAAGCAGACACTGTTCATCTCCGGAGCCTTCTATCAATGTGAAGTCTGAAGATTTGTCATCTGGTAGAACTCGGAAAGATCAGCCAACATCTGCAAATAAATCTGGAGAAAGTAAGTATAATATAAAAACATGTAATCTTTAGGGTCGTGGTCTATGGGCCTTAAAGTGTGCGTGTGTAGGGTGTTTGGACTTGGGTGGTTTTTATGAGAAACTTAGAAATTTACTGAAATTGCTTTGTTTTATGGTAAGTTTAGTGTAGTTTATGAGTTCATCAATGTTAATGTAGGAAGGTTTAGCAATTTGCAGTTCTAATTTTATGCATGTTTTAAGCATGTTCTTAGTAAAAAAAAGTGTTATCCAAAAGTGGAATTGAATGTAAAAAGTTAAAAGTTAACAGGTCCCTTCTTGTCGGGTGACAACTTTAATTAGATTCCTAGTAAACGAGTATTCTCGTGTCTAGGAACGGTGGGCTGTGTTAGGCAGCCAACAACTTCCTGTGTGCACACACGTGCCTTCTGTGATGCAGCAGAACTGTTTTTCTTGAACAACTTCATTGAACATATCAGACGGAGAAGCTCCATTTGACCAACCACCTGTGTCTAATATGCATGCCTGCTTTTGTTGTACAATTTTTTATAAGGAAACAACACAGGAAACAAAACCTGTTTGGCTTCACATAATAACATTCACCATTAACGGAACAGGTTAATGAACCACACTCATAAAGATTCTGTTTTTACACAATGTCAGGCAGCACGCAGATTAATATTCTCAACTTCGTTGCCAGCAGAATCACAATTCTCGATAGTGTCAGAAGCATTTCTTGCATACGTTGTTTTAAATCCTCATCAAAGGACTTGTGTTTACACCTCAGTGGCAGTGAAATAAAGGGGGATGAAAGAGACGTTCTCGAAGTGCTTAGTGAATGCATACAGTAGCATATTTTTTGGGGGATTTAACTCTATAGTCGTTATCACCTTCTTTGCTCAGTAGTCATTTTAGTGACTCTAAAAGGGGGATCGCGTCAGCTGTGGATGAATCTGCGGCACTTGTTTCTCTTGTAATTTGTTTGAATACAGAGAGAAGATTGGTTAAATTTTCCATTAGTGTCCACTCAGTCTTGCAGGCATCCTCTTCATCTGTAGTGCTAGCAGCATGTGTTCACTTTTACTCTGGTAGACTTTGGATCATGTAAAACATGCTACACCATCGGGTTGTAACATCCCGTTTGAGGTAGTCCTAGCTGTGTCTGTAAAGATTGTAGTCCAGAGTAAGCAAGAAGAGGGTGCTTGAAGTGACCTGTTTTTCTGCATTTGCCAACCAAATACATGTCACTGTGCTGACTTAACACCAACTCGGAATGCCGTTATCCTCCATAGCTCTAAGTGTGGAGAAATATCAGGGTACATTCTTTTTATTAAAGGTGCACCTCACATGCTTCACATGGCACTCCATTTTTTTTTTTAAATACACCTTTCTTTAATCTAATGTATAAAGCAGAGTCTATGTATGTTTGTTTGTCCGCCATACAAATCTACACCGGGCGTCCGATCGCCACCAAACTGGGCATGGGGCTGCTTTGTGACCAGGAGGAGGTCATGGGGTATATTTGGTTGGGAAAATTGTCCTTGGTGATGCGCAGGACACCTTTTCACCAACACAATGTTTGCCACACGTCCCCGTACTTATCGACAAGATGGCCGCACATTGCAAAAGACATTAACAGCGGCACCATCTGGCGGCACGTTTGGTCTCTGTGCATTCCTCTTTACCAATGTTTCTTTAAATTGCCAAGACATTGCGGAAGTGTCTAAGTATGAGAAGGCCGACTGCTTTCATCACGTGAAGGGGAACTGACATATGGATGTAAAACGTGAACGACCCAGTGTGCGTGATTGGCTTTCCATATTTGTGGTGCTATTTGCTCGCTTTCCGACTTGCAGTACGATTTTAGTCTTGGTCTTTCTGACTGACTGGTGCTAACATACATTCATCTCACTCTGGTGCTTATTCCGTACATAATACCATGTAACACATTATAATTGTCCTGCTTTTCGCTAATATACCCATGCCACCAAAAAAAAAAGACATAGCATTAGAAAGTCCACTTCCGATGCCACAAAAAAAGTCTATTTCAAGGCCATCTCAAACATTGCGCAAGACGTATATAACAACAATTCTGCTAATTCCGAATGCTTTACCCTTTGATTTCAAATGGCTACAATTTCCTGTTCATTTGGATTTTGCTATGTGAATTACTAAGGCTGAAGGGCTATCACTCCAAGTTAAAGGCATCAATTTGGAAAATCCATGATTTTCACACTGACAACTCTACGTAGCATGTTGTAGAGTGGGCAATCCTCACAATTTGTTCATTTTTGGAACCCCAAGACAAAACAAAAAATATAGTGTTTCCAAAGCCTCTGGAATGACCACTTATATTACCTATTACAATAAAATGTCAATCAGAAAAATGTTTGTTCTATTTCTATGTTCTGTTTCTTTCATTTGGGAAATTCACCAGTTATAGATTGTATGTATGTTTGTTTGTCCGCTGTACAAATCTGCACCGGGCGTCCGATCACCACCAAAATGGGCATGGGCATCTTATTCCGTTCGTAATACCATGTAACACATTATAATTGTCCTGCTTTTCCCTAATATACCCATGCCGCCAAAAAAAAAGACGTAGCATTAGAAAGTCCACTTCCGATGCCACAAAAAAGTCCATTTCAAGGCCGTCTCAAACATTGCCCAAGACGTCAGGATATTTTCATACCAAGAATTCCGCTGATTCCGAATGATTTGCCCTGTGATTTCAAATGTTTGGTTCCTGTGCATCTCTCTTTACCAATGTTTCTTTACATTGCCAAGAGATGGTGGAAGTGTCCAAGTATGAGAAAACCGACTACTTTCGTCGCGTGAAGGGGAACTGCCGTATGGATGTAAAGCGTGAACGACCCAGTGCGCGTGACTGGCTTTCCGCATTTGTGGTGCTATTTGCTCGCTTTCCGACTCACAGTACGATTTCAGTCTTGCTCTTTCTGACTGAATGGTACTATTTGTTCGCTTTCAGACGTTTTTAAAATAACGTACATTCATCTCACTCTGGTGCTTATTCGGTACGTAATACCATGTAACACATTATAATTGTCCTGCTTTTCGCTAATATACCCATGCCAGCAAAAAAAACATGTACCATTAGCGACTCCACTTCCGATGCCACAAAAAAGTCTATTTC
Source organism: Erpetoichthys calabaricus (assembly GCF_900747795.2). Lineage (NCBI taxonomy): Eukaryota > Metazoa > Chordata > Cladistia > Polypteriformes > Polypteridae > Erpetoichthys > Erpetoichthys calabaricus. The sequence goes on along the minus strand of NC_041394.2, from coordinate 342,149,462 downwards.
AAGGCCGTCTGAAACATTGTGCAAACGTCAAAATGTTTTCAGACCAACAATTCCGCTGATTCCGAATGATTTACACTTTGAAATCAAACGGCTACACTTTACTGTTCGTTTCAGTTTTGCTATGTGAATTAATAAGGCTCAAGGGCAATCACTCCAAATTAAAGGCATCATTTTGGAAAATCCATGCTTTTCGCACAGACAACTCTACGTGCCATGTTCTACAGTGGGCAATCCTCAGAATTTGTTCATTTTCACACCACAAGAAAAAAAATATATAGTGTATCCAAATGCTCTTGAATGACCACTTATATTACCTATTACAATAAAATGTCAATCAGAAAACTGTTTGTTCTATTTCTATGTTCTGTTTCTTTCATTTGGGAATTTCACCAGTTATAGATTCCCGGGCAACGCCGGGTACTCCTACTAGTAGTGTGATAACTGAAGATTATGATTTTGTACCTCCATTAAACACATAAGAATGGATTACAATCATTTATAATCTTTCCATCACTGCTTTTCTCATTACTAAAAAGTACATTTCATAGCAAGTAGGGAGCCATTTCAACTTCCACTAATGTGTAGCATCCAAAAGGTTGATATGACAGCAGCCATTTTTGCACCAGTACTCTCGCCACACATGAGCTGCTACGTGGTGAGAGAGAGAGCGCCAAGTGGAGACAAGTGGTGATTAGGAGGACCTAGAATGACCAGGCCATGTAGGGCAATTTAGCCCAGTCATCAGGATACACCTTACTCTTAACAAAGGGTGCCCAGGGATCCTTTATGACCACTGGGAATCAGGACTTGATTTAATGTCTCATCCGAAGGACGGCGCCATTCTCAGGCCTTCACTTTTTTCTCTTCACTTTCCTGCCAAGTATTTAATTAAACCCAATAGCGCGTGATAAATACAAAGAGGTGTAAATGGTAACACGCTAAATGAAGAAGTGCTGCTCTCTTTTGTCATTTGCATATTATTGCTAATAAGGAGCCATTAAAAACCAAGAATACAACTGTTTAAGACTAAAATAAGCAATAAGGGTTCAAAATCTTAATGAGATTTATCTAAAGTGAAGTGAATCTAAAGTGATTCATCGAAAGTGAAGCAGACGTGCTACTTGAGCACTAAGTGCTTCTTATTAAGCAACTGGGTCAGAACAAAAACCTGCAGCCACTGCAGCCCTCCAGGACCATGACTGAGGACCCCTGGCCTAGATGGTCATCCCTCCAAGTACTGTTCTGGCCTGAACCTTAGCTTCAGGTGGATGACCTCTTCTGAAGTGCATGTGCTATGTCTGCTGGCCATATAATTTGAAATGATATTTTAAGAGCTGGATGACAAGATATTAATGCAATTCTGTAGTGCAGTTAATACAATCTAACCAATAATCTTGTCAGTTGGGCCTATCACATGTTATCCATTTAGTTAATTGTTCTTCACTCCACTGATTGTTGTCCTTTGGTGAGTAGAGCTGTGGACTGATGGGGAGTGGTCACTTCAATTTGATTCTTGATGTGTACTCGACAATTAGCAATTCAGTTTAAAATAATAACACCTATGCCTTACTTAATACATGTATTTTCCAAAAAGGTTAACAAGTGTGCCTCCACGGACTAATCTTCAAGAGACTGCAGTAAACCAGGGATGGGTTTTCAAATGTGGGTTCAGCAGCCCTGTTTGAGGTTGCCATAAGTTGTAGATTAAATTATCTAATGTATTTTTATAAACACATGTAACTAAAAAGTATGTCTAAAAACATCTATGTGAAACTTTGGAGACTAAGAAAACAAATTAGCTATAATTTCTTTGTTCTAAATATGTGCTTTTAATTTACAGAGTAACATGTAAATTGTTTATTGCAGGGATCCCATACCTTTTTAAGCCAAGTCCCCACAACACATTATACCTTCTGCTCAGGGACCCCCACACTAATATAAATCCAGTGCTGTGAGGGAGAACATGATCCTGGATCTCGATTACTGCTAACAGTAGTAACACAGCTTGATTTGGAATAACCGTAGGCTTATCAAGATCAAAGTGCATGCTTAATTACAGTAGACCACCAACACCGATGTGACCAAATGTTGTTTGATATCTCTAGGCCAGGGGCTCTCAGCCTTTTTTTTCTTGGCACACCACTTCCAGGAATGGAATGTTTTGAAATACAGTTTGTTTGGTCTTAAATCATTAAGTACTAAGCCCTGATTAGGCACAATTAACTAATGGTGATGTTCCTTAAATCAATAATCAAGAAGAGAAGTGACAAGGCTATGAACAAGGAGAGCAGTGGTGTGGGGAGTGAGGGAGGGGCGAATACGATTCATGTTACGCAGGTGGAAATATGCAGACCAGGAGATGTTATTGATGTGGGACTGAAAAGATGGAGTACTGTCAAGGATGAGACCCAGACTCTTAACCTGTGAGGAAGGGGAGACAGAGGAATTATCAATAACAAATGAAAAATGATCAGTTTTGGATAATGCTGATTTTGTACCACTGAGGAGAACCTCAGTTTTGTCACTATTTAATTTAAGAACATTTAAAGAAAACCAGGATTTGATTTCTGCTATGCAATCAATAAGTGAGGAGGGTGGGAAGGAAAAAGTAGGTTTGCTAGGGAGATAGAGCTGGGTGTCATCAGCATAACAGTGGAAGTTAATGTTATATTTACGAAAGATATTGACAAGGGGAAGAAGATAAATAATGAAAAGGAGGCGCCCCAGGACTGAGCCCACCTGAAGTAACAGCGGTGAGTTGGGATGTGAAAGTTTTAAGCTGAATTAACTGAGTGCGGCCTGAGAGATAGGATCTAAACCAATCTATTAAGAAGAGTAGTGTGACAAATAGTGTCAAAGGCCACACTCGAATCAAAAAGAATGAGAATAATGACTAAACCAGAATCAGCTGTCATAAGGAGGTCGTTAGTAATTCTGATAAGTGCCATTTCTGTACTATGGAGAGGGCGAAAACCAGACTGGAACTGTTCGTACAGATTATTTTGAGGTAAATGAGAGTGAAGTTGAATAGCCATTATAGGCAAGAATCGGCTGACTCCCAATTAGTGAAGTATCACTAAAAGAAATCAACATATATTAAAAGGAATGCCCCACCCAAAAGATCAGAACTGCTTGTCACAGTTTGGTTCGTTGTCCTCACTACCCAGGGTAAATATGGTTTTGCTTTCCTGCAAAGAACTGTGTCTTCTCTCTGGTCCCAGTGTAATGTAGATTATAAATGTTCATGAAACAAACTGTGCTTTGCTTTCATGCCACTTGGCAAAAGGATGTGTAAACAAACTGTTAGTCATTTACACATCGCTTTGTAATGGTGCTACACTAAGGTGGGGGGGGGACATCTTAATGTGTTTTGTGCCGAGTTGTGTCTATTGTAGCACTGTCCTGTTTATGTAGTCTATGGTTAATCTGTGTAAATGTTGTCCCCCTGGAACCAAAGGGGGAAGGAGAATGCTGCAGGACTGTGACCCCTCAAGGTAATTCCCCCACTATGAAGTCTGTTTGGATTATTTCCTATTTAAACGTGAGGAGGGAGAGAAGAAAAGGGAGATAAATGGAGGAGGGGGAGGAGGAAAACGAAACACCAAAAACGTATCCCACTAGACAGAGAAACACCGATCCGGGTCATCACCATTCTCAAAAAACCCCGGGGTTCAGAAATATCAGGATATGCCGAGGACCATATGGTAAGACCGTTTCTTTTTTCTTTCTGGGAAAGGAGCAAATGGTCAAGTACTTTCATATTACAATTGCCACTGGTCAGTTTCTAACCGATTCAAGGTCATTTCCACTAATCATTCTCTGGACAACTCCATGGACTTCATGTGTGTTAGGTGTTTCTCGTGCATCATATCTGTTTTATGTTCAGTGTAGGGACAATGGAGGGTTTGTATTGTATATTCAATTTCGTTGTTCCTTTGTAAAAGTGACAATGACAATAAAGATCTATCTATCTTCATTGCTACACCTTTTTATTATTATATTCCACCGGTCCCTTTTGGGGTTGTATGTTATGTTGGGGCTGGCTGGGGTGTGATATATATTCATGTTTGTTTGTAGTTTGTTTCATTTTTTTTTAATATATACTCCCTTTATTATTTTACATACTGTTTGGTTTTTTTACATATTGTTGATTGGGGAAGTGTTTTGGAAGAGGTACGGCTTGTCTAGTCTAACAATCCCTCAGGTTGTCAGGCCACGGGTCTTGGCAGTGTAGCTGCCTGTCTGGATGATTGGGTCAGCTGTTACATCTTTTCTTTTGTTGGAAAAAGTATTCAACACACCTAATGAACTATTAGATTTGTCAACTACTTTATTTTCCTGAAAATCTTTTAAACGCATAGACTAAAAAAATTTAATTGATGTAAAAGGATAAGTTAAACCAATACAGCAATTTTTAGCAATGCGATGTAGAGGTGAGTAGTTAATATTGCCTTCTGAATCACAAGTTGAGTGCCTTTCTATGTGCAACTTGAATTTTACAGTTGATTGTGCTTATCAAAGGTTTTTCCTAATTTCATCCAGTATTTTTTTAATGTTTTGACCGAACGTTAATAACAAGGTACTAGACTGAAAGCTTTTATTTTTTCTTTTAAACTTTTTATAGGAAAGAAATATCACTGCTGTTTGCAATGTGGCAAACAATTCGTTGACAGGAGTCATCTTCAGAGACATACTAGAATTCACACTGGAGAGAAGCCATATTGCTGTACTGAATGTGGTAAACAATTCTCTGACAGGAGTACCCTTCAGGGTCACACAAGAATTCACACAGGAGTGAAGCCATATTGCTGTAATGATTGTGGCAAACGATTCTCACAAACGAGCGATCTTCAGAAACACAGTAGGATTCACTCTGGGGAAAAGCCATATTCTTGTAATGAATGTGGGAAACAGTTTTCACGGATAAGTTATCTTCAGAGCCACAAACGAATTCACACAGGAGAAAAGCCGTATTGCTGTAATGAATGCGGTAAACGATTCTCACAAATTGGCAATTTTAAGACACACGCTAGAATTCACACTGGAGAGAAGCCATATTGTTGTTCTGATTGCGGCAAACAATTCTTCAATAAATCAAACCTTCAGGTTCACAGAAGAATTCACACAGGAGAGAGGCCATTTTTTTGTTCTGAATGTGGCAAACAGTTTTCACACATGAGCACTCTTCAGACCCACTCAAGAATTCACACTGGAGACAAGCCATATTGCTGTTTAGAATGTGGAAAAGGATTCATCAGCATTGGCAGTCTTCAGGTCCACAGAAGTACTCACACTGGAGAGAAGCCATATTGCTCCGAGTGTGGCAAACAATTTGCCAGTAAGTCAAATCTTCAAGTCCACAGAAGAATTCACACGGGAGAGAAGCCGTATTATTGTTTTAAATGTGGTGAAAGCTTTTCTTATAAGAGGTCACTTAATACCCACACAATGATTCATACTGGATAGCACTGCAAAATAACTCTAAAAGAAAAGGACTCAAGAGTGAGGTTCACTCCTATCCTGAATATAAGCAAAGCAAGCTATTGTTTAAAAATGAATACCAAGAGAAGCCATATTGCTATTTCAAATGTGTGATTTTTTTTAGAGTAATACAGGAATTCACACAAGAGTCACTCCTGTCCTAAAAGTAAGCAAATTAAACCATTGTTGAGAAATGAACACCAGAGAGAAGTACAACTGAACAGCAATAACTAAATATTAAAGTTCACTTCTGTTTCGGTAGTAAGCACACACAGAAAGTGTCGAGAGAATCCATATTGAAGTTCTGAATATGGTAGATGATTCTCAAAAACTAGCACACAAAAGAAATCCTACTATGTAGCACCTCCAGAAGTGCTGAGGAGTACCTTACAGGGGGAAGAAGGAGGAAGAAGTCAACATTCACCCACCTAAACTGCTCAAGTCTTTGAATACCTTAATATGGTGGGCTTAGTTGGATAAGATCTATACTGGGGTCTCGGTCTTTTGTCATGGCATACCACCCCCAAGAATTTAAATGTTCCAGAGTAGCAGTATTAAAGTACAGAACTGTTTTTCGGTAAAAACAAAAGGCAACCTTTCCCATACTATCATATTGGAGAGTTTTAACAACGTATCACAGACAGCATTTGTGTCATTACCTTTTCTTACCTACCTGAATTTTTTTTATGAGTTATTTTAATATATCAACAATTGTGTGGTTTGATATGATAATAAAACTATGAAAATTCAAGACTTATTATTATTATTTTAATATACAGTTCACCACTCCTCCTCAAGCCGCCGCCTTATCGTGGTGGAGTGGTTTGCGTGTCCCAATGATCCTAGGAGCTCTGTTCTCGGGGGCTTTATGCCCCTGGTAGGGTCACCCAAGGCAAACTGGTCCTAGGTGAGGGACGAGACAAAGAGCAGTTCAGAAAACCTACCATAAAGAATAAAAACTTTGGACGGTGTTTTCCTTCACCACCACCACCATTTATTTCTATAGCACATTTTCATATAAACAATGTAGCCCGAAGTGCTTTACAAGATGACAAGGAGAAATATACAGGTAAAGATAAAACAAATAATATTAGAGAATAACTAACAGAAGAGAAACAAATCTATACAATCTAAAAACCAGCTGAATATCAAGTAGAAGAGTAGTATCCTTATATACAATATCATGATGGAACTCTCTAGGGATGATTTTGTTGATAAAGTCAGTTGGCTGGAAGGACAGAGAAAAGAATCTGCAGGGGTACCAAGGCCACTGGGCATTCTACATAACATAAATGTTCAGAATTCATTCCTTTTTGTTTTGCAGGCTTCACATGACAGGGTTTGCTGAAGTGGGTCTCACTGACCCCTGAGGTCCCCACCTTCATTACAACAGGTGGCTGCATGAGGCCTTGATCAGCAGAAGAGCAGGAAAAGACAATCAAGAAAAACAGAGATTAGTAAAGAGTGTAAACCCCCAAAGAATATGATAATTCTATGCCTATATAGTTAATAGCTACATTTTAGTTGTATTCTACTCTAAGAAAAAGCCAAATAAAACTTTATGCTGTTTAGCAGTTTTTAAAAATGTTCTATAGTGTTAGCCTGGCGAATTTCTATCGGTAAGCTATTCCAGATTTGAGGTGCATAACAGCAGAAGGCCACGTCGCCACTTCTTGTAAGTTTAGCTCTTGGAATTCTAAGCAAACACTCATTTGAAGATCTAAGGTTATGATTTGCAGTGTAAAGTGAGAGGTATTCTGAGATATAGGATGGAACGAGATTATTTCAGGCTTTATTAACCATTACTGTAGTAGTATTTTAAGGTCAATTCTAAATGACACAGGCAACCAATGTAACAATGCTAAAACTGGTGAGATGTGCTCAGATTTTCTTTTTCTAGTTAAGATGCTGGCTTCTGCATTCTGCAGCAATTGCAACTGATTGATGTCTTTCTTAGGTAATCCTGTTAGGAGTGCATTACAGTAATCTACTCGACTAAAAACAAACGTGTGAATTAATTTTTCAGCGCTTTGTAAAGTCATAAGAGGTATAACTTTTGCTATATTCATCAAGTGAAAAAATGCAGTCCTAATACACTTTTGTTTTCAGTCAACTAGATTACTGTAACGCACGCCTCTCAGGACCACCCAAAAAAGACATCAATCGATTGCAATGAGTGCAGAATGGAGCTGCTAGAATCTTAACTCGGAAAAGAAAATCCAAGCACATCTCTCCAGTTGTGATGTCACCACACTGGTTACCTGTGTCATTTAGAATTGACTTTAAAATCCTGCTTATGGTTTACAAAGCCTTAAATAATCTCGCTCCATCTTATATTTCGGAGTGTCTTACACCTTACACTCCAAATCGTAACCTTAGATCTTCAACTGAGGGTCTGCTTAGAATTCAGAGAGCTAAATGTAAAAGAAGTGGTGAGGCGGCCTTCTGCTGTTATGCACCTAAAATCTGGAATAGCTTACTGATAGAAATTCACCAGGCTAATACACCACTTTAAAAACTGCTGAAAACACATTACTTACCATACCATACCATACCATTTTTATTTGTTAAGCGCTTAAAAACACAGCATTACAACTGACTGAAGCGCTGTACAGTTAAAACAAGCAAGACTAAAAGCAAAATATTAAAAACAAACATTAAGAGAGAATTAAAACAGAGACACTAAAAAACAGGTCAGGGGACCCAATAAAACAGAGAAATAGCAAAAAGCAAGTGGAAATGAGACAGGTTAAGAATTAAAAGCCAATGTGAAGAAGTGAGTTTTTAGGTTTGATTTGAATGTGGCGACTGAAGCGGCTTGCCTAACCACTAAAGGTAAGGAGTTCCAGAGCCTGGGTGCACAGACAGAAAAAGCCCTTTCACCATGAGCTTTAAAATGTGCCTTGGGAACGGTTAGGAGCAGCTGATCTGTGGATCTAAGAACACGAGGGGGATTGTGACGATGGAGCAAGACACTCAAGTAGGCAGGGGCTAGACCATTTAGTGCCTTATAGGTTAAGAGGAGTATCTTAAAATCAATTCTGAAGCTAACCGGCAGCCAGTGTAGGGTTTTTAAAATACTTTAACAGGGCGTTCTCATAGCTTCAATTTAGTGTAACCCTGATGCTCTGTATATTCAATTAATTATCGTTATTATTCATGGTGGCTCCAAAATCCGTACTAAACCCTACTTTCTCTTCTGTTCTCTTTCTGTTTTTCTATGGTGCCGATCTGTGCCCCCACCACCTGATCAAAGCACCATGATGTCCCTACATTGATGTAGTGAAGACCAGAAGTACGCATGACTGTCATCATCAAGTTCTTCCATGTGAACCCTGAATACAATGAGGACTGATTGAGGTCATTTATGTTAGGTAGAATTTCCTAAAGGGGGCTGGGTGGTCTCGTGGCCTCAGAACCCCCACAGATTTTATTTTTTCTCCAGCCTTCTGGAGTTTTTTGTTTTTTCTGTCCTCCCTGGCCAATGGACCTTACTTTTATTTTATGTTAATTACTGTTATTTTAATTCTTATTTATTTTGTCTTTTTTCTTTTTCTTCATCATGTAAAGCACTTTGAGCTACTGTACATTGTTTGTATGAAAATGTGCTATAGATATAAATGTTGTTGTTGTTGTAGTAATCGGGTTAACATGCGATTTTAAGTTTAGATCAGTGTCAATGATTACCCCTAAATTCTTTACCTCTGACTTGACATTTAAACCTAAAGGATCAAGTTTATTTCTAATACCCTTGCAATGTCCATATTTGCCAATCACTAAGATTTCTGTTTTTTTTATTATTATTTAGTTCGAGAAAGTTTGTACTCCTCCAATCAGAAATACTGCTAAGACATTGGATCAGAGAGCCAAGAGAGTCGGGGTCATCAGGCGCCATTGATAAATAAAGTCGTGTGTCATCTGCATAGCTGTGGTAGCTCACTTTGTGCTTTGAGATCATCTGACATAATGGAAGTATGACAATTGAAAAGAGCAGCAGACCCAGGATTGATCCTTGTGATACGCCACATACAATATTGTGAGTCTCTGAAGTTCAATCACCCCAACTAACAAAGAATTTTCTACCTGCTAATTAAGTCTATGGAGATTTATAAGAAACTGCCTGTGTCCGCATTAACCCACAAATCATTTACTACTTTAGTGAGTGAAGTTTCTGTACTAGGATTTGTTCTAAAACCCGACTGAAACTTATCAAGAGTAGAATGTTGAATTAAGTAATCATTTAGCTACGTGATGACTGCCTTTTCTAGAATTTTACTTAAGAATGGCAGGCTACACCTCGGTCTAAAGTTGTCAAAGACAGGGGAGTCGAGATTACTTTTTTTGAGCAGGGGTTTAACAACAGCAGACAGTCATGGAAGACCCCCATGTCCAATGATGAGTTCACTATGTCAAGTCCACCATCAATGAGAACATCAGAAGCTTCTTTGAAAAAGCCTGTTGGTATTGGGTGAAGGACGCAGGTGGGGGGTTTCAGCTAAGAAACTATTCTACACAGTTCAGGTCAATGTATTTCTGCTCTGTGCTTGAATTTGATACATAACAGAGGGGCGATTCATCCCCCCTGGGGTAACAACAAATGGAGGCATGTTATTGGGCTTTGAGAGATTTCAGCATCAGGTTTGTAAAGAATGATGTGATCACTGTGTCATACCTTGACTAGCTTACTAAGTCCATCCATCCATCCATCCATCATCCAACCTGCTATATCCGAACTAAAGGGTCACGGGGGTCTGCTGGAGCCAATCCCAGCCAATGCAGGGTGCAAGGCAGGAACAAATCCCGGGCAGGGCGTCAGTCCACCACAGGGCACACACACCAAGCACAATTTAGGATTGCCAATGCACCTAACCCGGAGGAAACCCATGCAGACACGGGGAGAACATGCAAACTCCACGCAGGGAGGACTTGGGAAGCGAACCCAGGTCTCCTTACTGAAAGGCAGCAGCGCTACCACTGTGCCACCGTGCCGCCTAGCTTACTCTGTGCACATGCTAAATTTATGGACTTACAATTTCAGTCTTTTAACTAAAACAAAATGCAGCTTGAAACTAATATTTAACAAATCAAACATTATGCTGTCATTGCCACGTCCATCCATCCATCCATTATCCAACCCGCTATATCCGAACTACAGGGTCATGGGGTTTGCTGGAGCCAATCCCAGCCAACACAGGGCACAAGGCAGGAAACAAACCCTGGGCAGGGCGCACACACAGACCAAGCACACACTAGGGACAATTTAGGATCTCCAATGCACCTAACCTGCATGTCTTTGGACTGTGGGAGGAAACCAGAGTACCCGGAGGAAACCCATGCAGACACGGGAAGAACATGCAAGCTCCACGCAGGGCGGACCCGGGAACCAGAAGCGCTACCACTGTGCCGCCCTTCATTGCCACGTGATTTGGTGAATATCAAGATAATTCTGAATATTTTAATTTACAGATCTTTAAAGCTTTTCAAATCAAGTTTGTCCAAAAAATGTCTTTATTCTGTGACATTTGCCGTCCATGTGCGGACATCCGCTGGCCAGTAACAGCGAACAGGAATCTGTAATCCACATTAATGCAAATGTCACACGTGATGCTTTCATTTTCCAAATCTTTCGCCCGTGAAGTGGAACGTCCTTGAAAACGATAAACAAAGACGTTCTGTGCGAGACAGAAATGGAAGGGATGGAAGTACAGCAACCTGAAAGTGCCAATGAAAGACTAAAAATGTCTCCACAAAAAACACAAGTGAACACCAGTTTGATGTTGAAGGAAGTGCGAACAAGAACGAGGAAAAAAACTCAAGTTACCTTCTACAGCTAAAGAGAACAACCCAAGAGTAAAAGTGACAGCAACAGGAGAGGACAACGAAATTCACGATCTCCTTGACCTAATCGACACAGACAAGTACACCGAGATCGACCAGAGACAGAACTTACAAGGGATATCATAAAAGTGAGCCGTACAAAGTAAAGAGGCAGAACAAGGCCGTAATGGAGTTAGATAAAGAAGAACCAGGGCTTATCTGCAGTAAACAGAATCCCGTATTGTGCATCAAAACTTCAAACCTCTCAAGTAGCAGTACAAAGGAAAATACAAGTGAGAAAGACTCAACAAAACTCTTAGGTCGGGTTTATACTTGACACGGCGTGACGTATGCTCCAGCGGACGCTCCTGCTACGCAAGCGTTTTACTGTTAATGCTTGCGCACGTACTTTACGTAAATCTGGAAGATTCCAGCGGGTGGCAGTACGAGATATCATCACATTGAGAACAGGTTCGGCTTCGCTGTGTTGTGAATTGCCTGAAACACCCATCAAATTCCGATGACAGCTTACCGCAATATCTCTGACAAGGATGTTTAATGATTAAATCCATCAATCCAGGGAAGTGTCCATTCCAGTTAGCATTGGGCACGTGGCAGAAACAATCCCTGGACGGGGCATCAGCTCATCGCAAGGTGAATACAAGCACACACCTACACTGGAGTCATTGTAGCGGCACCAAATCCCCAAATCTTTGGAAGGAAACTGGAGCACAATGTGGAATCCAAGCAGGGAATACCAGCGACGTGACTGCGAGACAGCAGTGCTACCGCTCCGCCCAGGGCCGGATTTATATGAAAAGAGGCCCTAGGCTATTCCACTTATGAGGCCCTTTCACCTTCCATTTTTAAGTTTGTAAATTACATGAGAGATAACAAAATACGTAATACGTGTTGATCTTAACCAATACATTTTTATGTTTGTTTATTAGTCATATGCTTAGAATTTCTCGTTATTTTCGGTTCAGTGTTTTAGTGTTCACTGTTTTTAGAATAGTGTAATTTTAATTTTGCTAACAATTTGAATGTAGGCCCCTCTTGATCTTGAGGCCCTAGGCTGAAGCCTAGTTAGCCTATAGGAAAATCCGGCCCTGGCTCCGCCACTGTGTCACCCTCGTGTGTAATTATTAACAGTATTCATTATTTAAACGAAATTAACGATTTATCTGTAAAATGTAACATGCATACTTTAATGCATTTCATCATGAAAGTGATATCAGGTATAAATCTGAGGATTCTAAACTTGCAGAGAGTTAGAATATCATACATTTAATGTGCTCAGTGTAGTGATCTATTGCTGATTGCCGTAGCGATTAAAAACTTGGATGACGTTTACGACGGTCTGCATTAATGATAAAGTAAACTACGAGGTTAAAGTGGACATTCCGAGATTAAAGCTGAAAATTCCACTTTAATCACAAAATACACGTTTTCACCATGTCCTTAATTTTTTTTTCTCTGTGGCTTAAATACAGCTCTGTGCATTATGTTGCTGTTATGAAGACGGCACAAAAGATGGCATGTGAGACTTTTAAAATGTGCCGTGTCATTACGATCGGGAATATGCGACGCTTGAATATAAAAGCACCACGAATGCATCTGTATGTCGGCATTTTGCTTCACTACACCGAACCATTCATCGAACATCGAAGCGCGCACACTGATCTCGTAGGATCCGCATAGAGCACGGGTGTCAGACTCCAGTCCTGTAGGGCTGCAGGTTTTCATTCTAACCCTCTTCTTCATTAGTGACCTGTTTTTGCTGCTAATTAACTACTTTTCCTTTCACTTTAATGGACTTGTTTTCTAAGATTTGTTCCCCTGAATTTCTTCATCGTTTCCCAGAATTGCTTCATTTCTTTCCTTAAATGGCACCCAAACAGAAATGAAATGTGAAGTGAGTGAGAACACAACAGCAGACCAACTAAGTCAGGGCCTCAAACTCCAACCAGTTGCTTCATTAGGCGCTGATTCTTGTTGTTAATTAAACCTGTTCATTAATTCCATGGCTTGTTGCTGCTCTCATTGTGCAATAGCAGACATTTCTGAAATTGTTGATTTTCTCTTTTCTTTCTTTTGCCTTAGTTTTAATTAACTTCTTAATGTGTTCTTCTGTCTCTTTTTCTTTAATTAGTAGCCAAACAATAATGAGACAAAAAAACAAGCTGCCACATTGTGTGCCCATCACACAATATCTGAAAATAAAGAAAGGTGAAGGTCTCAATTAGGTTGATCTCTCAGGTCTCCAAACATTTTTTTGTTCTTTTATTTCGTCTTATACGATTTCTCGTATTAGAAATTTGTTAGTTTTCGCATACCCCTTGGGGTCAGAGCGCAGGGTCAGCCATTGTACAGCGCCCCTGGAGCAATTACAGGTTAAGGGTCTTGCTCAAGGGCCCAGCAGAGTAGGATCTCTTTTGGCAGTGACGGGGATTCGAACCGGAAAAAAACAGAAAATCAACAGTTTTTGAAATGTCTGCTGTAGCAGAATGAGAGCAGCAGCAGGCTAGAGAATTAAACAACGGGTTTAATTAACAGCAAGAATCGGCTTCTCATTAAGAGATTGGTTGGAGTTTGAAATCCCAGTTTAGCCGGTCATCTCTTGGCTCGTTTCACATCTCATTTCTGTTTGGCTGTCATTTAATGAAGAAAGGAATCAATTCAAAGCACTGAATCCTTATAAACAGGGCTATTATGAATTTCCCATTGGGATTAATAAAGTATCTATCTATCTATCTATCTATCTATCTATCTATCTATCTATCTATCTATCTATCTATCTATCTATCTATCTATCTATTAAAATGAAGGGAAAAGGAGTTAATTAGCAGTGAAAACTGGTCACTGATTAGGAAAAGAGTTCGAATGAAAACCTGCAGCCCCTTGTGGCCCTCCAGGCCTGGAGTTTGACACCCTGACATAGAGGCTTTCTGTCACATGTAGATAGTAACCAGAGACTCTGACGTCACGTTCCGACTTTTAGCACACTGCGCCCCCCGAACTTTTTGCTGGTACTGCAACTCGCGCACGCATCGCGTTCATTTCTGAGGACCTGCTCAGGGGACGTGTCAAATGAACACTGGGAACACGTGGCAGCCATGATGCGTGCGGGTACGATTTCTGAAGTATAAACGAGCCGTTAATTCTCCTTGGATGAAGTGAACTGAAGCAAAAAGAAAAAGTCTGAGTTAGTGCAAGGCGCCCTAATTCAGGGTGTTTGTAAGAAATGCAATGAGTTACTTTATGAGGTAGTAGCACATAATAAACAAGACGAGTTGTGTCAAATATGTGAAATATCAAAAAGGGAATAAATATTAAATATATTAAAATGTTAAATGTTGCAAGCTGCGGTGGGTTGGCACCCTGCCCGGGATTGGTTCCTGCCTTGTGCCCTGTGTTGGCTGGGATTGGCTCCAGCAGACCCCCGTGACCCTTGTAGCAAGGCTACATAACGGACAGTCGGGTTAGCCTTCTGAATTGTCCGTCACTTCATGTTGACTGGGAGGGTGTTTTAAATAGCTCTTCAGGCAGCTTTGGTGACGTCCCGTTCTGGGAGGATCCCGCCCGAGTACACTTTCCAGCTGCCTGTTGCCATAACAACCGAGAGAGGCAAGGATTTTCGGCGGGAAACTTTCTCTTTTTAAGGGGAATGGCGGAACAAGTATGGAAGAAAGAAAGGAGGAAGAACAAAGACACAATTTTCAAGGCATCGCAGCGACTATCCACGCTCTAAGAACTATTCAGGATTTTACTTTACCCAGGGACGTCTGCTATTCATGGGTGGCCACCCCGAAGAAATATTTAAGGACGAATCCCCGAGAAGAGGCCAGGGTCTGGTGAGTCGGATTCCTGAATTTCGTTTTTCGTGATAGTCCGCGGAGAAGCCGTCCCGCTAAAGGACGGTTGTGTTTCCTGCTTCCAGGAGGAACTAAACTGCAGGATTTCTTGTTTTCCTATATTTTTGGACTCAGTGAAACCTAATCGTTTGCATTCTCAAAGAACAGTTTTGCTTATTATTTACTTTTTTTTTTCTTTTTCTTTTGTCTGTGTCAAACCGGGGGTTAGTATTCGGGCGCTAGGGAGGGCGTCTGGGGAAAGGGTTCACTAAGGAGCACTCAGGCACCGGTCAAATTAATTTGGCAGCAACTGTTAATATATTGGCGGCACGGTGGCGCAGTGGGTAGCGCTGGTGCCTCGCAGTTGGGAGACCTGGGGACCTGGGTTCGCTTCCCGGGTCCTCCCTGCGTGGAGTTTGCATGTTCTCCCCGTGTCTGCGTGGGTTTCTTTTGGGTGCTCCGGTTTCCTCCCACAGTCCAAAGACATGCAGGTTAGGTGGATTGGCGATTCTAAATTGGCCCTAGTGTGTGCTTGGTGTGTGGGTGTGTTTGTGTCTGTCCTGCGGTGGGTTGGCACCCTGCCCAGGATTGGTTCCTGCCTTGTGCCCTGTGTTGGCTGGGATTGGCTCCAGCAGACCCCCGTGACCCTGTGTTCAGATTCAGCGGGTTGGAAAATGGATGGATGGATGTTAATATATTTTTTCTGTTCCACTTCCTGTTGTGTTTTATTGCTACAAATTATTAAGAAGGGAATCGTGGCAAGAGGGGACTAGGACCGAATATGGTTGTGCTATTATGCTTTCAAACATCGTCCACCCCCCTGTACGGGTGGTGAAGTGTAGGAATCGCGTACCCGTATTGTGCGGTTGTTACACCCTGTGTTCGGATTCAGCGGGTTGGAAAATGGATGGATGGATGTTGCAAGTCTAAGCATTCTCAGTTGTAACAGAAGTGTATCATTCCTCACCCTCCTTCTGATAGGGGTCCATAGAGGGACAGATTCCTAATAAAGGGTCAAAAATAACATCATATTCATAACCACAGAGCATCAAAAAGTCTACATCAGGGGTGGGCAATATGTCAGTCCTGAAGAGCCACAGTGGCTGCAGGTTTTTGTTTCAATTCACTTTCTTAACGAGAAGTCAATTATTGCTGATGAAGCACTTAAACAGCTGCATTCGCTGTTTTAATGGCTTCTTATTAGCAATAGGATGCAAATGACAACGGATCATTTATGATTTGAAGCCTAAAACAGATCACATTTTACTCTTAAGTGTTTTATTAAACCAAATAGTGCAGGATGAATCCACACAGGTGTATATGGAAACAACTTAGATGGAGAAATGCTGGTTGCTTTGTCATTTGCATCTTATTGCTAATAAGGAGCCACTCGAAACAGCAGTTTAAGACTGTAATAAGTAATTGAGGGTGGGGAACCTTAACAAGAGAGACCACTAAAATGAAGCATCAAAATGTCACTTCATCAGCAGTAACTGACTTCTCGTTAAGAAACTGAGTTGGAACAAAAACCTGCAGCCACCGCAGCTCTCCTGGATCGACTTTGCCCACCTCTGGTCTATTAGGATACCCCACATGCTAATTATGTCTGACATTTATCATTTTTAAACTTGTGGGAGTGTCACTTCAAAGGCTAGGATCACCGGTAAAGAATCAAAACATATGATATTCATGATTGGCAACCTTGAAATAGCATACAATGACACCCCATACGTCTTACATTACTCTCATTTTGATAAAGCAGGGGTGTCGAACTCCAGGCCTGGAGGGCTGCAAGGGGCTGCAGGTTTTCATTCTAACTCTTTTCCTAATCAGTGACCAGTTTTCACTGCTAATTAACTTCTTTTCCCTTCATTTTAATAGCCCTGTTTTTAAGGATTCAGTCCTCTGAATTGATTCTTTTCTTCATTAAATGGCAGACAAATAGAAATGAGACGTGAAACGAGTCAACAGATGACTGGCTAAACTGGGGCTTCAAACTCCAACCAATCTCTTAATGAGAAGCCAATTCTCGCTATTAATTTAACCCGCTATTTAATTCCACAGCTTGTTGCTGCTCTCATTCTGCCACAGCAGACATTTCGAAAACTGTTGATTTTCTGTTTTTTTTTTTCTAAGATCACCGTCAAGATGTTTTGGTGAAGGGGCCTGAGTCAAGTTTATTAAAACTAAGGCAAAAGACGTTAATTAGCAGCAAAAGCTGGTCACTAATGAAAAAGATGGTTAGAATGAAAACCTGCAGCCACTGTGGCCCGGAGTTCGACACCCGTGTCATAAAGGTTTGTGAAAAAGTCTAACTTTCACCCCTAATATGTCATCAGAGGGTTGAACCCCTGGATCAGTTGATGCGGCCTGCACAACTTTAAAGTCCTTCTGGATTATTTTGTCAGAGACACCTATCAGTTTACTCCTTAGCATAACGGTGTCATTTCTAGAACAAAATACGGTCCAGAACCAAGGGTATTTTTCAGGTCAAGGGAGCCAAAAAATAGGGGAGGAGCACAAAAAACTCAACATTTTGCATAACAAGACATCAAGTTGAGGGCCTCGCAGTAAGGAGACCTGGGTTCACTTCCCGGGTCCTCCCTGCATGGAGTTTGCATTTTCTCCCCGTTTCTGCGTGGGTTTCCTCCCACAATCCAAAGACATGTAGGTTAGGTGCATTGGCGATTCTAAATTGGCCCTAGTGTGTGTTTGGTGTGTGTGTGTGTGTCCTGTGGTGGGTTGGCGCCCTGCCCAGGATTGGTTCCCTGTGTTGGCTGGGATTGGCTCCAGCAGACCCCTGTGACCCTGTGTTCGGATTCAGCGGGTTGGAAAATGGATGGATGGATGGAATATATCACTCTGTGTGTAATGAATCTATATAATATACGGGTTTCACTTTTTGAATTGAATTACTGAAATAAATTAACTTTTTGACGATATTCTAAATTATTGAGATACATCTGTAGATCACCAGAGCAAAACAAAGAAATAAGTAAAGTGACATATTAACGTACTGACATATACGAGCTGCAGGGGCCTGGGAGAAGAATTAGAAGGTTAGGAAAGTGGGATCACATTCCATTAGAATAGTTAAAGGTCAAGTACAGTTATCCCTCCTCCATCGTGGGGGTTGCGTTCCAGAGCCACCCGAGAAATAAGAAAATCCGCGAAGTAGAAACCATATGTTTATATGGTTATTTTTATATTGTCATGCTTGGGTCACAGATTTGCGCAGAAACACAGGAGGTTGTAGAGAGACAGGAACGTTATTCAAACACTGCAAACAAACATTTGTCTCTTTTTCAAAAGTTTAAACTGTGCTCCATGACAAGACAGAGATGACAGTTCCGTCTCACAATTAAAAGAATGCAAACATATCTTCCTCTTCAAAGGAGTGCGCATCAGGAGCAGAGAATGTCAGAGAGAGAGAGAGAGAGAAAAGCAAACAAATCAATAGGGCTGTTTGGCTTTTAAGTATGCGAAGCACCGCGGCACAAAGCTGTTGAAGGCGGCAGCTCACACCTCCTCCGTCAGGAGAGAGAGAGAGAGAGAGAGAGAGACAGAGTTTGTTTTTCAATCAAAAATCAATACGTGCCCTTCGAGCTTTTAAGTATGCGAAGCACCGTGCAGCATGTCGTTTCAGGAAGCAGCTGCACAAAAGATCACAACGTGAAGATAATCTTTCAGCATTTTTAGACGAGCGTCCGTATCGTCTATGTGTGCGAACAGCCCCCCTGCTCAATCCCCCTACGTCAGGATCAGAGAAAGTCTGCGCAAGAGAGAGAGAGAGAAAAGTAAGCAATCTAGCTTCTCAGCCATCTGCCAATAGCGTCCCTTGTATGAAATCAACTGGGCAAACCAACTGAGGAAGCATGTACCAGAAATTAAAAGATCCATTGTCCGCAGAAACCCGCGAAGCAGCGAAAAATCCGCGATATATATTTAAATATGCTTACATATAAAATCCGCGATGGAGTGAAGCCGCGAAAGGCGAAGCGCGATATAGCTAGGGATTACTGTATAGTCATTTATTTAGGTTAATCAAATTGCAATATGCTTCATTTAAATTTGTGGATTCATGTATGATGGTTTAATTGTTTTCATGATAGGACTGTAGTTGATGGTGGCGCAGTGGTAGCGCTGCTGCCTCGCAGTAAGGAGACCCAGGTTCACTTCCCGGGTCCTCCCTGCGTGGAGTTTGCATGTTCTCCCCGTGTCTGCGTGGGTTTCCCCCCCACAGTCCAAAGACATACTAGTTAGGTGTATTGGTGATCCTAAATTGTCCCTAGTGTGTGTGCTTGGTGTGTTTGCCCTGCCCAGGGTTTGTTTTCTGCCTTGCACCCTGTGTTGGCTGGGATTGGCTCCAGCAGACCCCTGTGACCCTGTAGTTAGGATATAGTGGGCTGGATAATGGATGGATGGATGAATCATGTAGCACTGCTACAAATTCTCTTGCTGTCTTTCAGATATCATTTTGTATATTGTGGTAATGATATTGTTTTAAGTTTGGGTTATCTCTTGGATCCTGTGTTGTCTTTAAGCATTTTAGTGTTAGTTAGCAGTTTACAGTGTGCAGTTTTTCTGTGTTGTCCTCTTGCTGTAGACCCTAAGGGGGAGGGGCCACCTAATGCTGCACCTGGGGATTGGCCAGCAGTATAAAAGGAGAAGCTGCAGTGCATTGTGGGTGAGCTCTGATTTTTGGTTTGTGGTTTTCTTCTTTATCGGAGTTCTGCATTGGTTTGGATCCCTGCTATGGTTTAAAGTGCTGTTTTATTTTATTTTGGTTTTACTTGATTATTTGCTCTATCTTTTGCCTTTAGTACAAACCTTTTGAATCCTCTCAATTATCTACGTACAAAAAGAACTTTGTTTGTTCTTGGACCGGAGGTTTTTAATAGTTTTCCTCTCCTCCAATTTGTAGTGATTATTTTTTTTTTCTTTAGTACAGTGCATAATATTTTTTTATTTTATAACATCCATCCATCCATTATCCAACCCGCTGAATCCGAACACAGGGTCACGGGGGTCTGCTGGAGCCAATCCCAGACAGCACAGGGCACAAGGCAGGAACCAATCCCGGGCAGGGTGCCGACCCACCGCAGTATTTTATAACATTCCTGATTCATTTTTTGGGATTTTGAATGTGTAGAAACAAATTTTAATGTTTCTTTTCTTATCTTTATTTTATATCTTTTTTTTTTTTGTCTTTTTTATTTCTTAGTGGGATGCCATTTTCAGCCAAGTCAGATGTTTTCTTTCGTTTTTGATTTTGTTGTGTTTCAGTCATTCTGGTGTGTGTTTGGACCATAGTGTGTGTGTGTGTATTGATTTTTTTGGCTCATGATGATGGTCATCCCAGAGCCAGCGTGTCTTGCTATCTGTATGGGATGGAATAATTAAGATTCTACCCAGATATTTGCATTTCCTAATTGTCAGGCACACAAACAATTTTCCTAATTCAACCAATGCATTTGACCACAGAAAGAAAGAAAGACCATCACAGAATTAATTTGCTTTTGTAAGCAGAAAGTCCTTTCATTCCATTAATATACAACTAATATGTGATGCTCACATGTGTCCGACTGCTGTTGTTGTGAGGTAGGCCCATTCAGTGTTTGAACTGAGTACGAGTTCATTAAAAGGTTGACGGTGATGTTGGGGCCTGTCAGGCAGCACACTGCTGTACGGCTCCACAAAGATTTGCCACATTCCAGTGGTTGGTGTCGAACTGCACAACATACGCAGAAACATGGATGGCCTTTGTCATCTGAGACAGGCCAAGATGAGCGCATCAGTGACCCAAAACCCTGTCCCGAAATTCAATTCAAAGATGTTTCGATGTTGTTCATTGAATATAACGAGACTTGTACGGATTTCAACATTGGCACGTACTTATAATCTATGAAATGATCAAAGAAACCAACATGTAAGGGCACATGTTGGCCATGTGAGTTCACCAGAAACTTGCATTTGGCCAAGATTTGTGTAATAGTCTATACAGTTGTGATATTAAGCATTGTAAAATTAATGATGCCCTACATACAATACTTTTGACTGCAGCATTATCCTTTGGACTTCGGTTTCATTGATTTATGTTTGGATGAACATGATTCCTTTCCAAAATGGTGGAAATGCTGTGATATTAGGACAAGACAGCTGGCTGCTTGGCCTTCTCGTTATCACAGAAACATCAAGCCAGTTTTTTGACTTTTTGTGAATAGGAACACAACTCTAATACGTAAGATGCCTTATTGAAAACTTTCATTTTTTTCTGAGCATTACCAAATTACCTCCAGTTCAGCTTTGGACTTGCTCTTCACAATAATAGACTTGTTCCCAAAATCTTCACATTCTTTGAAATTTTCTGTTGAAGCAGGCCTTTTTGTCTATCCTGGATCCTTCATAATTTAACTTTAAATGTTATGAAGTTCTGCGGTGCGTTGGCACCCTGCCCAGGATTGTTTCCTGCCTTGTGCCCTGTGTTGGCTGGGATTGGCTCCAGCAGACCCCCGTGACCCTGTGTTTGGATTCAGCGGGTTGGAAAATGGATGGATGGATGGATGTTATGAAGTTATTTCCTCTTTTTACTATGTCGTGATAAAAATCCTTTTAAACCATATTAACCACTGTAATGGGTCACCTGTAGAGACTGACATCCCAGCAAGGACTGAACAACATAACCGGCTGGGAGGTCAGTACAATGGAAGGACAGGGGAAGACAGCTTATTCAGGTTATTTTTTTTCTCCCCAAAATGCTAGGTGGCAGTGTCCCTGGGTTACTGCACCTCTACAGATACACACAGGGCATGTTGGTAACTGAAGTCCCATGGAACAGCGCTATTGGATTCCAGGGTTCCTGAAAGGGTTAATGGTCTCTACCTCATTGGATTTCTGCCTAACTCAGAAGTGCTTCCGACAGACAGTCTCATGACACAGGAAGTAGTCCCAGGTCCTGCATAAAGGAGGCAGCTCCATTTCAGTACTGGTGAGTTGAAATCAGGAGAGGACCTGACAACACTCACCTGGAGGAAGGAAGGAAGGAAAGATAGAGAGAAAAGGAAAAATTTTGTCTGGGCTTCTGATTTTGATTGACCCGTAAAGGTATTTCTTGCAAAAAATCAATTGTTTTGAACTTGGAACTTGTGTTTGTGAAACTGCTTTTGGAGTTTATGGTGCTGCAATACCCCCTACTGTTCACACCACACAATGGACATTTTCAGTTTTCGCCAGCTAACTTGAATAGTGTAAAGGATTATTTGATTCAGTAAATTAAGAATGTCTTGAACATTTATTAGATTAGTTGTCGCAGTTTTCTTCATTTAGTTGATTATGTTGCTGTGGATTTTGGGCCTTTATTGTCTTTGGTTATACCACAATACTTGGTCCTTTTTTGTAGCTTTCATTATTAATGAAGGATTGAGCTTTATTCAGGGAATACAAGACTAAAACAATAATTCTTCAGTCTGTACTAATGGGGATATCCCTTACAGCAGCAGGCTTTAGGACTATGCACCTTGTGTGCCCCAAGCCTCTGAAACAACTGCACAAAACGTTCTGGGTTCAAAGAATATCTATTTAAGCTTCTTCTGACAGGTGTCTTCTTCACAATCCACACAATTGTGTCCATTTTTCTCTTCCACTCCTCCCAGGTGAGCTTTGTCCTCCTCCTCTGCTAACTCTGACTTTCTGGTTGAGGTGAAGTGGCTTCTTTTATACCTGACCCAGGAGTAGTTCTAGTGCCAGAACATTGCACCCAGGAAGCATTTATGGGTCAGGAGGAACCAAACACAACAGGGCTGCTTTTCAGAACTACACTTCCCACACACCCCTGCAGGTGTCCAAACCAGAGTCATGCCAGAGGAGCAGTGCCACTAAGGGAACAGATGTTCATAGTGGGCTGTCTCCTTCGGACCATTCATTATATCATCATACTGACTGAGAAAGGGAATAGGAACCATGCTGGCTGGGATGTACATCCATCCATGTCATCCTTCTATACTGAATACCCAGCCATGTAAGGAACAGCTCTCCATCCCAGTGCCCGTCCATCCATTGTGTCTATCGCAAGTTAAAGATTAAGATTCCCAACATAGTTTATCTTTGACACATTTAGTAGCCTGGAAGGCCATAAACGTGTATACATTGAAGTTATTTTAACTGAATAACCACATTTGTAAGGTTTCTGTTTCTCTGTGTGTTTAGGTCTTCATGTGTGTTAATGTTGTAAGGTTCAGAAATGTCCATTCTTCCTGTAATCTGCCACAAGAATTTGAAACTAATGTGAATTTTCCCTTGGGATTAATAAAGTATCTATCTATCTATCTATCTATCTATCTATCTATCTATAAGAAAGGCCAGTTCAGGTCATCAAAATCCTTCACTGCAAGTGAGAAAAGTGCAACTGTGCAGAATTAATAACATGCAGAATCCCCCAAAACTTACCTGAAACTATCTGGGAGCTAATGAAGCCAGTTTTATCAGGATGGATCAATTTGTGTGTAACTTTGTGTAATGGACAAGCAAGGACCATAGGTAGAAGTTTACCCTCTGAGTTCGTAAGTAAAAGAAGGGTCTGAAATATTCACATTACCCACAATCCTTAGCTTGCTCTGGTAGCAGTGTAATAATAGCCGTATTACCTGTTGTATTCAGGTGACAGGTCAAGGTGGCCTCTTAATCATGTCAAAAATGGGGATACATAGTGGTTTCCAAAAAGTGGGTAGTTAACTCAGACAGAATGCTCCTCCAATCCTAAACCCTAACGAAAACCATAGAGTCCAACCAAAATAAAGTTGTGGCTTTTGACTAGGGCTCTAGTACAAATTGGGAAATGGTTAAAGGGTTTGTTCAGGACTTTACTACTGCATTTCCCTCTAACCAGTCTCATGCAAACGAATCTAGTATCTGCATAATGGAGCTGTCTAAGAGAGATGCTTCATCAACAGAGAGGATGAGATTTTCAAGAAACATTGTCAAGTTAGTGAGAGATCGGTTAGGGGCACCAGAACACCAATTCATAATTTGAGGATCACTAGAAAACAAATTCAAATTTCAAATTTGAAGATCAGTAGATGATAAGCCTGATATGGCATTAATAACAGGGATTCCTGCAAGTACATGAGTATCCTACTGCACTGTCACACGTGTGTCCTTCTTACTAATCTTGGGTAAGCAGACCCACCCCAGGATGAGAGAGGGTGCTGTCAGTGATGGTATCATCTCTTACTATTCCAGTAGCCAGGAGAAGATGCCCAGTGAGGGCAGTTGACGACTCCGCCCCTTCAGTACAGAGTAGTACATAAGTACGTCACCCACATTCTTGAACCATACACATGATAAAGGAGCTCCAAACCAGTCCTGATCTGACAAAGATTCCCTGCTGTGGGCAATTAATTTTGGTATAATGTCATCTATGCTGTTTTTGTTTAACTCAACAATTGTTATTAAACAGAGGTGACTCAGCTGACACCCCAGCACTTCTCCAGTCTAGTCGTACCTCGCACAACCACAGCACAATGCACTCAATGCTCAATAACAGACCCTACTGTGTTGGATCAGAAACAGAGCATTGAGTTCAGTTCTAAACTTATCAACCAACTGAGGGTAAGTTATTTCTAACAGAGAAAGTCTGCATTGAAATTCACAGATTACCAAGTGTTTCGCATGGGACTGGTTAGAGGAGAATGCAGTAGTAAAGTCCTGAACAAACCTTGTAACCATTTCCCAAATTGCACTAGAGACCTGGTCAAAAGCCAGAACTTTATTTTGTTTGTCTCCAAGCTTTTCATAAAAAACAGACATGTGAAATCAGCCGCACAGGAAGGGGAATAGAGCTGGTGGAAATGTATGAAAGAGAACTAATAATCTGAAAGGCACAATGAAATCAAAGATGTGTGGGGGCCGGAGAGCAGAAGATGAGTATATAACTGACTAGCTGTCCCCCGGGGCCCTGTTCACATATTAGTGAAACAGGACAAAGTTTAAAAATTAATAAACAAAGAGGTATTGCTAGCTAAACGGAGGCAAGGTGCCGCAAAAATGTGGAGAAAAGGTACACCAACTCAAACGGAGGCTGGCGCATGAGTGAGGAGGGCCCTGTCCGGCTCCCTACTCCTGAGGTGACGCTTCCCCCTTCCCCTCTGTCTCAGATTAGTGTGAATAAATCACTCCTGCAAGCAAACTCTGATACATTTACATTTACAACATTTAGCAGATGCTCTTATCCAGAGCGACTTACAACAGTGCTTAGTAGTCTACGACTGTTCTTCAGTCTTTTAAGGCTAGGATTAAATCTACTGTCATTAAACAAGTTACCGCTGACCAAGTTGTACACAAAACCATGCTAGAAGAAAATAGTAAGTTTAGTACAAAATTTTTTTTTTTTTTTTTTAAAGAGAAAAAGGGTAGAAAAAAAGTATGGGGACTTTAGTCCTCCAAGTGCTGTTTAAAGAAGTGTGTCTTCAGACGACGTTTGAAGACAGTGAGGGTCTCCGCTGTTCGTACAGCAAGAGGAAGTTCGTTCCACCACTGAGGAGCCAACACTGCAAAGAGTCTTGATGCATGTCGTCCTCTTCTTTTAAGTAAGGGTGGTTCGAGACGAGCAGTGCTTGATGTTCTGAGAGAGCGAGAAGTGACACGCTGCTTAACCAGTGCTGATATGTAAGGTGGTGCAGTTCCAGTTTTGGCCTTAAAGGCAAGTGTTAGGGTTTTGAACCTGATGCGGGCAGCCACAGGGAGCCAGTGCAGGTTCCGCAGCAGAGGTGTAGTGTGTGAGAATTTGGGAATAATTAAAAATGAGTCTTGCAGCTGCATTCTGGATTCAATTGAAGTGGTCATGTTGCCTTTAGTGAAAGTCCAGACATCAGAGAGTTGCAGTAGTCCAGCTTAGAGTTGACCAAGGTCTGGACGAGAAGCTGAGTAGCCTCTGTAGTGAGAAAGGGGCGGATTCTCCTGATGTTGTAAAGAAGATATCTGCAGGACCTGGAGAGGTTGCTGATGTGTGGAGAAAAAGACAAGTCTTCATCTAGAGTGACACCAAGACTTCTTGCCGTTTTTGAGGGGACGATAACCGGAGTTGTCAAAAGAGATTGCAAGGTCAAGATTCGGAGATGAGTTGCCTTTGATGTACAAGAGTTCAGTCTTGCTGGGATTCAACTTGAGGTGGTGGGAAGTCATTCAAGAGTAGATATCAGCAAGGCGGGTTGAGACCTGCTGGTCATCTGGTGGAAAGGAGAGAATGAGTTGAGTGTCATCCGCATAGCAGTGATAAGAGAATCCATGTCCAGCTATTACCTTCCCAAGAGAACCTGTGTATAAGGAGAAGAGAAGGGGTCCTAGGACAGAGCCCTGAGGAACACCAGTGGTCAGTCTTCGTGGAGTTGACTGGGAGCCTTGCCAGGCAACCTGGAATGACCGGTCAGCAAGGTAAGAAGCAAACCATTGCCAGACAGTGCCTGAGATCCCAAGACTAGACAGAGTTTCCAGAAGTATCTGAAGGTTGACCGTGTCAAAGGCTGCAGATAGGTCCAAAAGTATGAGGACTGAGGACAGGTTGGTAGATCTGGCTGTGTGAAGTGTTTCAGAGACAGCAAGAAGTGCAGTCTCGGTAGAATGAGCTGCTTTGAATCCAGACTGGTGAGGGTCAATACATACATGATACATAGCGCGATGAGAGAAGATGCAAAATCAGCCGGAATGTTCAAGCAATTTATAGAAAAAAACCCAATCTAAAACCGTGAAGTAGTTCTCTCCTGAAAAGCGGAAACATACAGATGTTGGATTTTATATATACAGAGATGTGACATTGTGTTTTATGGCGAGGAGAAAGAAAACAACTGCTAACTGTGGCATTTAGAAAGCAAAAACTAAGAAAAATATGCAAGTCAGTACAGAGTTAACACAAAGTAACAATGGAGTGGGGATTGTGCTGGAACAATGGAGGCCTATATTTCTATACTTGCAGTTTATTGTCCACTTTAACAAATCATAGCCATAGAGCTAAAGATGCCAACAGGAGAAATTGTGAAAATACAATCAACAGTAAGGAGTATAAGCTTATGCAAGTACTGTATGTGTGCCATTTTATTGCTTCCTATCTCAGCTAAGACATAACATAAAGCCAGCTAATATTATCATTAACCATTTGGGTGATATTTCCCTGCAAGATCTTCCTACGGTAGAAAAACACACCACATTTTTATGGAGGGAGCTAAAGATGAAGCCACAATATGAACATCAGTGGTACAACAGTAAGTACAATTGCTGAATTAGGATTATTTCTATATAGTATTGGTATTCTGTCCCCGAATGCCGTATATGCTTCTCTCCCAAGACCCAGTCTGTACGGAGTGTGCGTCACCCCACTGGTTGTAGTAAACATGGACAGATAGCTTTACTCACCAAGAAAGTCAAGGCTGAGAATCCGTATACTTTAATATAGATTTCTGGCAAGAAGTCATGCAAGTATTAGGACATGAAAACCATTGACAACTCAAAGGTAAAAGTACGATAATTTCCTTAACCTAAAATACAATATGGCGGAAGGTAAAGCAAAGACTAAAGCAGAGGCAGTAGCAAAAAAGGGAGCTAGGGACATACCAATATGTATTAATTAAATAGGGGGTGGGGGTAGGAATGTACCAAACAGTCTAATAACAATATTATCACAGGCTGCTGTAGTAGCACAATTGGTGAAGGAGGCCCAGCACAATCATGAGATGGGGGACAGGATTCAAGGCCCTGACATTCCAAAAAATAATGCTAAGATTAGGCATGATCAGGATAAGTAAAGAATAAGTGAAGAAACAAAATAGGAAAAAAAAATTAGTTGTCAAACTCTAAATATCTTTGTATTTACAGAAAGATTTACCAGACTCGGGATAAAACCAACAGAGCCACAGTACCTACAGCAGCAATCCCCCCCCCCCCCCCCCCCCCCCCCCCATACATAGCAAACACCCCATCAACAACCACAGATACCCTAAAATGCAATATAAACTGAATACAAATTAAAATAGTAACAGAAAGGGGGCGAATCAGCGTCCTCATTTACTATCCAACACAGCTTCTCTGACCAATAAAATGATAAGAGAGCCAAAGATTGTGAGAAACAGAGTCCCTTATTGATAAAAATTAGCAAGCACAGCAAATGAAAACAGCAGAAGGGTGTGAAACATCAGTCATTGATCCAAGGTGATACTGGGAAAGTCAAGGAGCCCCAATCCACAACCCCCAGAACCCATCAATTCAAGTCAGTTTTATTGTCCCAAGGGGGAAATTTGGTTTGACAGAAAGACCACAACATAACAAAACAATTCAGCCTGCACTTTGTACAAGTATATACTGTAGCATTAGATCACACATATTACTCATAATATTTAAAACCTGACGAATGACTGATGCAAATACTACTTGCCCATGATTTGGGCCTAAAGTTATTTATTAAAAGTTGAACTTATTTAGAAGACGAAGAGCATTTGGGATGAAGGAATATTTAAACCAGCTGCCCTTGATCCTTGAAATCGTTGAATCTGTGACATGATGACGACTGGAACCGAGAATGTGGAGGGTGAGTCCTGCCTCTGCTTTCTGTAATAGTGACTTCTCAAACCGGTCTGTCAGATTTAATTATTAAGTCCTTCTTATTTACTGCTCATTTTACAAATAGATTTATTCTGTTTCTGCTGTCGACTTAACATATTTTCAAACCCGGCTAACATATGACAGGTAAAGCCAGACTCAGTACCAGATTTATAAAAGATTGATGCAAGTCTCTCTGTAAGAAGGTGGAGCGTGATGGTGTCTAAAGCTGAAGAGCAGTCTACAAACAGGACCCTCTCACGAGTCTTGACGCCCTCCATGTGGTTATATATCCAACAAAGCAACGTGACAATGGCGTCCTGTTTAGAGCTGGACCTGGAGGGATACCCAGGTTAATCGCTCTCTTTTCCAGGCTAAGGGGTGAGAGATGTGGAGGCAATGGTGACATTAGGACACTTTAAGGGTCACCCAGCAGTTCCAGATCTCTGGACCTGGCACCTGGTGTTGAGACTTTATTAGGTTTACAGGCCTTGATTTAACATCCCTAACCCTGCTTAGGCCTTCAATGAAACCCATAAGGTGACATAAACCTATGAGACCAGAAACATATAAGACTCTAGACCAAATTAATATTAAAACTGTTTCACATATTTAATAAAGCACAAGAATAAAATACAAAATTAAAAAGATTAAATGCAAAAAAAAAAAAAAAAAAGAAAAATAATATTCTTACAATCGTATAGCAGCAATGACACAGATTCTTCAAGAACATCCCCAATAACAAATCTCACTGTGTTTATATTAAGAAGTACTTTATGCCCCCATTTCTTGATTATTTTTGTCTCACCCTGAAGTTTCCCTTGTAAGATGGTATAATTCTTTCCCTTTTTAAACTAAATGATTTCTTTGTATTTCCCTACCACATAATTAAAATGTATATTTCTTGTGTCAACACGCTGTACCAGTGTGTGCTCCCCAACATGACCTGACTGACATAAGCAATGTTTCCTTATTTTTATTTTCCCCGTGTTTCATATTTAGTATGATTTAAACACATTATTGTTAAGGAAATATTTAGTTTATTACAACACAATTTCCCCGTGACCCCGTGTTAGGATATAGCAGGTTGGATAATGGATGGATAACATAATGTATCAGTTCAAGAGATTAGCTTCCAGAATCTGAACTTGTTGGAGGAAAAACATCAGTTCTTCTTGTGCCGTACTGAAAATGGTGGCATAACTGCCATTATAGCCCTCATGTTCAGATAAAATGACTAATTTCCAGAGTTCCCCAAATTAACAGCCACATCATCACAAGACAATTTTAATATTTTATTATTTGATCCAGTTTTTAGGCTGAGCTGTCGGTAGTGGGCCAGGGTGGTCTGGTTTTAAGACAGCACTCTGTCCCTCTATTAGATGGGTAGGCACACTGAAATTAATAAAAAGAAGCCAGAGACTTCTCTGAGAGTTTTTCCAATAATTCTATATAACCAGTGATGTCATAGCCATTGGTTGGAGGCCATTTAAGATTTTGTGATATGCAGGCTTGGTGCGCAATAGAAATAAAATCCTGCAGTACTTCTTTATATTCCCTGCTTTGTGCCCCAGCAAATGCAAGTTATCGGCAATATACTAATAACCCAATTGTGCTTCCTTAACTCAGAATATGGAACCAATGTAGGAAACATTTTAAGATGGAGAATCTTTTATCTGTGGCACCTCTGCATGAGAACCACCTTTTTCAACCCTTGCAAACATATGCAGTTTTTAATGTCTGGAAAACATTTGGGACTAAATTACTTAGACATCTTTACATAGACAACATCTTTGCATCCTATGAACAATTACATTCCAAATTTAACTTTCCAGCAACACATTTCTTTCACTATCTTCAAATTAGAAACTTTGTTAAACAGAACCTGCCTGATTTTCCTCATCTCCCACCTTCCTCTATACTGGAAAAAATATTGCTTAGTTTTGAGGACTCAGACAGCATTTCTGCAATATATAAAATTATTTTACAGTCCCTCCCTTTCAAAGATCCAAGAGGACAATGGGAAAAGGATCTCTTAATCAATATATCAGAAAGGGAGTGGAAGGGAGCAATGAAGAGAATCCATTCGAGCTCCATATGCACAAAGCATACAATTATTCAACTCAAAATTATATATCAAGCTCATCTGTCTCGCTTAAAACTGTCCAAAATGTTTCCAGGGTGAGATCCAACCTGCGAACGCTGCAATCAAGCTCCTGCCTCACTGGGCCACATGTTCTGGGCCTGCACCAAATTAACATCATTCTGGACAAAATTTTTTAAGTGCCGTTCAGACAGCCTTGATGTCACAATCCCCCCTATTCCACTAACAGTTGTGTTTGGTGGGCTCAAAGAGGGGCTTAAAGTGGAGAAGGACACACAAACTGTGATTGCCTTCACTACACTATTGGCACGCAGACGTATTTTGCTCAACTGGAAGAATCCTAACTCTCCTCTTTTAAGTCAGTGGGTAACTGATGTTTTATATTATTTGAAATTGGAAAATATCAAATTCTCAGTTAGAACTTTTTCAAAACCTGGCAGGATCTGATCAATAATATTTTAGAATAAGCTCTTAAAGCACTGAGGAAGCAGATTCTCTTCCCATTTCTTTTTCTTCTCCATTTATCTTTATCTGCCTATTAAACTCATCAATTTATTTATTTTTACTAGCTTTAAGTTTTACTCCATTGGTGATGCTCTCTTTCTCAGGGGTGGGGGTTGATTTGTTTTCAATCCTATTTTTTGTAAAAATTGATCTATTTGTATGAAATGATTACAATAAAATCAATAAAATTAAAAAAAAAAAAAAAAGATTTTGTGATTTTTATTTTTAACTACTGGAAATACTGTGGTCTGTCTCCATAGCCTAGGAATCTTCTGCTGTTCTAATGGCACTAAAGAAACACATGCAAAACTTCAATATCAGCAATGGCATGTAAAGTAACTGCCAGAACAAAACTGATTAAGTCAATTGAGATGAATATAATAAACAGAAGTCAGGGTCATACAGAGTGAATGCTAAGCCCTCTGTTTTCTTTATCACAACTGTGTTGGACACTGTAATAAAAAAGTTTTTCACCTCATTATTTCATCTACTTTTACAAATTTGTGTCACAACAAATCACATGAGTTGAACAGCCACATTATTGTGCATGAGTCTATTTCTATTTGGGATAAAACTGGCAATACAAAAGCCTATGTTTGTGTGTTTTGACTTCTTTTTTAATATAAATAATAACTACATTTTCACAATTGCTGAAATTCTCCTGCCTCACACACAAAGCATTTTCAGACAGGACTTCTCTTTTTCTTTAAGTCATGCTGTATTATCACTGCTTTGAGTTATTTTCATATGTAGTTTTCAAGCACATATTGCTGTACCTTCATCTACGTGCAGTCATGAATGAGTGCAGCACCGACTGCTCACTTGGTATTACAGCTACTGTAAACTGTTAAGTTTTTAGCAATTCTGGCATTGACTAGGTCAGCGTTTCTCAACCTTTAAGTATGTGCGACCTGAGTTTTTATTTTTTTGAAAAGAGCCCACTAATACCAATTTGTTCTTTTTTAATTAATGATATATCATAGATGCATATTTTATTATACCTACTTAACTTATCGAAATTTACCTAACTCTATATTTTTCTACTATCAGAATGTAAGTTAATTTGTTTTGGTTTCAATAGATGTATTTTTCATATTTTCGATTCTTGTTTTCTTCGCACCCCCCTAGGGGGGCCCGCCCCACAGATTGAGAACCACTGGACTAGGTACAGAATTACGGGTCATTGTGACATCCCCAATTTTACCACTGCTACTATTATTCTCTTAAATCAGTTGCAAGGTTTCAGGGCAATAACTGTATTATTCCTAATAATGCCTCCTTATGTAGTTTATATGGTGTTATGGAGAATGGAAGAACGTCAAGATGAGCCTCAACATCCTTTTTATTTAGTCCTGCTGATCTTATGTTTGTACAGCATTTCTTTTCATTCTTTTATCTTTGTCACAAGGGTTCCATGCACCCCCTAACTTCTTCCCACTGGTGTGAATCCTTGTGCGTTTCTGCTAGGTACTCCTGTCTAATGGCTTCACTCTGGGTTAATTTCTCAACAATTGCTTGGTTTGCTTACTTTCAAAACAGAAGTGAACCTCACTCTTGATCTCACAAAGTATTTTTATTTGTATGCATTGCTACTATTGTTATTCTCTTAGATTTGCTGCCAGTGCTCGGCGTAGTACTTGCATTGTCCCCAATAGTGCCTCCTTCTCTAATTCATTTGGAGTGATGGTAGTTGGTAGGGCATCCAGATGGACCTTTTTTTATTTAATAAAACTGGTTAATCCCAGGACCACGGGTGCAATTTCAGTTGTTTTACTTCATATCTGGCTCACCTCAGACTGTACTTCTTGGCACTTGTTTTTTTTTTTTTTTTTTTTCTCCTGTGTGAATTCTTATATGGGTCTTAAGATTGCCGACTTGTGAGAATTGTCTGCCACATTCAGTACAGGAGTACGGCCGCTCTCCGGTGTGAATTCTCACATGTTTCAAAAGACTGCCGTTACTTGAGAATTGCTTGCCACATTCAGAACAGCAATATGGCTTCTCACCGGTGTGAATTCTTATATGAACCCGAAGAATGCTCTTTGTGGAGAATCGTTTACCACACTCAGAACAGCAATATGGTTTCTCCCCAGAGTGAATTCTTGTGTGCACATGAAGAGTGTTATTGTTGGAGAATTGTTTACCACATTCAGGACAACAATATGGCTTTTTCCCAGTGTGAACTCTTGTGTGGATCTGAAGACTGCTGTTTGTGGCAAATCGTTTTCCACAGTCAGAGCAGGAATATGGCTTCTCTCCAGTGTGAATTCTAGTGTGGGCATTAAGGTGGCTACTCATATAGAATCGTTTACCACATTCAGAACAGCAATATGGTTTTTCTCCAGTGTGAATTCGCGTGTGGGTCTGAAGACTACTCTTTTTGGAAAATTGTTTCCCACATTCAAAACAGCAATGTGGCTTCTCTCCAGTGTGAATTCTAGCGTGGATGTAAAGACTGCTATTGTTGGTGAATCTTTTCCCACAGTCAGAACAGCAATAGGGCTTCTCTCCAATGTGAATTCTAACGTGATTCTGAAGACTGGTATTCCTGGTGAATCTTCTTCCACAGTCAGAACAGCAATATGGTTTCATTCCAGTGTGAACACTTGAGTGGGACTGCAGGCTGCTTTTCTTGGAAAATCCTTTTCCACATTCAGAGCAGCAAAATGGTTTCTCTCCAGTGTGAATTCTTTTGTGGGTCTGAAGATTGCTCCTGCTAGAAAATCGTTTCCCACATTCAGCACACCAATATGGCTTCTCTCCAGTATGCATTCTAGTATGGGTCTGAAAACTGCCATGGTTGGTGAACTTTTTTCCACATACAGAACAGCAATACGGCTTCTCCCCAGTGTGAATTCTGAAGTGCCTTTTAAGAAGGCTACTGTTAGAGAATTGTTTCTGACATATAGAACAGCAAAATGATTTCCATCTTAAATAGTTCATTTCATTATCTTTGAATTTAGATTCACCTTTAACAGTTTTTCTCATCTCTGTATAAGTAGGCAAAGTTGAGGAATCTGAAGTTTTCAAATTCTGTTGAATAATTATTATATTAGTCCTTGTTAGTGTCAAATTGCAGGGAGAATTAAACTGTAAACTGTTTGGTATTAAAAGTGCTGGTCCAGAACTCAATATGTTCATATTTTCAACATGTAGTGTCTGCTGCGGCTTGCACTGAAGAGAATTTTGAATAAATGATGGAGGATGGATATAGCCCTTCTCTTGTAAATCTGCAGAAATACATAAATGCATAATTTTAAGTAAATGCACATTGATAATGTGAGCAGAGAAGAAACAACTATTCACTGCACAAAAACACACATTGATAATGTCAGCAGATAAGAAACAACTATTCATTGCACAATAGCGTTCTGAAATCAAAACAACTCTCCGATCTCATTACTTTTTTTTTTTTTTTTTAATGAAAGATTTTGCTTTCTGCATCACACATTGGTTTGACTCCAAAAAACAAACACAAATGTACTTGTAATATACTGAGGCACCAAAACCATAGTGTATTAGCTGTAAACTAATTATACTCCCATTACTTTGTTTCAGCATGCAAATCATTATCTTATGAATTTTATCCCTTGGCTTAGATAGATTTTTTTTCTCTCATATGGAGAAAGGCACAAGCCTTATGAATTCTGATCTTTCATTTCATGTGGTCAAGCAAGAGACGTTCTTTAGTGTGTAGTGCGATACCATTGCATTAATTATATTCACAGCTAGTCTACCCTGGCTTGCTGCAGCCCTCAGAGTTTCTGTGTGTGTGAGTTGCTGCTATGTACTTTCTTAATGGATTTAGGAAGAAATGGATGTATAACAGTTAGAACTTATTCTTCACAAGGTTATTACCTTTCAGTTACAGTGATACTAAAACCACAATACATTAGCTGGCTTTGTCCCACGTTGCAATTTCTCTGAATCAAAGTTGGTGTGCTTATGGATCTGGTGTAGGTAATGCTTTGTTCCTTTCCTGCTCAACTTTGTCCATAAGTGTGGAAGGATCTTCAGAATGCTTTCTTTCATTGTTTTAGGAGCTTGTCTCCTTCTTTACTTGGTCGCACCTTACAATTTTTTGAAGTTTCTCTTTTAGGTAAACTGGCTCCAGAAGCCGCTGGTCAACTTCTACAGGTGTGTTACAGAAAGCCTATTGACTTACTGTACCACAGCTTGGTACAACAGTTGTACTATAGCTGAACAGGGAGCTATTGAGCGGGCTACTACAACAGCACAGACGTTCACAGGAAAACAACCAACAGTAATTG
The DNA here is from genome assembly GCF_900747795.2 of Erpetoichthys calabaricus. Taxonomy (NCBI): domain Eukaryota; kingdom Metazoa; phylum Chordata; class Cladistia; order Polypteriformes; family Polypteridae; genus Erpetoichthys; species Erpetoichthys calabaricus. The sequence continues at coordinate 342,113,850 of NC_041394.2, read as the reverse complement.
AAGACATTTATAGATCACATTGCTTGAAGAGGGCATTTGACATTATTAGACATCCATTTCACCCTATAAACCATCCATTTGATCTTCCACCATTTAATAGGTCTTATAGAACTATTCCTGCCCACACAAGCAGGTTCAGAAACAATTTCAATCCAAGGGCCATCCTTCAATTGAATTGTAAATCTAAGTAAGGTCATAACTAAAATAAGAGTGCAATGATGAATTTCTCTTTTTTGAGTAACACAAAGTTTAAATATTTTAAGTGCAGTAACAATAAATATGGGATATGAGTGCAATACTTGACAAGAAATTATACAAGTTGGAAGTATTTTGTACCATTTATGTTTGATTCTGTTATTGTATGGTATATTTTTTAAAAAAAATTAATATATATTAGCATCACTAACCTGTGAGGTTCTAGAATGAATTTGAAAACTGTTTGACATGACTGATATTTACTGCTACTGACACCGTGTGACCAAGAGGAAGTCATTACAATATACACATACACTCATCTCTCCACAGTGACACTTGTCCACATCATCGATATGAGTTGGATAATGCTAAGAGGTGCTTTGTGTCACATGATTTAACCTCTGTCATCACCTCTGAATATCAGCAGATAAACGTGCCATTCTTTGCTGCTGATTTTCAGACTGCATTGTCAACCTTTTAGGCACACCATTCCTCCCACACTTCTCCTCAGTATCTTCTAGTATTTCAGCTTGTCTCACCCAGCGCTTTCTTTGTTATATAGTGGATGTGGCTTTGACTTGAGGAGTTACTGATGTAATTTTGGTGTGATAAACTCCGATTTGATTTGAGGTTCAAACACATCATGTCGATCCTCTTGTTGCTAGCAAAATCACATCTACTGGGTAAGCTGGGGATCGGTCATCTACCGTTTTCAGCAAGACAAATGCATGGACTTAACCTACGGCCGCCTTCTGCTAGTGCACTTGCTGGGGCTAAGCCAAGGATGCAAGGGCCAACTACTCATCAACAATATTAGAGATGCCAAGAGCAGGAAGAAGTTTGATAGTCTGCCATACAGCTTGAAGCTCTACAGAGATAGTTGGGTCATCACCCGGTTCCTGGAGAGTGCAATGAGAACATGGTGAACCAGGACGAATCTGCCCTGCAGCAGTGGTTTCATCCAGATGGACGAGATACACATCTAGCGAGGAATTTTACAAGGTAAGTCCCTGTCTGCCCTGCTCTTTTGTACTGCCATAATACCTATCAGCGGCACTTTCAAACGAGAACAAGTGGGGTATGAAATAAAGGCAGGCCAGTGAATCAGTTGTTTGCTGTACATAGATGACCTGAAGCTCTACGCACAAAGTGATGTCGAAATGCATAAGGTACTGGCCCTGGGCAAGTGGTTCAGTGATGACACATGGATGGAGTTCGGCCTTGACAACTGTGCCAAAGTGACTATTCACAGAGGCAAGCTTATAATAGCTCCTGGCATAGTGACGAACAACAAGGAGACCATCAAGAACCAATGACCAGGTGAGATGTACAAGTACATGGCAGTTGACGAGAGTGACGACAAGCTGTTGAAGCCCAAGGGCACCAAGGAATACTATCATTGAGTGCAACTTGTCCGCAAGATAGAGCTCAGTTCATGGAATAAGATCTCAGCCATAAAGAGTCTGGCTGTACCGGTCATCCTATACTGCTTTGGCATCATCTTGTGGTCCTCACTGGAGCTAAAGAAAATAAACCAAAAGACCAGGAAACTCACGATGCATGGCCTTTTACACCCGAAAGCAGACATAGAGGTTTCTACATCTCATAATGCCAAGGAGGGCGAGGACTTTTACAGCTTAAAACAGTGGAGTAGGTTGTGATTTTTAGTCTGTGTAAATATCCTGAGCGGACCAGTGGGTGGCCACTGCTCAAACACCACCAAGCACTGCATGAGCGTGAGCCCACTGTGAAAAGAGATCACAAGATAAAAAAGGGCATGGGTTGCCCAAGGGCACTGCCGCTAGCAGCAAGAAAACCAAGCAGTTACTCAAGTCAAAGATCATAGGGAGCAGGATGCAGTGCAATAAGGTGAAGCCATGGTATGGCCAGTTCTTCAACAACAACATTTATTCATATAGCACATTTTCATACAAAAAGTAGCTCAAAGTGCTTTACATAATGAAGAAAAATAAAAGACGAAATAAGAAATTAAAATAAGATAACATTAGTTAACATAGAAAAGGAGTAGGTCCGATGGCCAGGGTGGACAGAAAAAACAAAAGAAAACTCCAGAAAGCTGGAGAAAAAAATAAAATCTGTTGGGGTTCCAGGCCATGAGATCGCCCAGTCCCCTCTGGGCATTCTACCTAACATAAATGAAATAGTCCTCTTTGCAGTTAGGGTTCTCATGGAGTCACTTGATGCTGATGGTCATACAGACTTCTGGCTTTTAATCCCATCCATCATTGTTGGAACATCATGGTACTTAGGATGTACGTTGAGAAGGACCTGATGCATGCCTGACTTGAGTGCAGGTCTTATGGGAGAAACCAAAAGCCTCATTGCAGCCACTCAAGATCAGGCCTTGAACACCCAGTACCACCAGAATTATATCATAGGCACATCAGTTAACAGCAAATGTCATCTGTGTGGTGAAGCTGAAGAGACCTTCAGTCACATATTATCCAGATGCCGTGTACTGGCCCTGAAGGAATATCTTGACTGTCACAACAAGGTCAGTATGTACCTGCACTGGGCATTAAGTCAACAGCTGGGTGTTCCGATGATGGACAAATGGTAAAAGCATATACCAGACACGGTCAAAAACGTTTCTCTGACTCATCAGCAGCCTTAAAACTTACAAACATTCTAAGCAATCAGTCCATTTATCGTGCCAACTATAATAGCGAGGATAATGTAAATAGTAAGGTGGAAAGATTTAATACTAAAGTGAGAGCTGCTGTTGACTTAGTTGCTCCTGTAAAGACAGTTAAAAAATCTTCTAGCATTGTTATACCATGGAAGACCCAAAGAGTGTCTGATTTAGAGAGAACATGCCGTAGAGCTGAGCATAAATGGAGGAAGACTAAACTAACTATCCACTATGAAATATTAAAAGTTAAAATAACAGAATACAATAACACAGTCCGTCTTGAGAGGCGCTGCTATTTCTCTAAGATTATAAATAACAATGCTAGTAATCCCACAGTCTTATTCTCGATGATTGATCGTTTGTTAAACCCAAGTAACTCAAAGGAATGCCTCCTAAGTACTTCCAGTAAAACCTGTGAGGCTATTACTGTATTTTTCAATCAAAAAATTAATGATATTAGAAATAACATAGTATATCTCCCCGACACCAAGGATCCTCCTAAACCTCAGTATTCCGTTATAAACAAATTAAATTCTTTCACTAGGATAGATTTACCTGATTTACATAAAATAATTTCTCAACTGAAACCCTCCACCTGTGTCCTTGACCCAATACCAACAAATTTTTTCAAAGAAGTATCGGGTGTGCTAATTGATAATGTTCTTGACATAGTAAATTTGTCATTAGATACGGGGGTCTTCCCAGACTGTCTTAAGACTGCTGTAGTTAAACCCCTACTTAAGAAAAATAATCTTGACCCCTCTGCTCTTGAAAATTTTAGACCCATCTCCAACCTGCCTTTCTTAAGTAAAATTCTAGAGAAGGCAGTCATTATACAGTTAAATGAGCACCTCAATAAACATGCTATTCTTCATAAATTTCAGTCAGGTTTTAGTACAAATCACAGCACAGAAACTGCACTCGTTAAAGTAGTAAATGACTTGCGGGTAAATGCAGACAGAGGCCATTTATCTGTTCTCATCCCCTTAAATCAGAGTGCCGCATTTGACACCATTGATCATAATATTCTTAGAAATCGCCTTAGTCAATGGGTGGGCCTCTCTGGCAGTGTCTTAAATTGGTTTGAATCCTACCTGGCAGGGAGAAAATTCTTTGTTAGTTGTGGTAATTACAACTCAAAGACACATGATATCCTATATGGTGTTCCACAAGGCTCTATCCTGGGTCCGCTGCTCTTCTCAATCTACATGCTTCCATTAGGTCAGATTATCTCAGGGCATAACGTGAGCTACCACAGCTATGCTGATGACACACAGCTGTATTTATCAATAGCACCTGATGACCCCAATTCTCTTGATTCACTAACACAATGACTGACTTGTATTTCAGAATGGATGAAAAGTAACTTTCTCAAGCTAAATAAAGAGAAAACTGAAATCTTGGTGATTGGCAATAATGGATACAATGAGGCTATTAGAAATAAACTGGATATATTAGGATTAAAAGTCAAGATGGAGGTAAAAAGCTTAGGGTAACTGTTGACTATAATCTGAATTTTAAATCGCATATTAATCAGATCACTAGGACAGCATTTTTTTCACTTAAGAAACATAGCAAAAGTTAGACCTCTTATATCATTGAAAGATGCGGAGAAATTAGTTCACGCGTTTGTTTTCAGTCGGCTAGATTACTGTAACACACTCCTCTCAGGACTACCCAAAAAAGACATCAATCGTTTGCAACTAGTGCAGAATGCAGCTGCTAGAATCCTAACCAGGAAAAGAAAATCCGACCACATTTCTCCAGTTTTGATGTCACTACACTGGTTGCCTGTGTCATTAAGGATTGACTTTAAAATTCTGCTTATGGTTTATAAAGCCTTAAATAATCTCGCCCCGTCTTATATATCAGAATGTCTGACACCTTATATTCCAAATTGTAACCTCAGATCCTCAACTGAGTGTCTCCTTAGTATTCCAAGAGCTAAACTTAAAAGAAGTGGTGAGGCGGCCTTCTGCTGTTATGCACCTAAAATCTGGAATAGCCTGCCAGTAGGAATTCGCCAGGCTAATACAGTGGAGCACTTTAAAAAAACTGCTGAAAACACATTACTTTAATATGGCCTTTCCATAACTTCACTGTAATTTAATCCATATACTGTGCAAATCCAATTCATTATAATAACTATTCATGGTGGCTCTAAAATCTGTACTAATCCCTACTCTCTCTTCTGTTTCCTATTCCGGTTTCCAACCACCATCTACTCAAAGCACCGTGATGTTCCAACAGTGATGGATTAAAAGCCAGAAGTCTGCATGACCATCATCATCAAGTCCTTCCGTGAGAAACCTAAAAACAAAGAGGACTATTTCATTTATGTTAGGTAGAATGCCCAGAGGGGACTGGGTGGTCTCGTGGCCTGGAACCCCTGCAGATTTTATTTTTTTCTCCAGCCTTCTGGAGTTTTTTGTTTTTTCTGTCCCCCCTGGCCATCGGACCTTACTCTTTTCTATGTTAATTAATGTTTTCTTATTTTAATTTATTTTGTCTTTTATTTTTCTTTTCTTTATTATGTAAAGCACTTTGAGCTACTTTTTGTATGAAAATGTGCTATATAAATAAATGTTGTTGTTGCTGTCATTGACACTGGAGACTGTGTTATCATGTGGGACAAGACTATTCCCACAGACTGTACCCACCACCACCAATAGGCCAGACATTGTGTTCCATGACAAGAAGAGCAAGTCATGTGTCTTCATTGATGTGACGATTACAACATCATCTTGAGGGAAGAGGCACAGAAGATCAACAAGTGTAAAGACCTTGGGCATCATGTATAAAAATATCATGCATGCCCATTTCCACCCTCACTTCGAAATGTATATAAACTAAACTTGGTGTAAAGCACGCAGATTTTCACAGCAGCATCACACCTCGCATACTCACTTTTCTGCTCCGTTATGCAAACAGGTGACATCCAGCGTCAAAGCAGTGCTACTGTTTCTGTGTTGTTTCCTTTTCTTTTTCCTATTCACATCCATGACACTTGCTTTATCAAATACACTGAAATTAATTGCATATTGTCTACAAATGTAAGGCACTTGATTATAATCAATCTGCTAACAATATAACGGTGCACAGAATGGACAAACTATTCTGATTGCCATGGCTGCTTTAGTGTTGTTACTCTCAGTGCACCACTCAGAGTACTTTAACCTGTTTATTGTATTTGAGTGTGATGTCCCAGCTGCACAGCAGCTGATTGATAAGCTCTACAGGGGGTTGAGAGTGCAGGAGATTATCAGCATACAACTTCTGCCCTAGAGGACATTTATAGCACACGCTGCCTCAGAAAAGCCACCAACATCTGCATGGATTCCACTCAGCCATGTGCACAATCTTTTTGAATGGGAAACACTTTAGAGCATTTCCTGCACGGACCTCGATGCTCAGAAACAGTTTCATCCCAAGAGATCTAAACGCATTCAATCAGTCCATCAAGTGTTCCTGGTAGAACTGTTAGTACTTAGAATTATAACGACCTCACTGTAAACTTGCACTACAGTTGTACTATTGCACAACTTAAACCACTTTATGAACCTTTTGGACTACTTGCACTATACAGTGCATCCGGAAAGTATTCACAGTGCATCACTTTTTCCACATTTTGTTATGTTACAGCCTTATTCCAAAATGGATTAAATTCATTTTTTCCCTCAGAATTCTACACACAACACCCCATAATGACAACGTAAAAAAAGTTTACTTGAGATTTTTGCAAATTTATTAAAAATAAAAAAATTGAGAAAGCACATGTACATAAGTATTCACAGCCTTTGCTATGAAGCTCTAAATTGAACTCAGGTGCATCTTGTTTCCCCTGATTATCCTTGAGATGTTTCTGCAGCTTAATTGGAGTCCACCTGTAGTAAATTCAGTTGACTGGACATGATTTGGAAAGGCACACACCTGTCTATAGAAGGTCCCACAGTTGACAGTTCATGTCAGAGCACAAACCAAGCATGAAGTCAAAGGAATTGTCTGTAGACCTCCGAGACAGGATTGTCTCAAGGCACAAATCTGGGGAAGGTTACAGAAAAATCTCTGCTGCTTTGAAGGTCCCAATGAGCACAGTGACCTCCATCATCCATAAGTGGAAGAAGATCAAAACCACCAGGACTCTTCCTAGAGCTGGCCGGCCATCTAAACTGAGTGATCGGGGGAGAAGGGCCTTAGTCAGGGAGGTGACCAAGAACCCAATGGTCACTCTGTCAGAGCTCCAGAGGTCCTCTGTGGAGAGAGGAGAACCTTCCAGAAGGACAACCATCTCTGCAGCAATCCACCAATCAGGCCTGTATGGTAGAGTGGCCAGACGGAAGCCACTCCTTAGCAAAAAGGCACATGGCAGCCCGCCTGGAGTTTGCCAAAAGGCACCTGAAGGACTCCCAGACCATGAGAAAGAAAATTCTCTGGTCTGATGAGACAAAGATTGGACTCTTTGGTGTGAATGCCAGGCGTCACGTTTGGAGGAAACCAGACACCGCTCATCACCAGGCCAATACCATCCCTACAGTGAAGCATGGTGGTGGCAGCATCATGGTGTGGAGATGTTTTTCAGTGGCAGGGACTGGGAGACAAGTCAGGATAAAGGGAAAGATGACTGCAGCAATGTACAGAGACATCCTGGATGAAAACCTGCTCCAGAGTGCTCTTGACCTCAGACTGGGGCGACGGTTCATCTTTCAGCAGGACAACGACCCTAAGCACACAGCCAAGATATCAAAGGAGTGGCTTCAGGACAACTCTGTGAATGTCCTTGAGTGGCCCAGCCAGAGCCCAGACTTGAATCCGATTGAACATCTCTGGAGAGATCTTAAAATGGCTGTGCACCGACACTTCCCATCCAACCTGATGGAGCTTGAGAGGTGCTGCAAAGAGGAATGGGCGAAATTGTCCAAGGATAGGTGTGCCAAGCTTGTGGCATCATATTCAAAAAGACTTGAGGCTGTAATTGCTGCCAAAGGTGCATCGACAAAGTATTGAGCAAAGGCTGTGAATACTTATGTACATGGGATTTCTCAGTTTTTTTTATTTTTAATAAATTTGCAAAAACCTCAAGTAAACTTTTTTCACGTTGTCATTATGGGGTGTTGTGTGCAGAATTCTGAGGAAAAAAATGAATTTAATCCATTTTGGAATAAGACTGTAACATAACAAAATGTGGAAAAAGTGATGTGCTGTGAATACTTTCCGGATGCACTGTATGTACATGTATATGACACTTATGCTTTCATACTGTGTATTTTTCATTGTTTTTTATTGTATTATTATTTTATAGGAACATACGTTTATGGAGAAGTGGCATATTGAATCTCATTGTAACATACAATAACAATAAAGGAACTCAATTCAAGAATTCCATAGAAGACAGCGTGTATTTACAGATGATGATGACTGGATTCTAAGTCGATTTAGATTTCCAAGAGCTATCTTGGAGCTGTGTGCTGTTGGAATACCAGGATGTACTGTATACTTCATGTAACAGCCAATCTTAGAAACTGAATACTTAAAGTTAACTTCATTTAGTGTTTGTTTGACTCCTATACAGAAAAAGATATTAGAATATAGTATAGTCTTTTACCCACTGTAAGTAAATATGAGATAGAACTTTCTTGCTATATCTGTAACAAAGTGTGTTAATTGTTTCAGTTCTTGTTTAGAATAGGTCTCATTGCTACCAGGGACTGAAAGACCCTCTTACAGTATGAAAATGGGATAAGCATACAGTTTTCTGAACGTTTAGGAATGGTTCAGCTGTATAAGCAAACTTAAAGAATGAAATAAGATATATCAGCTTTAAACAGAACTTTTATTAAACAAGAACTTTTCTTTTTTTTGCTATATCATTTTTTTCTCTATTTTTGTGTGAACTGTTTTACTTTGAATTTTTACTAAAGCTTTTAAAATGAACTTATTTTGTCTGTGGAATCATTTCGTCGTGTTAAGCTTTTGCCAGAATCCCATGAAGCATACTGAAGCTGTAGAATTTTGGTAATTTTGGGTAAGCGCAGTTACACTTGATATCATTTTTATGATGAAATGCATTAAAGTATGTATATTACATTTCATACATAAATTGGTAAATTCATTTAAACTAGGGGGCTTTGCCCAACTGCCTGCGCTACGCACCAGCAACTTTGCGTCTCTGTCACTTGCGTATGTGGATTTCACTTTCACCAAACAACAAATCTTTTAGTTCTCATGGATACGCCTCTTCACTGGGAAGAAACACTACTTTTCCCTGATGGCAACATAAATTAGACAATATACAAGTCTCCAACTTAAAGTTTAAAGCCAAACAATATCTACTGTACATACTTCTGTCATATCACCTACAGTATGTCCATGTATTCAATCTCTTTTCACTTTTATCTTTTTGTCAATATCACATTTTGATTCCGTGTTTGGTATTACACCGTGACAACACAACATATAACTGCCCGTGAGTGAATATCGTTTCTTTCTCTCTACACAAACTGTGTATGACAATAGCATTCACACAAATGAGAAATGACTGAACCGTGTGCGTGGTTGTAAATGTTTTAGATGTGGGTAGGACTTTTCCCAATATCTTTGCATAAAGTCTTGTCTCGCGGGGCTTGAAATTTTCTCTCGTGGGATTTCACTTTCACCAATCAACCAATCTTTTAATTCTTGCGGATACGCCTCTTCATTGGGAAGATACACTACTTTTCCCTGATGGTAACACGAATTAGACGATCTACAAGTCTCTGAGTTAAAGTTTAAATCCAAACAATATATTCAATCTCTTTTCGCTGTTCCGTTCTTTCACTGAGTAATAATTTCCATTTGTTTGCGCTAATGCAATCTTTAACTATCCTTTTTTTGAGACTTTTGAATGTTCCTACTTCCATTATCTCTAACCTGCTCTGCATGTGTGTCACGCCAACGTTTCTGAATTCTTTACGATGTTCTCCTTTGTCATCTACTCTGTGTCTTTTATTTCCAGCCCCTGGCGTGGTTAAATCTCTTCGCACAAAGTCTTGTCTCGCGGGATGTGAAAGTGTCTCTCTGAGAAAATCACATCTCATCTCCTTCCAAGATTTTTTTTTTTATATTAGAGATATAATATATACTGTTAATAATTAAACATGTGGAGACACAGTGGCGTGGTGGAAACACCACTACCTCACAGTAAGGGGGTCACATCCTGGGTGTCTACTACCTGGATTTGGTATGTTTTCCTGGTGGGTTTCCTCCGTGTGCTTTGGTTTCCTTCCAAATTCATGCAGGTTAGGGGATTTGGTGATGCTAAATTGATGCTACTAGTGTATGTGTGTGCTTGTATTCACCCTGCGATGAGCTGGTGCCCTATCCAGAGATTGTTCCTGCCTCACACTCTATCGTGGAAAAATATAAAGAGAAAAAACAAAAATTACTGCACATATGATTTGTAGGTTTAGAGAGGGCATATGATAAAGTTCCCTGGCAAGAATTGTGGAGATTTATGAGAGAAGAGAGTACTAGAGAAGTATGGAAGGATAGATAATGATATGTATGAGATGGGCTACATACAAGTCAGAAGTAGTGTAGGAATAACACATGGGTTTGCAGCTAAGGTTGACTTACATCAAGGATCATCATTACCCCATATCTTTACTCTAGTTATGGGTGTTATTGCTAGGGAAATAATAGATCAGGCCCTGTGGTGCATGCTCTTTGCAATGTTCCAAATGTTGGGAAATAAAGGCGCTTTCTAAATAAACAGGATTCTGAGAAATTAATTCATGCATTTATTTCTAGTTGGATTGACTACTGCAATGCAGTGTTCACTGGATGTTCAAACTGTTCTTTATGCAGGCTCCAGTGAATCCAAAGAAAGTATTACTACAAGAACAAGAAAATATGAACACATAACCCCAGTTCTTAAATCCTTACACTGGCTCCCGGTTAAGTTTAGGGCAGATTTCAAAATCCTCCATTTAACATACTGTATAAAGCATTAAATGGCCAAGGTCCGGCTTACTTGTCTGAACTTATCATGACTTACAAACCAGAGCGCACATTAAGATCTCAAGATGCCGGTCTGCTTAGGATTCCAAGAATGAATAAAATAACAGTGGAAGGTCGAGCTTTTATTTACAGGGCCCCTAAACTGTGGAATGGTCTGCTTGCTGCTATAAGAGATGCCCCTTCGGTCTCAGCTTTTAAATCCTGGCTGAAGACCCACTACTTCAGTTTAGCATATCCTGACTAGAGCTGCTGAATAACTGTACAGACTGCAGCTCTGTTGTTAGTCATTAACACTAAAACATAAGTAACACGATAGTTCTAATTTGTTACTAACCCTCACCTATTCTGCTTCTCTTCTTGGTACTCAGAAGTGGCACTTGGTGCCACGGCCCACCTGCCAAGTTGTTTTGCCCGCCTAAGGTAAAGTCATCTTTGATGCAGGATCACAGGAATCATCGGGTAGAGGGGTCCTTTCATTGGATTGGCTGGTTCAGCACCTACTCAGCTGTGGAATGGTATATTGGGTGAGCAGATTGATGGCCGAGGTCTCTTTCTAAACAAATCCAAATTGTATTATGCGATATCATCTACAGTTGAATTCTGCTCTATTGTATTGAGGATTATTTGTGTTCTGTTCTGTGTATTTTATTGCATTGACCCCCTTCTCTTTGACACCCACTGCACATCCAACCTACCTGGAAAGGGGTCTCTCTTTGAACTGCCTTTCCCAAGGTTTCTTCCATTTTTTTTCCTCTACAAGGATTTTTTTTGGGAGTTTTTCCTTGTCTTCTTAGAGAGTCAAGGCTGGGGGGCTATCAAAAGGCAGGGCCTGTTAAAGCCTATTGTGGCACTTTTTGTGTGATTTTGGGCTATACAAAATAAATTGTGTTGTATTGTATAGATATTGTATTGTATTGTATTGTATTGTAATGTGGCACCTCTAAGAATACTGTGGGAAAACAAAACTGGGGAATGGAGAGGAGCAATGGAGGATAGAGGCCTTATGATTAATAGGAAAATACAGAATATCTAAGATTTAAAGGGCAAGAACAAGATGCAGAAGTTAACTTCCAATAAAAAAATTCTCAAAAAGAGAGAACAAGTTCAAGTATCTGGGATCAACAACAACAACACAGGAAGAGGAGCTAGATTCAGAAATAACCCACAGAATGCAATCAGCCTGGAAAAAACGGAAAAAGGCATCAGAAGTTCTATGAGACCAACGAATCAGGGCAAGAGTGAAGAGTATAAGACAGTGGACAGGGCAGCCTTGTTGTATGGATCAGAAACCTGGGGAGCTAAAAAGGCGCATGAAAATAAACTAGTTGCTATAGAAATAAGGATTCTAAGATGGAGGTGTGAAGATGCCAACCTTCATAAGATCTGGAATGAGAGCATCAGAGGTACAGTTAAAGTTGGGGAAATGTCAAAGAAAATACAAGAAAGAAGGTTTAAGAAGTATGAGAATGCAATGAGAAGAGAAGCAATGTTCTGTATGGACCTATATGTGAATTGTGGGTAACAAGTGAACATACCTTTTTAGGAATTTACCCAGATTTAACCTGATTGGCAAGTTGTTGAAAATGGGAAGAAAGAACAGGGAACAGCATTGTCTTGCACCATTTTTGTACGGCAGTGGCATAAGTAAGTAAAACAGAAGGTGTATGTTTATCAGTCTAAGAAGTGAACACCTTCTAAGGAATCGTGTTAAGTAGCTGAGCCTGCCAAGCGTTCTTATGGATAAGGGGTGTCATTGTGTGCACAGTTCATCAATAATATGTTCTGTTACTTGTTAAACAAATATGTTCTAGTCTGAAAAGTATTTTAATATATAATTAAACATTGTTGGTTTCAGTAGACTCAATTTATAACGAAAATATAGAAATAATCTGAGAATGAAAACACACAGTTTCTTAAAAAGTAAATACAAAAACATTTGGTAATCATTCACCAATTAAACCCAACTTGTAAAAAAGGTGGCTGCTTAGTATGATTTTTCTTAAATCATTCCCCCACCTTTAAGCAAAAAAGCATAACAGTTGCATACAGATGCAAACAAAGGTTAAAGCAGGAAGAGTTAACAGACATCAGCAACTGCTATGCATGATGATACACCCTGCTTATTGTACCTACCATACTATATCTTGAATCTCAGAAATATTCTAGAACATTTCTTAGTGTGTCCATTACTATAGCATCTCAGTCTCACTAAACTTCAGTATAACCTCACTGTTGTTTCCAGCTGGGACACATCTTAAACAAATATATATATTATATATATATATATATATACTAAGAAAAGCGCTATATAAATGTAATGAATTATTATTATTATTATTATATATATATATATATATATATATATATATATATATACACACACATACTTGTATTTATGGTTATCTATAAAATTCTTTTTTCACATTTGAAACAGAAATTACGTATGACCATGCGATATGGAAATTACGTATGACCACTGAACATACTGTAACACAGGAACTAATCACTTCATTTGTGGATGCCATTTTTCTATCGTCTTTACGAATGGTTATTATTTGTGTGAGAGTTATTTTACTGATATTAAAAACAACATAAACATGCCGATCTATCCCACAGAAGTGCGCCCCGCGTCGCAGTACTTGATAGTAGAAGAGATGAAGAAACAGCTTTGCGTCTTTCTACTTTTTAACTGCGCTGAGCTGTAAACAATGTGAAGACGACACCGCCTTCAGCGTCGAGGGGTCGTGAGAACAAAGTGGACGCTGGGAGGTGCGGAATGTCAGGCTGCTCCGCCGGGTCGAGATCTTCGCAGTTTTGGGCAGCGTCCTCTCTTCTCGCACTGTTTGTGACACTTCAAGTGCCCGGTTGGCTTCTGGGAGAGTGGAAATCTTTGCGATTGAGTGTAATCGGCGCCATCGAAGCAGGACTCTGTTTGTAAATTGCCCTGCACGACTACTTACTGTCCCTTAAGGTGAGTTTGGGTCACTAAAATCCCGCAACATTCAAGGTTGCTTTTGTGATCAATTATTTTAAGAAGACGGAGAGTTTACATCTAAGAAGATGTACAGACCTCTTCATTTAAAGTGTTGGACTTGGGAATTGTTTGGACCTTCTGCCCGTTAAGCACGGAAGGGCAGCATCCACATTTATCAGAATTATTTTTCTCTTAAATCACAGGCACATAGTGCAAGGTTGTCAGGCAGAAATTTGGATGATCACATAGAAAATGTAATTTCTATACCACAGCGGTCGTGTAGCGCCTTTCAAAAGGGATCTACTACCGAGAGTTGATCCAAATACATTTTAGCTGCTGTTAGTACTACTTACCTGTTGTGTTATACCGCCTTTAAAATGTAGTTTACCCGAAACCACTCCAGTAGTGCTCAATGTATCTTTACTTCTTAAAATGTTAATGTGTTACTGTTTAATAACTTATAGACTACATTTTATTTTTTTCCCTTGCACTCAGTGAGCGAAGAAGCCACTGGGTAATCACCTAGTATATTTTATATATATATATATATATATATATATATATATATATATATATATATATATATATATATATATAAACTGTGTGAGCCTGTGCTATTAAAAGCTCGGGGTCCAAGAAACAATTGAAATCGTCAGAAAACAAATTGAAATGTAGAGATGCCAGGTAATTGAAAGGAACTACTCTGGGCATCTATCTTTTAAGAGGATTCGTCTTGCCAAAGTACTCGCATCATTTGTGTTATCAGTGGCTAAGCGACCATCTTTCTTTGGAGGTTTTGTTTTACCGATGTGCTCACCTCGCTTCTGTGTTAGCCGTTAAGTGAGTGATTCTTTCTTCGGCCTTGCTTGCATATCCTCAGAGGTGGAGCCCTTACCCCAACTCCACCTCTCACTTCCGGGCTGGAAAGGCAGACATATACACTTCCACACATAGATGTTTATATATAAGATACATATGTATATATATTCTTTTTTTTTAAGTCTGAATCACAGACTATTAGGTGGTTACCTACCAGGTAACACTTGCGGTTGGTTAGCCAGTTGGCAAACATCCGCTACGTCCTCTCAGTTGTGAGACGCAGCTCACAGATATGTGATACGGTATCTGCCAAACAATACAAAGACTACATTAATGTGTTTCGTCCTTACTGGGGCTCATGTCAGGTGTTCGCACTTTTGCATCCCCTTACAGAGGATAGAACCTCTGTCATCACAGTACATTATAATACTCTGATCTTCACCCTGCCAAATAAGTGAACCAGCCGCCATGGTGCAACATCAGAGGCATCACAATCCCTGTAAGCAAAAAGTGCATACACCTGACGAGCCCCAATAAGCGTGAAACACGTGTTTGGTAGATACTGCATCACATGTCTATATCTATATATACTTTTTCTCTAGAAAAGATGCAGTGGAATGGTAAAGGAGTGGAATGGATGACTTTTGGTGGAGCATTTCACTTAATGTTAGCAACATACAGGAATATAAAAATAATAAATTATGCTGAGATAACAAATTTGAATTCAGCAATTTGGGTATGTGTTTGTAAAGATCTTCTGATTTTTCAGCACAAACTTAATAAATTATAAAAAAACTGCACTTCTAAGCTTAAAGAAACAAAGTCAAGCGAGTGCCCCACCTAAACATAAGTACCAGACCCGTTTTGTATTTTGCACCTACCATCTCCAGAATGATTTGAACATGATGCTCTCTCAGTCCTCTTCATGTCCGCCTCTGAAGATTCCGACTTCAGATGGTACGAATGATGCTGAAGGGCCTGCTCACTGCTCAGTGTGAAGCCTAACTGAGACACCCTTTCATCTGGACAGACATACGGAGAGACAGACTCTGCTTTAACGGCTTCTTCCTTGATGGTGTTTAGAATTTCATTTTTCTGAATGTCAGTGCTAATAGACTTTGGCTCCAGTTCTTCTTTAATGCCAGTTGACCCCCATTCACAATCCTCCTCCTTAACGCCCAGACTCCCTGGCTGATAGTGCACCGATTCCCATTCACAGTCCTCTTTCTTAATGTGCACACTTATTTCGTCGGTGGTATCCATGAAATGGAGGCTCCTGTGAAGCATGAGATTTTCATTTTTCTCATCATTACGCTCTTCTTCTAAGGTCACCTCTTCACATTTATGGCTCAACTCTGGAATCTCCTGGACATTCAGGTACATCTCCTCCATTTTGTCCATTTATGAATCCAGTTTCCTTTCTCCTACCTGTGGGAAGAGCACAACAGAATGAATTCCAAACATCAGTCTACACAAAACTTTAAATGTGTGCCCTATGTAACCTAACTGCTCCTGTGCACTGTTTAGATCATTTTAACCAAGGGTACACTTGACAGCTTCACAGCCCATCTTGTGCAACCAGATTTTGAAGGTTTCCCTTCTTTGTGGATAAAACTTCACTTTGAACTTTATCTTGCACATATCAGCCCAAATCTGAATTTCATCCAGATAACATCTGAAGTGATGGTATAACATTTGTGGCACCTATTAACCTGCTCTATTTAGTGGCACCTGAAACTTTTACCAAGTCGTTAATAACATATTTATAATTTAAATTTCAGAAAACTCACAGAAACAGAAAATCATGTAGGAACAGAATTAAACATAGAAAAACAGATGGATGTGTCTGTTTGGAACTAATAAGAGTAAAAGGCTTTAAACAATGACATTTGTAAACTATAATGAATATATTTTCTCTTTAAGTACAACAACAGTGGATCATTAAATGTGTCAGATGTGCTGGTCATGTTTTTCTACTCAGGGTTCCAGTCCATTCATTGATAGCTGCATACAGCCACATGAAAATGAGAGTCATCTGAAATAACTGGTGTGAAAAATAAAATACAAGAAAATCAAATAAACCATTGTTTAACTGTCAGAAGCAACAAACAAACAGAGCAAAGTTTGCCTGACAAGATGCAAACTACAATTAAGTAAGAAACTATGCAAAATTTTCAAGTAACAAACTGAATGTGTT
The DNA here is from genome assembly GCF_900747795.2 of Erpetoichthys calabaricus. Lineage (NCBI taxonomy): Eukaryota > Metazoa > Chordata > Cladistia > Polypteriformes > Polypteridae > Erpetoichthys > Erpetoichthys calabaricus. The sequence goes on along the minus strand of NC_041394.2, from coordinate 342,097,017 downwards.
ACACATAAAACACAATAAATATTTCTGTGATTTGTGTACTCAAGAAACAGAAGCCCTCGGAGAAAAAGAAATGGCAAGCGCACAATTCACAATGAGTAAAAACAGACATTAAAATCGCAAGGATAAAATATTGCGAATCCTGCAGTAGAATCTGGTAGCATCGTCAGTTCATCATAATCAACAACTGGAAACTCCATCAAATCACAGTAATGACAAACAAAAATTTAAATACACTACTTCATATTTTGCTTTTTTATTCACTCGAAGACCCTTTAAAATGACATGTAATACTATCATGTGATCATTGAGGGGTCCTTTATTTGGAAATGCATACGTGCCGTTTGAGAAGCGTGGCTGTAGCGCCTGACTGAATAAATTCGGGGGTCTTTTATAGGTCATACGTACGGTGATATAAATACTCAAAGTACCACATTTTAAAGCAAGTGCGGGACTGAGCTATTTAATTCACAGGAGCAAGTCTAGCATGGCTCCCGTAACACTACAACGAGCCTTGACGTACCGCTCGGTAACTACACTCTAGTCTGTCGTGAACGTCACTGCCGCAGTGCCATTTCTTTTATCTACACGTTATGCAGTTACACACCTTTACTGTTCGCAGATCTGCTTCTCCGCACAGGCCTCACGATCGCTCAGAAGTTGCCAGTTGAACATTCGCGCTCCATGAATCCCGAGATAAATAAGTCCATGAGAATCCCGCAGCTGTCAGGAACAGAAAGAGAGTACTTCCGGAAGGGAGCGCAACGAGTTGTGTCAAAATAAAAGCTCAAAACCTCCAACACCTCGGCTGCTCAAAAAGCAGAGCTAAGTAAGGATGATTGTCTCAGAAACCAGGGGTGTCGTTTCTTTTTATACAAAGAAACGTGCAATGGAATGCAGGGAAAATATTTTATACTTTACAAGACTGGACCAAATAAAATTTTGGATGCATTTTAAGATACATGGGAATAGCATAATTATGGTGATGACTATCGACATAAGTGGGTGAAAATGCTATTGTCCATATCTCAAAAGCTAATGATTGTATCAGCATGAAACCAGAGTGGACTATGATCTAAAGCAGGGGTGTCGAACTCCGGTCCTGGAGGGCTGCAGTGGGTGCAGGTTTTCATTCTAACCATCTCCTTAATTAGTGATCACTTTTTGCTGCTAATTAACTTCTTTTGCCTTTGTTTTAATTGACGTGACTCAGACCCCTTAGCTGTTTCTTTCTCCTTAATTAGCAGCCAAACAATAATGAGACACAAAACAAGCAGCCACATGACCAGCTCCCCTGTGCCCATCACACAATAGCTGAAAATAAAGAAGGGTGAAGATCTCAGTAAAACAGACAATCAACAGTTTTGGAAATGTCTGCTGTGGCAGAACGAGAGCAGCAACAAGCCATGGAATTAAATGACGGGTTCAATTAACAACAAGAATCAGCATCTCATTAAGAAACTGGTTGGAGTGAAATTGGTTGGAGTTTTAATCCCCAGTTTAATTGGTCATCTGTTGGCTTGTTTCACGTCTAATTTCTGTCTGGCTGTCTTTTAATGAAGTAAAGAATCAATTCAGGGGACTGAATCCTTAAAACAGGGCTAAAGAAAAGAAGTTAATTAGCAGTGAAAACTGGTCACTTGTTATGAAAAAGGTTAGAATGAAAACCTGCAGCCACTACGGCCCTCCAGGCCTGGAGTTTGACACCTGTGATCTAAAGACCACCCCTATAATCGGATTTGGGGTCCTTCGTTTAAGATTATCTTTGCTGTATCAGCAGCACTAACCTCAATACGTGTGTTTTGCACTTTTATTTGTTACAGCTGAGGTAGACACCTTTACAATTGTAAAATGTAGAAGGGGAGGATTGTAGCAGCATTGAACTGAGGTTAATGCCTCTTTGTATTCAAGGCATAAGGAATCCCTGTCAGGAAATGAGTAAAGTGGTTGTCAGATGTCACCGTCATCCTCCGCCAAACCTCCTGGCAACCGGGAGCCGATTCTTGGCCACAGGCCTCACAAAATGGCAGCTCCCATTAACAACACGAGATGCAGAAAACTACAGGCAACGGCCGATTTAAATACATATGACATAGTGAGGAAAGTCCATAGCATAAACAGAATCCTGTAAAACTAGGGGGCTTCGCCCCCTGCTCACTTCGCTTGCCAACCCCCTGTGTTTGGTTTTCCGGATACACACTTTTAAGATTGTTGCTATTTAATTAATTTCACTTTTATTTCAGAACTTACGTAAAAACAATATTTGGAATCCTTCAAGTCCCAATGTGCTGAATCCTTTAAATGAGGTCCGTGAGACCTGTGCTTAATGACTTTGTACCATAATTCAGGATAAGTTTTGGAATTTCAGCACAGACAAAGCAATCTACATTATCAGCAGTTAATAATTTTTTTTGGAAAGTAAGCAATAAATGCATGTGAGGTAATACTTCTGACATATCACCTGTGTCCATATATTCGATCACTATTCGCCTTTTAGTTATTTCTTGGAGTAATAATTTTTCTTTTTTTGCGCTAATGCAATGTTTACTTTCTTTTTTTGACACTGTCGTTTTTTTCTGCTTTCATATTCTGTATCTTGCTCTGAATGTGTTTTCGTGCCCACGTTTTTGTTTGAGTCTTTTGAATTCCAGTTTTCATTATCTGTAACCTGCTCTGCATGTGTTTGGCTTCCTTGCATTATAACCTCTTTATGACGTTTTACTTTGTTTTCTACTATGTCTTTCGCCTACCCCCGTCGTTTTGAACCCGTGCCTGCTGTTTACCGTTAGTAATATGGGTAAGTAATATGGATGATTGCACGTACTGTTAATATGGAGCGTTTTCTGTGGCTGTACTGTTAATAATGCATCACTGTAATGAGATTCACCTATGCTGTGTAGTTTGTATGTGTGAGGGTGACGTACGTTTAATACAGATCGTTTGTTTATTCTTATTACCCATCAGGTGTTGCGCCTGTGTTATCTGTGGTTGTACTGTTAATACTGTATTACTGTAATGTGATTCAAATATGTTGTTTTGTCTGTATTTGTGGGGTTTCTATATTATGTCGGGTGTTTGCCTGCGGTTTTTTAGAAGTGCGTGGATTCTGCTGTGTAGTGTGGACATTTTTTTCAGTTGTACGTTGTAGGCGAATACGCCTTTTGTAGTATCTGGCGATTTCCGTACTACAATTCGCTTTCCGTACTATCTCGGGCTTGATTTGTGAACCTTTGTGGACTCTGTAGTCTGTCCCGTAACACTTTGGGGCGGGGATAATGTGATTCAAATATGTTGTTTTGTCCGTATTTGTGGGGTTTCTGTATGATGTCGGGTGTTTGGTTGCGGTTTTTTAGAAGTCCATGGATTCTGCTGTGTAGTGTGGAAGTTTATTTCAGTTGCGCATTGTAGGTGAATGTGCCTTTCGTCGGTGGATCGCCGTGTTTCGTTTTTGAGTTTGAGCCGTGACTGTTGGTGCCTGTGCACTATGTCTCCTGCGTCCATATCCGGTTTACCATTCTCGGTTAGTAATCGTAGTCTCTCCCGTTTCACTCTGGGGTGGGGGGCTTTGTGTGGCGCCTGCGCACTATGTCTCCTGCGTCCACAGGCAGGTCCCTGCGTCCATATCCGGTTTACCATTCTCGGTTAGTAATATGGATATTCATGTACACACACCACAAAAAACTAACTTATGTCTTCAAAAATCTATTTTTTTTATTTTATCTTGTCACCTACCAATGGCTTTGAATTGTTATTAATTTTATTTGTTGACGTTTGCCTACTATTCAAAGAGATTTCACTTCCATTGCTGTTTGTTGACCTACGCTACTTTATTATGTGGTGCTGCGTATTCATTTTGAATGGTTAACTTAGCCTCAAATTGAATGCATCTCAAATTCTATGGAATGGTGTCAAGTAACCAGGAAACATCTAACAAAAATTTGGGATGTAATTAAGCATTAACATAACACAATGTCATAAAACTCAAAACTGAATTTTTCCAAGAAGCTTGGGCATCATTTAAGGAAGTAAGTTCCAATTTTTTAGATAACAATCAATATCAAAATTATTAAGAAATTGTCTAAAAGTTTAAGGAATTTGTGTGCAATATGAGTCTCAAAGTCTCAATGTCTTTTTGGATTCACTTTTGGAATTTTTCCTTGGAAATCCCGGAGCGGTGAATGAAGGATATCAAGGACATGGAAAGAAGTTGCCAGGGACATTGCTGTTGGATGACTCATAAAGAGATCCCATTATGGGAGACTATCAGTCACTCTGCCTCTTCTCCCCCCACACCCTATGCCAGCAGTGATGGGTACCAGTCAGCCACCTCCTAACCAAAACCAGACACACCACTCACTGGTGCCAGCCCGCTCCTCTCACTGTCATCTGAAGTGCCAGCTGTTGAGACAAGCATATCAGATAAAGCAGGACTGCCACTTCATCCTTCTGATTAGCCTCCTGCCTTGTCTGATTCCATGAGATGTCATTTGGTCAGGAGAGGACACCATTTCAGGAAAAGGATAGTTTTATTTTACCAAACAGTGAGGATGTCAGAAGCTGCCTCCACCATAATTCTATAAGAACATTACCTAATCAGGAAAAAAAAAACAAAGAAGGTGGCTGTCCTGCTCCAAAAATAAAAAATTATATACCTTATTTATAAATGTCTACACGTGGAAGACATGTGGCCCGAAAGTGAGAGGTGGAGTCAGGGTGAGGGCTTCACCTCCGAGGATACGCAAGCAAGGCGAGCGCGTCGGCAAGATGAATCCTCCTAGAAGAGAGACGCCCAGAGTAGTTCCTTTCAATTACCTGACATCTCTACATTTCTTTTTTTTTCCTGACGATTTCAATTGTTTCTAGGACTCTGGGCTTTTTATAGCACGGTCTTACACAGCTAGTCTCTCAATTACATAAAAAATCTTGGGACGAGACAAGACTTTTTCAGTTAGACGAGATAAGACATTTTCAGAGAAATAATTTCAAGTCCCGCGAGACGAGACTTTGTGCCAAGACATGAATTGAAAACCGAACAGGTCCAAGCGGGGTTCGAAAAATAAAAGACAAAAAGAGTAGAAGACAAAGTAGAACATCGTAAAGAGGTTCAAAAACATTGGTGCGGTACACATGCAGAGCAGGTTAGAGGTTATGAAAGTACTAAAATTCAAAAGTCTCAAAAAACTGAGAGTAAAGATCTCATTAGTGCTTCTTCTTCTTCTTTCAGCTGCTCCTGTTAGGAGTCGCCACAGCAGATAATCTTGTTCCATATCTTCCTGTCCTCTACATCTAACAAATGGAAGTTATTACTCGGTGAAATAACAGAACTGCGAAAAGAGATCGAATATATTGGCATAGGTGATATGACCGAAGTATGTAAACTATGTAAAGGATAGTAAAGATTGCATGAGCGCAAACAAACAGAAATTATCAGTCTACGAAATAACAGAACAGTGAAAAGAGATTGAATATATGGAGGTGATATGACAGAAGTTTGTAGATATTGTTTGGCTTTAAAGTTTAAGTCGGAGACTTGTAGATCATCTAATTCATGTTGCCATCAGAGAAAAGTAGTGTTTCTTCCCGATGAAGAGGCGTATCCACGAGAAATAAAAGATTTTTTATTTGGTGAAAGTGAAATCCACAAACACCACAGGCAAAATATCCAAATCTGCAATAATCTGTTCACGTTCACATCATTGAATGCTCAAAACGTAGATTTACACGATTCAGGACCATACGCTATGAGAATCTGTGATCCCGCAGCAATTAAAACTACGACAAGTTTCATTTCAAAGAAACCACAATTTGGTCAGATTTATATTTATGATCACGGAGAAGCGATGCAACATAGAATCGAAAGAGTTAAACAATTGGACGTATTAGAAATTCTACAGCCAATAATGGATACAAATCCATACGTCCAAAAGTATCACACTTTACATGAAATGCATTCTATAAAAACGGAGAAAGAAGTTTTCTTGGATTTCTATATGAATCTGAAAGATCTCGCTCACATATATAATAAGCCAACATGTGACGAATTGTCAGCGATAATAGTTTTGAAAGACAGAGATATCAAAGACAGAGTTGATATTCGTGTTTATCCAAAAGCACAGCATGATTCATCGCAAGCGGCAGATCTGGGAAATGACGAGTGCCTAGGACCCACACAGGGGTTGGCAAGCGAAGCGAGTAGGGGGCAGAGCCCCCTAGTATATATCAAATATATCAAATATAGGGCAAAACATGTGTTGTGTACTCTTTGAATTATTTGACAGGCACTGTATAGTATGTTTATAATCTGCTTCTCATTTCTGAGAGGGCATGGTGTATATATGCCAGCTAGCTTACCAACCACAAGCATTACCTGATAGGTGACCACCCAAATAATCAGATTGTGATCAGACCTATGAATGTACTACTGTACCCCAAACTTTACCCTGCTGCCAAGTAACTGAACCAGCTGGCGTGGTGCAATGCCTGAGACTTTGCCTCAGGTGCTGATGTTTAAGGTTCAGTCCCCACAAGGGGAAACAAAAGTGTGTACACCCGAGTTTCCAATCATGAAGCGCAAAACCTTTAGACAAAAAGCTCATAGTTTTTCGTAAAACAACCTGCCGCTTCAAGAAATCATAATCGTCAAGTTTATCGTGAGGCACATTCTGTAAAGCAATTAAGGCATCCCCAGACAAAAAAGGGGTGACGATGACAGCCCAGTTTCGTTTGTCCCATCCCAGCAAAGTCGCCACATGTTCAAAAGCCAAAAGAAACATCTCTGGGTCATCAGAAGGCCCCATCTTCGTCAGCACCTCCTTGGAATTAGCAGGTAGAGCAGGAACAGGAGCTGGAGCAGGAACCAGATCATCCTCCGGGTCGGGAGGAAGCGGAACATTTTGAGCGATCTGAAACAACTTCTCGGCGTTCATCTGTGCAACCTCTCCTGGTACCACTTGTCATGCTTGGGTCACAGATTTGCACAGAAACACAGGAGGTTGTAGAGACAGGGACTTTATTCAAATTTCTGCAAACAAACATGTCTCTTTTTCAAAAGTTTAAACTGTGCTCCTTGACAAGACGGAGATGACAAAGAATTAAAAGAATGCAAACATATCTTCCTCTTCAAAGGAGTGCGCGTCAGGAGCAGAGAATGTCAGAGAGAGAGAGAGAAAAGCAAACAAATCAAAGAACAATCGACACGTGCTGTTTGGACTTTTAAGTCTGCGCAGTACCGCATGGATCGCACAATAGATCAGCCGCAAGTAAGCCCAGAAAGTAAGAGAGCGATGTGAAGGTAGTCTTTCAGCGTTTTTTAACCTGTAGGGGTGCGATTGGCCTCCCAGCTCACAATATATATATATATACAATATCTCACAAAAGTGAGTACACCCCTCCCATTTTTGTAAATATTTTATTATATCTTTTCATGGGACAACACTGAAGATATGACACTTTGATACAATGTAAAGTAGTCAGTGTACAGCTTGTATAACAGTGTACATTTGCTGTCCCCTCAAAATAACTCAACACACAGCCATTAATGTCTTCTAAACCACTGACAACAAAAGTGAGTACACCCCTAAGTGAAAAATGTCCAAATTGTGCCCTAAGTGTCAATATTTTGTGTGGCCACCATTATTTTCCAGCACTGCCTTAACTCTCTTGGGCATGGAGTTCACTAGAGCTTCACAGATTGCCACTGGAACATAGACATAGAGACAGAGAGACACTTTCACATCCCGCGAGATGGTCAAGTCACGTCATACTTACAACCTTTGGAAGCAAATCCCGTGATACACATGCAGATCGAGCAGGTTAGAGATAATGGAAGTAGGAAAATTCAAAAGTCTCAAAAAATTAGAGTAAAGATCGCATTCATGCAAACAAACAGAAAATATTACTCTGTGAAATAACGGAACAGTGAAAAGAGATTGAATAGTGTTTGAGGATGTCTGGGGAGAAGAGAGACAAGGCAGTGACTTTAAAACGTTCAAAGCGCCGCACAAAATGCAGATCAGCTGATCAAGCAAAGAGGAGGTAAAAAAAAAACTGTTATTTGATTCCCATTGTATCACCGTTTAAGAGGGGTTTCAGAGGAGCGACCACGTCCCCTTGAGGTGCATTCAGCCCCCCTCTTCACAACAGTGCGTAGCGCTTGGCCAGGGGCCGGGTGTTTGGGGAGAAAGGGGTTGTAGAGCGAAGTGAGCAGGAGGCCAAGCACCCTAGTGTATATATAAATACAGTATATATATACAGTGCATCCGGAAAGCATTCACAGCGCATCACTTTTTCCACATTTTGTTATGTTACAGCCTTATTCCAAAATGGATTAAATTCATTTTTTTCCCTCAGAATTCTACACACAACACCACATAATGACAACGTGAAAAAAGTTTACTTGAAGTTTTTGCAAATTTATTAAAAATAAAAAAATTGAGAAAGCACATGTACATACAGTGGTGTGAAAAACTATTTGCCCCCTTCCTGATTTCTTATTCTTTTGCATGTTTGTCACACAAAATGTTTCTGATCATCAAACACATTTAACCATTAGTCAAATATAACACAAGTAAACACAAAATGCAGTTTTTAAATGATGGTTTTTATTATTTAGGGAGAAAAAAAATCCAAACCTGTGTGAAAAAGTAATTGCCCCCTTGTTAAAAAATAACCTAACTGTGGTGTATCACACCTGAGTTCAATTTCCGTAGCCACCCCCAGGCCTGATTACTGCCACACCTGTTTCAATCAAGAAATCACTTAAATAGGAGCTGCCTGACACAGAGAAGTAGACCAAAAGCACCTCGAAAGCTAGACATCATGCCAAGATCCAAAGAAATTCAGGAACAAATGAGAACAGAAGTAATTGAGATCTATCAGTCTGGTAAAGGTTATAAAGCCATTTCTAAAGCTTTGGGACTCCAGCGAACCACAGTGAGAGCCATTATCCACAAATGGGAAAAACATGGAACAGTGGTGAACCTTCCCAGGAGTGGCCGGCCGACCAAAATTACCCCAAGAGCGCAGAGACGACTCATCCGAGAGGTCACAAAAGACCCCAGGACAACGTCTAAAGAACTGCAGGCCTCACTTGCCTCAATTAAGGTCAGTGTTCACGACTCCACCATAAGAAAGAGACTGGGCAAAAACAGCCTGCATGGCAGATTTCCAAGACGCAAACCACTGTTAAGCAAAAAGAACATTAGGGCTCGTCTCAATTTTGCTAAGAAACATCTCAATGATTGCCAAGACTTTTGGGAAAATACCTTGTGGACTGATGAGACAAAAGTTGAACTTTTTGGAAGACAAATGTCCCGTTACATCTGGCGTAAAAGGAACACAGCATTTCAGAAAAAGAACATCATACCAACAGTAAAATATGGTGGTGGTAGTGTGATGGTCTGGGGTTGTTTTGCTGCTTCAGGACCTGGAAGGCTTGCTGTGATAGATGGAACCATGAATTCTACTGTCTACCAAAAAATCCTGAAGGAGAATGTCCGGCCATCTGTTCGTCAACTCAAGCTGAAGCGATCTTGGGTGCTGCAACAGGACAATGACCCAAAACACACCAGCAAATCCACCTCTGAATGGCTGAAGAAAAACAAAATGAAGACTTTGGAGTGGCCTAGTCAAAGTCCTGACCTGAATCCAATTGAGATGCTATGGCATGACCTTAAAAAGGCGGTTCATGCTAGAAAACCCTCAAATAAAGCTGAATTACAACAATTTTGCAAAGATGAGTGGGCCAAAATTCCTCCAGAGCGCTGTAAAAGACTCATTGCAAGTTATCGCAAACGCTTGATTGCAGTTATTGCTGCTAAGGGTGGCCCAACCAGTTATTAGGTTCAGGGGGCAATTACTTTTTCACACAGGGCCATGTAGGTTTGGATTTTTTTTTCTCCCTAAATAATAAAAACCACCATTTACAAACTGCATTTTGTGTTTACTTGTGTTATATTTGACTAATGGTTAAATGTGTTTGATAATCAGAAACATTTTGTGTGACAAACATGCAAAAGAATAAGAAATCAGGAAGGGGGCAAATAGTTTTTCACACCACTGTATATATATATATATATATATATATATATATATATATATATATATATATATATATATATATATAAATATATAATATCTGTGTTTATGTATGTATGTATGTATATACTCTCACACACACACATATATATGGGTTTCCTCATGTCACTGCCACCATGTGGCAAGGCTGTTTACTAGACAGTAAAACACTTCAACAGTTCCAAGATTTTTGAATCCTTTGCCTAAAATTTTCTTTTTGACGGCTGTTGACTTTGTGGCTCTCGCACGATATACAAAACATCCAGTGGTCATTCTGATTATTGGCTCCATTAATATTTTTCAATGACTGACGTTGATATCAAAAATCAAAATGACACGACTTTCCACCTTCCCCACTTGGTCATCATAACCATTTTTGAGATCTGACCTGTCCACTCCAATCCAGTTGTCTTTCCCTTCTCCTGTTTTTATGCAGTGTGGCCTTGTTTTTGTCATTTTGGTTGAACTTTATATGTCCCACCGGAGGAAATTTGTCAGACTATCCTGCCTATTTAGGCAATATAAAATTACATTTTAATTAAATGTAGACAGACATTAAGAATTTAACTTATGCCCAGCCTGTATATTAATTTCAGTCAATGGTGAGATGACAATTTGAGTGATTAGTTAATCAGTGAGGTGAATTTTACATCTATGCTTAGACCCCTCATTCCAACATTCCTCTTCTACTCTGTTATTTTTCCGTCTATACCATAAACAGCAGATGATGAATAAGAACGGAACTGAAAAGTTTAAAACCTGCCATGCAGGGCATGAGAGTGAGATTTAATTTACATTTGCCAGCACGTTCATTTTCTTGGTATGTGTGAAATGACCATTTCAGTGGTAAGGTGACTGATATAAGAAACAACACTTTGGGGCACCTTTTGGCAAACTCCGTGTAATTTAGGGATCGAAACTTTAAAAAACAAATGTGTGTAAGACGCAAATAAGTCTTCTCAGACGTGAGTCTTGTTAGATGACCAGCAAAGATGTCAGTTTTTCGAGTTATAATGTATTCGGGCAAGAAGAGGCGGGTCCAGGTGGGCGGACCCCTGCAGTGACGTCAAGTGAGGAGAGCTGTCAATCTTTCTGTCTGTAGAAGGAAGAAAGGAAAGGCCGTTATCATATAGCGCCAACCCAACCCCTGGACCGGCGGAGAATCGCCATCACCAAAACCCTTAAACTGTCCACTATGCGCATGCACGTGACACCCTATGCAGACATTTGGACCGATGACAGCAAGCTGAAACTGTGGCTGATGGTAAAATTGATCCATATCTTTAGTGTTTTAAGTCAGATATGTAATTAACAGGTCCTTGTGTTCAGTTTGGATTGTCCTCCAGTTATCAGATCTTCATGTAATCTGGATACTTTTCTTCATTTAATTAATTTGTCTTTTTGTGAAAGCTCAGGCAATTTGTTTGACACTCAGGATGAAGGAGTGTGTGAAACAAGCCATTTTATTTTTTCTGTTCTTTTCCTAGTTCACTGTTTCATCTTTTGTCCACCTTCTCATTCTACTCCATATACTCTCTGATTTCCTTGTCTCCGTTCTTCCTCCTCATACCTCTGTTCATTTTCCCCCTCCTCCTCTGCTCTCACCTTGTCCTGTTCTTCTACATGATAACCTGTCATCACCATAAACTGTTTTTCCCCATTTTTCTCACTCTTAGGTTATGTTCTCACTCCCCAGTTCTGGTGTCTCCTCCAGCTCTCCCACTTCTCTTTACTCCTTTTTTCTTTCACTCCTTCTGCTATTCACTGATCACAGCTCCCATCTTTTGTCCCCAGGCTCACTGTTGTGTTCCTTTTCTGCTCCTCACATGACACTCAGTCCACAGTCTCCATAATGCACTCCTTCTGCTCCCCACACTGACCTACAACCTGACATCACAGGCCAGAAGGATGTAAAGACTGCTCTGTGCAGGCCCACATGACCATTGTAGCTGATTCTTCTGGTACTTAGCACTTTGATGACAAATTCGTTGTATCGATCTCAGATCTTTGATATCAGTTCTAAGTGTTTGACACTCTCCTTCCCTCAGGTTCAAGTCTCACATTAGAATGTCCGCCAATTTCTTCACTTGTTTCCTTTTCAGACTTCTGTCCACTTACCCTGGACCACAACACAGCACACAGACGCCTGGAACTCTCTGAAGGGTCCAAGAAGGTGACATGTGAAGGGACGAAGATGTCATTTCCCGATCATCCTGACAGATTTGACTACTGGCCTCAAGTTCTTTGCAGCGAAGCTCTCAGTGGGACTCGCTGGTACTGGGAGGTCGAGTGGAGTGGAGATGAGGCAGAGGTTGGAGTCGCATATAAAGGAATTGGAAGAAAGGGAGAAAGTAATGAGTGTCTTCTTGGAGGCAATAGCCAGTCCTGGTGTTTGTACTACTGCGATTCCAGTTACTCGGTGTGGCACAATAACAAGCTGACTCAAATCAATGCTCCCTGTAGTCACAGAATAGGTGTGTACGTGGACTGGCCTGCTGGCTCTCTGTCATTTTATAGTGTCTCCGACACAATGACCCTCCTGCACAGGATCAACACTTCCTTCGCTGAACCATTGTATGCAGGGTTTTGGGTGGACGATGGCTCCAGTGTAACAATCTGCAATTTGAACACCTTGGATTAGTGACCAGTGGCATCTACAGATCACTTCATGTCTTCTTGTGTAAAAGTAAAGAGGACAAATCAATGGACCTCGCTGGAGTTAATTTGTCAGTTCATTCCTGGCATGTCTGTATCCAGCAGGGGGCACTAGCTTCCTTGTTGGAATGAGTTCTTTTGTAATTGTGGCGTGTTACATAACCCAAAACTATACAGATATGATATTAAAAGGCAATACCCCTCCCTTAGTGATACTGCGGTAAGAAATCACAGCCTCATTTGATGATGGTTTACGCTGCATCACAGCCGAAGGAAGCCAATGGAAAAACCCAGTCTGGGAGTAGGGGCCCGATGTGTAGAGTCTGCCATTTTCGTCGCTGCGTTGGAAGGATTTTCTGGATCGGATGATGTTATCTCCCATCCGTCCGTCGGCTTCAAAGGTGTGCCGGGCAATATTCTAAGGCTTTATACTCTTTCTTCATGTGCAGGCCCCCACTTAGGTGAATCATGCCATTCCAAACAAGGCAAAGAGAGGGTAAAGTTTCATGTTTGACACACACAAATAGTATACAATGGTCCTCAGTCTGACTGCCCATTTCCCAGTTGTCTCTATCTGTCTTGTCTTATACTGCTTGCCTAGCAGTTCTTAAATGGTGAACCCCTGTGCTAAATCTGGCTCTGTGTCAACCGTGCATGTGAGTAGGAAAAGACAGATTTATAAAATATATTTGTACAGAGCGCAGTGACATATATACTTATTACAGTAAACACAAACACAGCCACAGCCAGTAACGGCTCTGCCATAGTGGTCCTGGACTTGTGTGGTTGACATCAATAAAAGAATTAGCTTAGATGAGATTACTGTGAGCCAAACCTCATTCAACGCACTGTAAACCCTTCACCATTAGGCAACCTCCCTCTTTGGCCTTGTTTACTTCAGAAAATGGTAACTCCGCCTGAAGTAGAATAGAGCGCAGTCTGTGGGGACAGGCAGACTTGAGGTAATGGCCGCAGGTCTCTCTCTCTTTCTCGCTGTCTGTCTCTCTTCTCTCTCTCTCTTGCTGTCTCTTTCTTGCGGTCTCTCTCTCTATGTCTCTCTCTCTATCTCTGTTTCTCACTGTCTGTCTCTCTTCTCTCTCTTTCTTGCTGTCTCTTTCTCTCTCTTTCTCGCTCTCTCTCTTTCTCACTGTCTCTCTCGCTGTCTCTCTCTCTGTTTCTCTCTCTTTCTCGCTGTCTGTCTCTCTCTCTTTCTCGGTCTCTCTCTCTATATATATATCTCTCTTTCTCACTTTCTCTCTCTCGCTGTCCAGAGAAGAATGTGAGAATTGTCCAGGAGAGAGAGAGGGCTCAGGTTAAAAGCAGTGTTAGGGTAACAGACAAGATCCCAGTTAGAGGAGGTCTGCACCAGGGATCTTTTTGAAGTTCTTACCTCTTTGATTTGCTTATGAATGTGTTGACTTGTGGAATAAAAGACCAGTCCCCCTGTTGCAGACATTTTACTGATGATATGTTCTGTAGCACCAGAAAAGAGAAAGCGGAGAGGATGTTGGAAAGATGGAGGTGGGCTTTGGAAGACAGAAGATTGAAGATAAATAGGAAGAAGACAGGATATCTGAGGTTTAATGATGATCAGCACTCAGAAGTTAGCCTGCAGGGACAGCAACTGAAACAAGCAAATACGCTTAAATATCTAGGCTCAGTAGTAGCCCAAGATGGAGAACTACAAGCAGAGATAACCCACAGAGTGCAGTGTGGATGGAACAATTAGAAGAAGGTAGAAGGAGTATTATGTGACTGAAGAATTAAGGCAAAGGTTAAAGGTGAGGATTTCAGAACAGTGGTGAGACCAGCAATGAGGTATGGAGCTGAGACGTGGGTGGTAAAGTAAGCACAGAAGAAGACGTTGGATGTGGCAGAAATGAGAATGTGGAGATGGATGTGTGGAGTTACACAAAAAAAGGATAGAAATGAGACAATCAGAGTTAAACACAAGTAGAAGAGTTACCTAAGAAAGTACAGGAAAGTAGATTGAAGTGGTATGGACATGTAATGAGGAGAGACAATGAAGATGTGGGCAAAAGAGTGATGGGAATGGAAATACAAGGAAAGAGAAAACGAGGGAGGCCAAAGCTGAGGTGGACAGATAAAATTAAAGAAGATCTGAAGGGAAATGGCTTCACTGAGGAGGAGCTGCAGGACCAAACTGCTCGGAGAAGGTTGATCAAGCATATGTCAACCCCACACAGAGGTGGGAAATGAGGAAGAGGAAGAAGAAAGAAGAAGTTTCTGGTTTTGACGAAAGATCAGCTGGATTTTCGGTTTAGGCCCCAAATTTTTTAATACCTCCCAGTCATTATCGTCATTATCAGGACTGAGCTGTTTGGAAAAAGCTGATCAATCACATCAACCCCACATAGAACTGGGAAAAGATGAAGGGGAGGAAGAAGACATTGCAAACAGGACTTTTTGACATCTGTGTTTCATCTACCAGTGCCTCAAAAACCTACAAAACATAAATAACTTGACCAAAAAGCAGTTTCAGTGTCAAGGAAAAGTTACCAGGTTGACCCTTGATTTTTAGGGGCTGAGCCAATGCATGATTACAATAAAAATAAGGCCCACCATAACAAATACACCTGAAAGTGCATAAGTGTAGGACTACACAAAAAAACACTGCAAGAAACACGCTGCTATAAGACCAATGCTGGTTGGGTCGCTCTAACAAACATGAGGGGGCACAGGTAAGCAATCAAGTTCACGGTCACAGAAAACCAACACACAACATTGAACATGTAATTATTTGCAATGGAGGATCGTAAAATGAAACAAAGTTGAAATAAATACAAACAGTTGTATAAAAATCACAATGACTCTTCCGTAGCTCAGCCTCACACATGGTTGCTGCAAATTAAAGGTAAACAGTTTGCCTGTTTTCACATAACCTGAAATGTGGCGCCAAGACAAGAACTTATTCATTTGAAAAAGGTAAGAATTTAATTTGTGTGAAGAAATTAATTTAGGATAGCAAGGCAAGAGCAGAAAATATCACAGATCTAAACATGTGGCTGTTGTCTTTCTATGATGTGGTTCAATAACCAGTTCTTCATTCTTACATGTGATGCTTTTTCATAACCTGGTCCTGTGTGTTTCATGTTTCTCTTTGCCATTGCACAAGCTGTGTATGTTGTTGAGCCATCAGAAGACAGGGGCGGTGACCTCTAAATCCTCCCGCATTTCTCATTAATGTGACGTCGTAATGATTAAACCTCACAATGTCTTCAAATTCTGGCCCATTGCTGTGCCTTCTGGGTCTTTTTTGACCCGATTTGGACACCCCTTTTTCAGGTGCTCTGAACATCAGGTTTTTCGTCCCAGTGACCACCTTAACCCATAGTACCGAAGATGTTAATTTTTCAATGGTTTGAAAAAGTTTCTGACACCTTCCTGCTATTCTCTATTCTTGTATATTTGTCACAAACAATGGCTACAGATCTTTAGACAAAATGAATACCTAGTTGAAGAGAACCAGAATAATGATTTAACTCTATTGCTACATTGCTACTTACTATATTGAAGTAATAAAGATATCTAACACCTGCATTCCATGTGTAAAGAGGTAACTGCCCATATATTTACTCACTCAAACAGCTGACCAGAAGACTGAACACGACCAGACCTGATTGGATCCAGCCATCAATCTAAACCTCACCATATATTGCCTCTTACCAATGCAGGTGAAGTGGTCACCACAAGGTTCCTACAAGAACACATTTCTTCAATCAAAGGAAATTTCGAGAAGAATTTCAGAAGAAGTTGTTGAAACGTATGAGTCAGGAAAGGTTTAAGAAGCCATTCTTAAAGTACTGGAACTCCAGAGCACCACAGTGTGTCATTATCTCCAAATGGAAAAAAAAACCATCTCAAACAGTGGTGCATTTTCCCAGGAAAAGTTGCCTGCCAAAATAACAGTGATGACTATTTCAAGATGTCACAGATGATGACAGAATAATATTCAAAGAACTGCAGGCCTCTCTATCCTCAGCTAAGTTCATTATTCATGACTCCATGATAAGAGACTAAGGAAAAATGCAACTCATATAAGCATCTGCTATCGAAGACTAAAACCAGTTCTTGTCTCATATTGGTTAAGAAACAACCTGGATGATCCCCAAGCCTTTTGGAATAATGTGCTCGTAAGATTAAAAGAGTATGTGGACACACCAATACAAAATCCAAAATTTTCAATGTGAAGCATAGAAAGTGGAGGAAAGGAATCAACTTCAGGCATCAATGCAAGCATTGGGGGTTAATAGTTTTAATGAAAAGTTTAATTAGATATGAAAATAATTTGGGGTCATTCCATAGTAAAGTTTTTCATTATTTGCAGTTTCTATAACTTTATGAGTGATAGAGAGTCTCCATTTGCCAGGTCCATGTCTTCTGGACTCATCTGCCATAGTGCCAGTGCAAGGTCTTCTTGCCTTATCTTCTGTCTTGCCGGGCCCAAGTTTTCTCGTCTTATAGACCGTCGTGCTGAGTTCAACTCTTCTTGCCTCACTTGCTCTGCCGGGCCCAGATTTTCTCGCCTCATCTGATATTGTATTGGGCCCGAGTCTTCTCGCCTCATCTGCTCTGGTAGGCTGAAGTTTTCTGGCCTTACAGACCGTTGTGCTGAGTTCAACTTTTCTTGCCTCACTTGCTCTGCCGGGCCCAGATTTTCTCGCCTCATCTGCTCTGGTAGGCTGAAGTTTTCTGGCCTTACAGACCGTTGTGCTGAGTTCAACTTTTCTTGCCTCACTTGCTCTGCCGGGCCCAGATTTTCTCGCCTCATCTGCTCTGGTAGGCTGAAGTTTTCTGGCCTTACAGACCGTCGTGCTGAGTTCAACTCTTCTTGCCTCACTTGTTCTGCCGGGCCCAGATTTTCTCGCCTCATCTGCTCTGGTAGGCTGAAGTTTTCTGGCCTTACAGACCGTCGTGCTGAGTTCAACTTTTCTTGCCTCACTTGCTCTGCCAGGCCCAGATTTTGTCGCCTTATCTGCTCTCCCAGGCCCAGATTTTGTCGCCTCATCTGATGTTGTGTTGGGCCCGAGTCTTCTCGCCTTATAGACTGTCGTGCCGAGTTCAAGTCTTCTCGCCTCGTCTGCTGTGCCAGGCCCGAGTTTTCATATCTGGATGCCCTAGCTGAAAGATAAACTTATGTTACTATTTACAGTTTGTACACACTATTGGTTGTTTGTTGAATGCGTTTTTGTTGTAGATAGGGTGACTTGAAAACCCCTTAGAGGGAGAGCTATGTTATGTATCACTTTAAATTTATGTTTTATTGTTATTGTGTTTTTGTTGTCTTTGAATGATTTTTCATATTTTCAGTGATGTGTATAAATTAGGTATTATCCTTTTCAATGTGCCTCTATTCCTAGTGTTTTGTGGGTAGAGACCCCACAAGTGGGACCCCTCTGTGATGTCACCACTCATGAAACCACATTCTGGTTATTTAAGACCAGAGCAGAGTAAGCACAGATCAGGAGATCAGAAGCGTTTGTGAGACTTGCTGTTTTATTTGGATTTTTCTGGTTTTGCTGACTATCTTGCTTCAGTTTAAGGATTTATGAATTGCGTCGTTGGACTTGTTTGCTACTGATTGTACTTTTAGGCAAGTCTTTATTGCCTCTTTTAATACTTTTATCTTTATTTTCCTATGTTTTTGTTGACAAACCTACAATTTATAAAGATTCTTTGTTTGACCTTCTGTCTACCAGCCAGGGACTTACCACTGTCCTCCCTTTTGTGTGGCTTTTGCAGTATAGTGGGACATTGTGTTATTTTACTATGTCATTATATTTGGGACCTGTTAGGCCAGAAGCCTGCAGCTAGCAGTTGTGAGACTAGCTGGATTTGGAGTGAGTCTCCTTGGGTAGGTAAGGTTAGGTTGTTGCCCTGCCTTTAGGGTCCTTTTAGGACGCCTCACACACATTTAGCCATGTCTGAGACTTAATTTTACAACAGTATTCTTTGTCTAATTATTACTGGCGTCAAGAAGTGCTAGATTGTTCATTCCTTATCTAGCTGCAGTCCCTTAAGGGCGCTTGAGGATGCTATTGTGAAGCTCCACCTTTCTTGGCGGTAAACTGAATTAAAATTTGTGGCAATAAACACAGCTGCAGTTTTACTAGTCTTGAATACACAGGATAGAGAACAGAGAGCGAGACAGGTAGGAGGCTAAAGGTAACAGTTATACAGCTGGTTTAGACGTTTCTTCCTACCCCTAAATAAGGAAACATCATAAGAGGTTAGCTGGTATATTTTGTGATAGGTGACAACTAGTCAAGGTCCTGACTTGACTCCAGAAGAGATGCTGAAATAAACATTTTACACTCACAGACCTACCAAGGTGCCTGAATTAAAGAATGTCTGCAAAGAAGGGTGGGCTAAGATTCTTCCACAGCGACGTGAAAGACTGAAATCCAATTATAGGAAGTGTTTAGCAGCAACAGCCACAATCAAGCTTTGAAACAATGGAGGGAATTACTTTTTTCACATGAGTGATAGAGGTGTTGAAGAACACCTTGAATTTAAAAAAAAAAAAAGTTCACTTAAGTATTTATATGCATACTTTTATTTTACACAGGCTTCTTACTTCTTAGCATTTGCGTTAATGGGATAAAATCGCATGTATATGTAAAGTGAAAATGGGTGTACTGTGTAAATATGTCAGTCAGTCATTGTCCAACCCGCCATATCCTAAAACAGGGTCACGGGGGTCTGCTAGAGCCAATCACAGCCAGCACAGGGGGCAAGGCAGGAACAAATCCCTGGGCAGGGCGCCAGCCCACCGCATGTGTAAATATGTCTTATCTAATTTACCAAAGGTTAACCCAACCACTGTTCAAATTCCTTTTTCATTTTTGTTCATTTTTTAACAAGCTGAAAGGAAGCAATGTCATTTCCATTAAAGAAAAGTAATATGTAAAGAAAAATAATTCATTAGCTAAAACTAAAATGGAAATGACAAAATGTCTAATGATACTGAGAAAATAAAAAGCCAAAGCTAAACTAGTATTTGTAATTTTTATTTTGATTTTCACCTCACTAGTCTTTATGCTGTTCTCCTCGTGTCTGTGTGGGTTTCCTCCGGGTGCTCAGATTTCCTCCCACAGTCCAAAGACATGCAGGTTAGGTGCATTGGCGATTCTAAATTGTCCCTAGTGTGTGCTTGGTGTGTGGGTGGGTGTGCCCTGCGGTGGGCTGGTGCCCTGCCCAGGGTTTGTTTCCTGCCTTGCGCCCTGTGTTGGCTGGGATTGGCTCCAGCAGACCCCCATTTTAAAGATGTTAAGATAAGGATAGGAGTGAGGGGTAGACAATAAAGAAAAAAACATACAAGATTTTAACATCAGGGACCTGGGTGATAAACCTATTTTAACCTCAGGGCCCTATTTTAAAGATGTTAAGTTAAGGATAGGAGGTGCAGTCTGCCGGTTTATCTACTCTCTCTATATATAAAATCCTAAGCCTAAAAGTGCAACGATTTTAGGTGATGTTTTTATGTCACGTTTTTAGTCACGCTTTAAATTGGGCTTATTTTAAAACCTGCATACTGTATATATGTTTGGTACCAGTCTTTTCAGAATTTATTGGACTTTAATGTGATGTTATTAGATTTTCAGATCTTATTCGGTTTTTAAATTATAAACTAAAATATCAAGAAAGTCGTGGTTTTTAATTTCAACAAATCATTATTTCAATAATTTATTTTAATAATTTAATTCAATAAATTACATTATTTTTGATCGAGTAAACTTTCTTTCACAGAAACAAACTATTAAAGAAAAAAAAGATCTATTCATAACACCAATGTTTGTATTTAGGTGATTTAGTTAGCTGAAGGTCGAGTTACGATGACCCATTAAATACCACTTTAGTTTTCACCTGATTTTTCCTGTCATTTTTTTTTTTTTTAAAGTTTTTTTTATCTATACGAATATCAGTTAAAATGAATGGATCGTTTATTTAGTCTCTTATAAATACTCAGAGAGCACAGTGGACCTCAGTTTAACGGGAATACTCCAATCGGTACGAGAGTAAATATTTTCTTTATATTTTAATTTTATTAATTTTCATTGTAATCATTCCATACAAACAGATCAATTTATAACCCAACAAATTTGAAGACAAATCCAACCCCACCCTTGAGAAGAAGAGCTTAGCTAAAGGAAAATTGCTTAAGGCTTTTTAATAAGGCAACATTAAACAAAAGAAAGGGAGAAGTAAATATCTATGTAAATAAGAGATGGAGAAGGGAGTTAAATAGTTATTTCTCTTATTCTAAAATAATATTGATTAAATCCTGCCAGGTTTTAAAAAAATTTTGTACAGATCCTCTAACTGAGAATTTGATTTTTTCCAATTTCAAATAATATAAAAACATCGGTTTCCCACTGACTTATAAGAGGAGAATTAAGATTCTTCCAATTTAACAAAATAAGTCTGCATGCCAAAAGTGTAGTGAATGCAATCACAGTTTGCTTGTCCTTCTCCAATTCAAGTCTGTCTGGAAGAACACCAAACACAGCTGTTAGTGGGTTAGGAGGGATTGTGACCCCAAGGCTGTCTGAGAGGCACTTAAAAATTTTGGTCCAAAATGATGTTAATTTGGTGCAGGCCCAGAACATGTGACCCAGTGAGGCAGGAGCTTGGTTGCAGCGCTCGCAGGTTGGATCCTGCCCTGGAAACATTTTGGACAGTTTTAAGCGAGACAGATGAGCTCGATATATAATTTTTAGTTGAATAATTCTATGCTTTGTGCATATAGAACTCGAGTGAATTCTCTGCTTTGCTACCTTTCACTCCTTTTCTGATATATTGATTAAGAGATCTTCTTCCCAATGTCCTCTTGGATCTTTGAAAGGTAGGGACTCTAATAAAATTTTATATATTGCGGAAATAGTGTTTGTTTCCTCGAAATTGAGCAGTATTTTTTCCAGCATTGTGGAGGGTGCAAGGTGGGGGAAATCGGGCAATTTCTGTTTAACAAAATTTCTAATTTGAAGATAGTAAAAGAAATGTGTAGCTGGGAGGTTGAATTTTGAAAGTAATTGTTCAAAAGATGTAAATATGTTGTCTATATAAAGATCTCTGAGCATTTTAATCCCAAAACTTTTCCAGGTATTAAAAACTGGATATACTTGCGAAGGTTGAAAGAGGTGGTTCTCTTGCAGAGGTGCCACTGATAAAAGATTTTCCATCTTAAAATGCTTTCTAATTTGGTTCCATATTCTGAGTGTGTAAAGCACAATTGGGTTATTAGTATAAAGAGAGTAAATATTTTAATCTTATTTCATGATTTTTTACTGTGTTAAACAATAATTAATTTTTCTTTTAAATATTTCTAGAATTTTCTGATTTTGGCCACAAGTGGGACAGCCTACCAGGGCGCAACTGGGGGTTGGGCGCCGAAGGCACCAGGGGGGCTTGGCCCCCATAGTTTATTAAATATTATTTAAAACTGTGCAGTCCTAAATGTGTTTGGAATGAGTATTGAGTTGTGTGCGTGTGCAGGTATCCCTGGCTACTGATGTTGGAATCTGTGAATTCCATTGGTCATTTCATCCATCAGTCGGAACCGAGAACAAATAGCAAAGCCTCATCACTCACCAATGACTTATTCTGTGGATTTCATTGGCCACAATTGACCATCTGGAGCACATGTTCTGTTGTCAGTGAATAGCAGGCAACTTTCATTAAGCTTCAATGAAAAGGCATGAGAACTAAAACATGCCACACATTACTTTAGAAGACACAGCTAAATAGTTTGAAAATTAGAGCCACGAAGGATTTGTCAAGATTGAATAGCCACCCCCTATGCTTCAGATTCAGTCAGTATTTAAAATGGAAAAAAATGTTATCTTGATATGCCAATAGTACTAGGGTGTTGTACCGTGTTATCCATTACGAATGTAGTGAGAAGTCAAGCAAAATGATGCCTTTGAATGACTAACTAAAAAGATTACAATATGCAAGCTTTCGAGGAAACTCAAGCCCCTTCTACAGGCAAGATTTAAATTTTGTAAATTTTTGATTCACATCTTGCCTGAAAAAGGGGCCTGAGTTGCCTCGAAAGTTTGCATATTGCAAGGTGTTATTTTGTTTGACTTCTCACTACTTGATACGCCAAAGAAGGTAGGAGTTTCAGCCATTCAACCTCACTTCCCACAGGTGTTGCTTGTATATTCACGATATGTTTGCAGTGATAGGTTAAGCAGATGCGTAGCACGCAGTCAATGTAATCAACCGAGCCGACATTACAAGTTTATGTTTAGTTTTAATCAGGTTATTAGTACTGATGTTTCAACGTGGAGGGTGAAGAGTCACAGAGCTTCATCAACAGCAAATTGAAGAACTGCAGTGATCTTAATATACTCTATTTCGAATGGCACAGTATTGTAAAACTTTTAACAGTGGATCGTGACATACTGTGCTGGGGAGCTCATCAACACTATTAAATACTGAATGACACCATCTCGAGTTATTTTAACAAGAACAATGAACCAAATCTGCTCTATTAAAATAAACTGCCATTGGATCTGCCCGCAGTGAACCTTCTCTGTCTAACACTGTCATGCTTAACAAACGGCTCATCAGTGGTAAAGCACTAGTAGACTGCAATCTTGATATGTCATGCCAAAAATAAAAGAAAAAATCCTTGAGGATTCTGCATCTCTAAAGTGACATCAGTTTTAGTGAGGCGACTCTCTCTGGTCTGTTTACATTGCAGCGGAGTGGAGGCCCGGCTGGGATTGTTACAGCTAAACAGAACAGCAAATGAACAACCATAGAATGGTCAAAGCTGCCCTGCACTTGGTTGTAAAAGTGAGAACAAAATCCACTTTTATCCTATTCATTGTTCCTTATCACTGTGAGTGATTGTAAAATCAATATTCACTGTATATTCCTACATGTAATGGTACAAAAATTGCATTATTTGTTCATGGCTTTCTTCTGTTTTTGTGCTGCTTGTTTCTTAATCTAATTCAGAACTTTGACTTTCAAATATTTATTAATGTTTGATGTTAGTTAATAATAATAATAATAATAATTCATTACATTTATATAGCGCTTGTATCCTGTGATATTAATGTCATCTTTGCTTTTATTTCTTTGTATTCCTTTGACTATTTGTGAAGCACTTTGAGCATTCAAAAGGTGCTTCATAACAATACATTTTGTTTATTATTATTACACAGTATCATGAGGTGAGATTTGATTGCTAACCTGGTCAGTGTCTGTATGAATTTTGCATGTTCTCCCTATGTAGATGTGGACAGAGTGTGTGTTTCTTCAGATATTATGAAAGAACTTTATTTGTCCCCAGGGGGAAATTAGCTTTTTATAACAGAAACTCGATATATATATATATATATATATATATATATATATATATATATATATCTTAGATAGATAGATAGATAGATAGATAGATAGATAGACACACACACTCAATATGGCTTTGTACATATACCACAATAACTAGAAAGCAAGAAAGTTTAAACAGAAAGAAAACGTCTGACATGACAATTCAAGTCCCAGTGAGGTACTATACAGGTGCTGTTGATATAAAGGAGCACCCGTATTTCTTGACACAATTCTGCTGAATAATTTGTTGGCTGAAAGTACTCGGTGTCAGCATAGCTGAATATGACGATAGCTTCGGATGAGATGTAAAATCAAGTTCCTGACTCTCTGTGGTCATAAAAGACCCCTGGGTATCCTTTGTAAAGAGCAGGGTGTACCCCAATGTCCAAGCTAAATGGCCCACCACGGTCTTGTCATTCTGGACCCCCCACTCATCTCTCACCCCTTCACCACCTAATAGCTCATGTGTGGTGAGCATACTGGCACAAAAATGGCTGCCGTCGCATCATCCATGTGGATGCTATCCATTAGTGATTAGTGAAGTGGCTTCCCACTCATTAAAGCATTTTGAGTAGTGAGTAAAGTGCTATATAAATGTAAAGAATTATTATAATTATTAATAATAAAAGTATTAGAAGTGTGTCATTTATGGTCTCTCAATTGCAGAAATCCATTTATTCCTGCATGTTTTGTTAAATGATAATTATCAACGACATCCCCAAGCAGTTGAACTAAAGTGACGAACTGACACAGAAACATCTGTATAGAGCAGGGGTGTCGAACTCCGGGCCTGGAGGGCCGAAGTGGCTACAGGTTTTCATTCAAACCCTTTTCCTAATCAGTGAGCAATTTTCACTGCTAATTAATTCTTTTTCCCTTCATTTCAATAGCCCTGTTTTTAAGGATTCAGACCTCTGAATTGATTTGTTTCTTCATTAAATGGCAGTCAAACAGAAATGAGACGTGAAACAAGCCAACAGATGACCAGCTAAACTGGGATTTCAAACTCCAACCAATTTCACTCCAAGCAGTCTCTTAATAAGAAGCTGATTCCTGCTGTTAATTAAACCAGTTATTTAATTCCATGGCTTGTTGCTGCTCTCATTCTGCCACAGCAGATATTTCCAAATTTGTTGATTTTTCTGTTTTTTCTAAGAACAACGTCAAAATGTTTTGGTGACCTGAGAGATCAACCTTACTGAGAAGTTCACCTTTCTTTTTTCAGATATTGTGTGATGGGCACAGGTGAGCTGGTCATATGGTGGCTTGTTTGTCTCATTATTGTTTGGCTACTAATTAAGGAAAAAGAGACAACTAAGGGGCCTGAGTCAAGTTAATTAAAACTAAAGCAAAAGAAGTTAATTAGCAGTAAAAACGGCGTACTAATGAAGAAGATGGTTAGAATGAAAACATGCAGCCACTGCGGCCCTCGAGGACCGGAGTTCGACACCTGTGGTACAGAGGGAATTAAAACTGGACAGGGAAATCCATACAAAAAATAAATAAATATGAGGCCCCAGTAGCAAATCTTACACCATGGAAAACATGAGCATAGCAACAAGATAGAAGGTGCTTATCCTAGTTCATTAAGGTGTTTCCCAAGCAGGCATGTGTTACCAGATGTGCTGTTCAAGCTCTTCTAAAGGAGGATAAATAAATGGGCAAGGCTAAGGAGCTGAAATACAGTGGACAGCCATAGAGTGCAGCAAATAAGAAATCCATCAAGCTTAGTTCTCTTTCAGATCGCAAGATGTCCAGCAGTGCTATCAGCATGCAAACCTCAGAGACATCCATCTACAGTCCAGAGAAGTCTTATCAGAAAAGGCCATTCCTCCAAGGTGAAGGTGAAAATAAAGCCAAATGACTTTCCTATGCATGAAAAATGGCAGTAGGTGCTCTGGTCCAACGACTCAAAAATTTGAAATTTTTGGCTGTAACTGATGACAGTTTGGCCGCTGAAAGGTTGAAGAATAGTACATTGATGACTGTGTGCAGACAGCAGTGAAACATGGTGGAGGTTCCCTGTGGGTTTAGGGCTGCGTTTCAGAAAATGGACTCTGTCATTTGGTCCAAATTTATGTTCCCCTCACTGCTGAGAACTAGATGTAGATTCTCGTCTTTCAATCAAAACCATCATGGTGGTATTTGAGCGGTCACAACTCTATGACCCCAAACATATAGCCAAAACAATTACAGGCTATCTGTAGCAAAAAGTGGAACATGGAATCCTGCAACAGAAAGTATGGCCTCCATGAAGCCCAAAGCTCAACACTGAGCCAGTCTGGAATTACTTGAGAAACAGAAGCAAGTAAGAAAGATAAACTCTGCAGTGAAAAACCGACAATGTGAGGACCTTCAGAAACTACATGAAAGCAGACCAAACAGAATTGGCTATGTGTGGGCAAATCAAATTCTCCTTTGTTTCTTTTCTTCTGTGTACATTACTTTCTAGGAAGTATATTGAATAATAAAAATGTTCATATAAATTAGTTTTTAAAACGTTCCCACTTTACAGCATTTTTTTTTTTTTTTTTTTTACAAGTGCCTAAGACCTTTGCATAGTATTGAAGATTTTGCTGCATTTTATCAAATTTGGACAATGTGAACGCTAGCAGGTGAAGTGACTCACTCAGGATCAAAAAGAACGTCACTGGCAAGAAGTTTAAAGTTCATTACTTTAGTCAACTGCCTGCACCAGGGGTCCTCAATCACAGTCCTGGAGGGCTGCAGTGGCTGCAGGTTTTTGTTCTAACCTGGTTGCTTAATTAGAAAGCAATTCTTGTCAATATTTTAATTTCATGGCTTGTTAGTGCTTTAACTCTGCTATGTCAGGTCATTCTCATATCTGAGATTTTCTTCCTCTCTCTAAGGATATCATCCAAATGACTTGAAGGCTAAAATGGAGAAGTAATTCTCAGTCCTTCACTTTTTTCTCTTCACTTTCCTTCCAAGTATTTAATTAAACCCAACAATGCATGATAAATACACACACAAAGATGTAAATGGTAACAAGCTAAATGGAGAAGTGCTGCTCTCTTTTGTCATTTGCATGCTATTGCTAATTAGGAGCAATTAAAAACCAAGAATACAGCTGTTTAAGACTAAAATAAGCAATAAGGGTTCAAAATCTTAACGAGAGAGACAACTAAAGTGAAGCAGACGTGTTACTTGAGCAATAAGTGCTTCGTATTAAGCAATTGGGTTGGAGCAAAAACCTTGCAGCCACTGCGGCCCTCCAGGAACGTGATTGAGGATCTCTGGCCTACACCACTTGACGTAACATATGCCTAGGTTCTTTACTGCTTCTTCTGCTCTTCACAATGGTGGGGTGGCTTTAAATGAACCCAGTAGTCCACATAATAGGTTAGTATGTAACAGCATGACCCAAAGAACTCTATTCAAAGCTACAAGGAAGACATTTACTCTCCCACTAGACCAAATTGAGCCTGTGTTTTCCAAAAAACACTTTTACGCTGCTGGACTCCGCTTAACTCAGAGTAAACCATGAAAATAGTCTATTTTGTTTACTTAAACTCAGTAAAGCTAGGAGTAGACTTACATTTCAAACGTTCACTTCTGGTCCTCTGATTCTGCTGGATGCGAGCTAAACTATCAGCTCCTAAGAAAAAGACAAAAGCAGAACGTGAGCCTGTAGCACTTGTCACAACCAAGACATTCTTCTTCTACTTCATTGTCTGTCTGGTCACTTGAGGAGACATAACCCACCAGCCTCACTGGTCTTTACCAACTCCAAGCCCCTGATCTCCTGCAGTCTTTGTTTCAGATCAGACAGGCTTGTCCTGAGAGTCTTAGGAAGCAAATCTCCATTAATGCTGAAGTCTGGTATGCCTTCATCTCCAAGAGGGGCCAAAACAGATGGTAATTTCTACAAGATAAGAGGTGAGAAAAGGAGAACATGATAGACAACATTTCTGTCACACAAGCCTGCTGGTGTCCTTCAGGTTGGCCCTCTCACCTTTAGGAAGTGGATGTGGTCACTTGTCTGTGAAAGCCTGGCCAGCTCAGCATTGCTCATCTTCAAATCCTTGATCTCCTTCTCCAGTTGCTTCATGAGCTCTTCAGCCTTTCTCACCTCTGTCCTCTCATAATCTCTAATCACTTCAGCGACCTGTGACCTCAGCTTTTCAATGGACTGAATTACAGACTTTAAGATCTGCTCGTGTTCCTGAACTTCTTTTGCTGCTGTGCTCTGATTGCAAAACGGAAATTCATTTCAGCCACATGAGCTCAGACTTTGAGGATAGCACAATAATTATGTGTAATTTTGTGATAATTTTGTTTGGTTTAGCTAAACAGTTTTCTCTAGCCCATGTGGAAACATGGTGCGTCTGTGGTCACAGTAGTAGAGTTTCTACCTTGATCAGTCCATTTCTAGGAGTAAACACGGCTGCTCCACTCTCTGTTTCCACCAAAGAAGAGCAGTGATTCACCTTTTATTGGCTGATGGTGTACAAATGGGCTGAAATTCATAAAAGGCTAACTGCACAATATTGAGACAATGCATTACCACAGTGGAATGTTTATGAATGGACTGAGAAGTTTAAAAATAGATTTAACAAGTTAAAAATGAAGAAAGACCAGGATCCCCGGCCATGTCCACTACAGATGACAACAATGAGCATGTCCGTACCACGATTCTGACAAACCTATAAGTAAATATCAATGAGGTAGTAAGTCATATGCAAATTACTCATATGATGTCATTCACAACAGCTTGACTTTCACATAGTCTGTGAAAGATAGGTTCCGAAATAGCTCACAGAGGAGCATAAGTACAATCATCTAACCACCAGGTCAGGCCAGGTTAGGTTGGGGAACATGCACTGGTACAGCGCGTTGTTGCACCCAACACACAACAAAACAGCTTGGGATCCTGGTTGCCAACCCCCAGGTAGACACGCAGTCCAGTCTCACCCTCCGGAAATGACGATCTATCTGCTGCAGCCAGGTGTTACGTGGGAATCCCCTTGGCCTAGTCCAGCCGCTTGGGCCCTCAACAATGAGGATCCTGTGAACCGGATCACCCTCAGGGAATTGTGCCACATGGCCGTAGTGCCGTAACTCATGCTCCATTATAATGCAGGTAACGTGCCTCATTCAGGACTCCGTGAGCAACACAAAGTCAAACCAGCGGTACCCAAGTATTCTCTGAAGAGACACAATACCAAAAGAGTCCAGTCTTCATCTCAGGTCACTGGATAGTGTCCATGTCTCGCAACCATATAGCAAGACAGGAAGCACCAGGACTCTAAAGACTTGGACCTTTGTCCTTTTGTAGAGATATCTAACCACCTGTCAACGCTTATTGGTCTGCTACAGTATTAAAAGGCAATGTATTTTTGAAAAGAATCATCACTGAAAATGAACCATGGATTCACCACTTCGAACCAGAAAGTATAAAGCAGTGTATGAAATGGATCACCAGTTTGGTCCACTTAGAGATGCCTTAAGAGGTCATTGATTTCTTATGGACTGACATGTGAAATAAGCGTTCATGCATGGCTGAGAGACAAACCAAAAGCAAACTTGTGGAGCACTAGACCAAGTGCACTGAAACTACTAGGTACTTTGTTGAAAAATTGTGTGTTTTTATGTTCTCTACTGTAGTTATAATAAATTTTAGAAATAGAGTATGGATAATTATTGACTTCCTTTCTCAAACAGGACACAAGACTCACCTGAATCCTCTCTATGGTCTCCATAATCTCCTTCATTTTCTTTTCTTTCTCTTCTATTTTCTTTTTTATTTTTCTCTTTCTCTCTTCCAACTGATTCTGTGTGGAAACAAAATGAGAGAGAGACATGTGAGGAGTGGACAGAGTTGGAAACAGAAACCAGAAGAGATGATTAGAAGAAAAAAAAAAAGAAGAGAAAGAATGAGGAAAGAAAGGAGACCAAGTGGACATAAGTGGAGCATTTTGGAGCTGAATGTGTGAGAAACCAGAAAGACTGGACTGGAAGGAAGATTGTAGATGACTGGGAAAGAAGAGTGAAAGAGGTAACTGAACATCAGAGCCAGGGCCTCAGTGAGTGATCTGGCATTTAGAGTTACAAACAAGATGGAAGTCTGAAAGTTAGGGCAGAAATCAGAGATCAGGAAAAAGTGAATAAGAGATAGTTTGGTTTACAGAAAAAGCCCAATTTAAGCTATTTTCATCATAAGACACGAGAAACACCAGATAATAGGAAGAAAATGAAAACAAGAAGAGAAAAGGATTGAGAAAGTTAAGTGCGAAGACATAGGAAAGAAGGGGAGATGGATTGGTAAAGGTTCAGCAAAGTCCATTGTGATTTGTGATTACAAGAGTGGGACTGGAAGGACTGACATCTGAGATCTTAAGTCTGACTGAAAAGTGACAGGGAATGTAGGAGAAGAAAATTAAAAAGAAAGCAAATGTAGATATGAAACAGTTGGTCATGAAAAGGGGAAAGATTGAAGATAATGATGGAGGTGAGGGGCAGAAGTTGTGGAGAAGTGCAGTAAAATATCTATATAGTGGATCTGTTAAAGACAAGAGCAGGAAGTCTATTAGTGTGCAGGCCGAGAGACATGGAATGATAAGAGATGGTGGTGCGAGGGTCACTTTGTAGACATCAAGCCTGGCACTGAGGAACATTTGTCAAGTATCAGCATGGGTTAGCAGTCAAGCTGGGGTTACAGAGTAGAGATTGTGTGATAGCTAGCTAGATAGACAGACAGACACAACTCTTTGTGACCTAAAAATGGTACATTTGTAACTTTTAGGTGAACATTTGCAACATGAGTCGGGCCCTTTTGTAACATGCCAAAAAAGGCATTTTGTAACAGGAAAAGATAATGTTGATTTAAATGTTTAACTGTTTAGGCTTGTTGTCAGCCACCCTTCTAACAAGATTATGCATTTGGTTTAAGCCTGTTGTTCCGACTTCATAGTGGACAAAGAGGACATATAAAATCAATGGACTGGTGATATTATGTAACCTTAAGGATGAATTCATACAGTATAGCCTTGGAGTAAAGTACTCTAATAACTGGCATTATGTATTTTGAGTTAAATGTTTCACCCTATTGTTAGTATTTCTACATGACATAAATTGTATTTAAATAGATGATATTTATATGTATATTTTAAAGTTTGAATTTCATTTTTTTAAATCAGTCACCTTACTAATTTAGGTCTGGTGTGCAGTTGTACTTTTCTTGTTTTGTTTCTGCCAGTTGTTGTGGCAGAGGTCACAGCAGCTAGATTTTTCTCAAGAAGGCAGCAGAATCAGGCTTTTATTGTGTGATGTATGCACAGACTCAAATCAAATGAAATGAGCAATTTGCAAATTCAGTGAGCTTACATTTAGATAGATAGATAGATAGATAGATAGATAGATAGATAGATAGATAGATAGATAGATAGATAGATAGATAGATAGATAGATAGATAGATAGATAGATAGATAGATAGATAGATAGATAGATAGATAGATAGATAGATAGATAGATAGATAGATAGATAGATAGATAGATAGATAGATAGATAGATAGATAGATACTTTATTAATCCCGATGGGAAATTCACATTCTTCAGCAGCAGCATACTGATACAATAAATAATATTAAATTAAAGAATGATAATAATACAGGTGAAAAAAACAGACAATAACTATGTATAATGTTAAATATTAACGTTTACCCCCCCTGGTGGAATTAAATTATTTATTACAACTCTTATCAAAATTCATTTGATACTCCTATCTGACTCCAATTTCACGTGGCCTTGGTCTTACCACTAGCTAGTCCCACCAATACTTCCCAGCCTAAAGAACATGGCGCTCTATCTTATCCATCAGAGCCACTTTGCCGGCCTCCTCCCCTCCTTGATCCCATCTAGTTCCTGACACCATTATCTCTAGTCCTCTGGAGAAGGGGTCTGGGGGTTTAGGCTGCTTGTTAGATTCCCTCCACACACTTGACCTTGACTCATGGAATATTGGTGGTTTCCAGCTTGCTAAGAAAAATAAAAAATACACAGGCACAAGCCTTTTTGTGACGTAACCCTTGCTATACTAACGTACATTAAGAGGTACTGCTTTTTTTCATACATGGTTATGATTCTCTTTGAATATATGCAAATCATCAAGTTTAAAAATATACTCTTCTATACAGTCACACATAAATAAAAAATCTTTTCATTACAGTGACATTAGATTTAAAAAAAACAAAAAAAAAAACAGAACTGCACAGGGTTGCCCAGCTGATATTGGATTGCAAGAAGCAAACACAGAAGTTAAGCCAATGTGATGAACGTCAAACTACCAGCAGAGTAATTTTAAATGTTACTGTAATTAGAAGAGATTCAGCAGGCCAAGGCCTTCACAGTCAATGTGAATGTTCTTTTGAAAAATTAACAATCAGAGGACAGAAAAGATAGAAAAATATCACAGACCAATAATTAAAATAATATTTAAATAAAATTACGTGGAGTTGGGGGAGGTGTATAAGTCAGTGTGGACCGGGGTGGGGGGAGGGGATGTGTATTGGGTATAAAGTCTTGTTTATTATGAATATGTTCTTCTTAAGTTAGCATATGTTGGATTTATGTCCAAGTGTCTGTTGATGGCGTTCTCATTTGATAACCAGGATTCAGCCAGCTCTCTGGCACTTTTAGCACTGGCCTTGAATTTTACTTGTACATTGTCCCAGTTAAATGTATGTCCTGTTGATTTAGTATGCGTATAGATCAATGATAGGGAGTCCTTTCTTTTGATGGCGTTGCGATGTTCCTGTATACGTGTTGCAATTCTTTTTGAAGTTTGTCCTATGTATACCGCAGAGCAAGAACTGCATGGAATGCTATAAACTGCGTTTCATGTTTCTGCTGTCGATTTCTTGTTTCTAGCATTAAAGAGGACTTTGCGCAAATTGTTCCTCGACACCTACATAATTTTTTGCTATATATTGCCTTTGATTTTTGTAAGTCTAAGCATTATCCTCTGATGAAGACCCCTGGCAGGGGTTGAAACCTCAGGAATAAAAACTACTATATGATACGTGATTTATTTTTTCTCCCTTTGTGGATCTCCAGCTGCAAATATATATATATATATATCTCTATTATAAAAAGAAATCCTGTCGCCTGTCCTGATAGTCTATGATATGTGATAATCTCGAAAGACATTGTAAAGACTTGCGAGACCAAGGAGACTTGCCACGGTGCGTCTTGCGGGGACCGTAAACATGAGACGCATGGGCGTGGGCCAGAAATAAAAGACAGGTATTGCTTTTACAACGTCACGTGAGACCAGGCAGTGAGCCATCATTTAAAACAAATCAAAAGACCTCTAAGCTAGCAGTTGTTGGATTGCTTTTTGCAGGCAAGCATCATAATAATAATAATAATAATAAATTTTATTTATATTGCACTTTATATTTTAGCAATCCCAAAGTGCTACAGAGTAAAAATAGAATAATAAAATAAAAAAAAAGAACAGAAGAGTCTATAAAATACTTTAACAAAATGACTTTCTAAAAAGATGAGTTTTTAGGTTTCGCTTAAAGGCCTCAGTCGACTGTGGGGCTCTCAGGTAATCAGGGAGGGCATTCCACAGCCTCGGCGCCACCGATGAAAACGCCCTGTCACCCATGCTGCTGAGCTTAGTTCTGGGGACTTGAAGAGTGTTAGTGAGTACAGAGCGGAGGGAACGTAAGGAGTTATGGGGGGTAAGGAGTTCCTGTAGATAAAGAGGGGCATGTCCATAAATGCACTGATGGGTAAGAAGGGAGACCTTGTACTCTATTCTGAATGAAACAGGGAGCCAGTGAAGGGTTTTCAGGATTGGGGTGATGTGATCATACTTTCGCACCCTCATCAGGATCCTGGCAGCGCTGTTCTGAATATACTGGAGTCTCTGGATACTCTTGCCAGGAATCCCAATGAGGAGTGCATTACAGTAATCCAGCCTGGAAGAGACAAAGGCATGGACGAGCTTCTCTGCATCTGCCAGGGTGAGTAATGGGCGGAGTTTGGCGATGTTCTTGAGATGGTAAAAAGATGACTTACAGAGATATTTGATGTGGGTGTCAAAAGTAAGTTGGGAGTCCATTCTAACACCCAAATTAGTAACAGATGTGGAAAGAGGAATATTTTGGCCAGAGAAAGTAATACTGGTGATGGTAGAAGAGCGAAGATGATGTGATGTACCAACTAAGATGGCTTCTGTTTTGGATCTGTTCAACTGAAGAAAATTGAGCCTCATCCAAGCCTCTATCTCCTCCAGGCAGGTAGACAATGTAGATGTTGGCAGAGGAGCAGTAGAGGAGGTGGGAGTAGTCCTGAGGTAAAGCTGAGTGTCATCGGCATAGCAATGGAACGATAAACCATGTCTGCCAATGACAGTTCCAAGGGGGAGCATGTAGATAGTAAAAAGGATAGGGCCCAGCACAGAGCCCTGTGGAACACCACAGGCGACGTTGTGGGTGTGGGACTTTGCGCTGCCAAGGGCGACATGCTCAGTTCTGCCAGTCAGGTATGATGTAAACCAATTTAGAACAATTCCTGAGAGTCCAATAGTGTATTGTAGGCGGTGAAGAAGGATGTTATGGTCTATTGTGTCAAAAGCAGCTGTCAGGTCAAGGAGGATAAGTAGTGAAGGTGAACCAGTATCTGCCGTCATCAGAAGATCATCATGTGTTCCCAGCTCTTAAAACAACGACATGCGACAGGCAGAAGAGGCAGCTAGCAAGCAGCAAAAAGACAGCAAATGATCCAAAGGCATATTCTTAGCGTACGTTCAGCCGCAACACCCTTCACAACACGAGCAGCATCATACTTCTGGAAAGAAAAAGATGTAACCACGCACGTGGCCGAAAATAAAGGACAAGTATTGTTTTTACAAAAGTTTTTAAAGTAAAAGTGAAAATAATGCATATGTAACAATTCCCAAGAAAATAATCTCTTTAAATTGTAGATTGCCTGCCTAAGGTAAAGTCATCCCTGATGAATGGGGACGTGGGAATGAGGGGTCCTTTCATCGGATTAGCGCTATTTCAGATGTGGAATGGCAAAATGGGGGAGGCAACTTGATGAATGAGGTCTCCAGGACTTAAAACAAATCCAGATCACATTATGTGATATCATCTAATGTTTATTTTTATACTGTACTGAGGATTTATTCTGTTCTATGTATTGTGCTGTATGGCTCAGAATCAAAAGACAATGAGTAAAATGACAAAGTAGAACTTCATAAAGACGTTTACAAACATTGGCACTAAACACATGCAGAGCAGGTTAGAGACTATGAAACCAGTGAAATTAGAAAGGCTCAAAAAAAAAAAAAAAAACGGTGCTATACACATGTGGAGAAAGTTAAAGGATATGAAAGTAGGAAAATTAGAATATATAAAAAAAGAAAGTACAGATCGCAGTAGCGCAAACAAACAAACTGCCTCATTTAACTATGCACCAATCTAACTTTGGTTTTGCACAATAATTACTACACTATTGCACCTTAACACTTAATTCTACTTTATTCACATAATTTTACTTATTTATTATGTTCTACTATACTGTTATCTTTCGATCTATGACTTTTTGTTAATCTAACTAATATTCTTCTAACTTTGCACAGTTTTTGATAAACGGATCAGGATGCATTTCACTGCATGTTGTCCTGTATAACTATGCATGTGACAGATAAAGAATCTTGAGAATTTCAAAAACTGAGTTTACCGCACATGCATTTATTGGTTACTTTGCTAGTGTCTGTTATATTTATCTGTCTGCTTATTTAAAAAGCTACATTTACCCCAGGAGTCAAAAACGTTCTGTCTAGCCCTTGTACAAAAACCTAGACAAAAGCTGGGGTATCACCTTGGTAACCACATGTACTTTTGGAACTGTGAGAGGAAAATAACATGACTTTACAGACAGGAGTCCAATGCAGAACTCTACTTACTTTTTTACTTTGTAAAAAAAAAAACATTATTAACTGCTGATGATATAGATCGTTTTGTCTGTGCTGAAATTCCAAACAGAGAAACCTATCCTGACCTCATTAAAAAGATTCAGCATATTGGGATTCACAAGATTACAAATATTGTTTTTAGAGATGTTCTGAAATAAAAGTGAAACTAATGAAATAGCAACAATTCAAAGAAAAAAAAAATCTTAACAGTGTGTATCCGGAAAACCAAACACGGGGGTTGGCAGGCAAAGCCTCCTAGTATATATCTATATATCTATCTATCTATCTATCTATCTATATATATATATATATATATATATATAAATTCTGAAAAATAAAA
Organism: Erpetoichthys calabaricus; assembly: GCF_900747795.2. Taxonomy (NCBI): domain Eukaryota; kingdom Metazoa; phylum Chordata; class Cladistia; order Polypteriformes; family Polypteridae; genus Erpetoichthys; species Erpetoichthys calabaricus. Next base: position 342,060,626 of record NC_041394.2, on the reverse strand, counting down.
GTAAGCCAAAGCCAATCTGTTGAGGAACATTTTTCTTTGCCGTTGACCACTTTACATTATCACTCAGTGTTATATTTTTGAACTTGCTTACTCCGAACAGGATCATGGGGTGGCAGAGGCTATTCCAGCAGCCTTAGGCATAATGCTGGAATCAGCCCCAGTTGGCATAACATCCTGTCACAGGACAGCCATACACTCACCCATCCGCCCACACACACACTTTGTCATAAAAGGTTGAATTAGAGTCAGAAAATCAATGAAACATACACTGTATGCCTGTATACTATGTAACAAAGTCAACATGAGTGAGGAAGAGTCACTCAGACATTGGGACCCTGTCAGAGATATGGGACAGGACCGCTAACTCCACCCAATCCTGGTTGAACACATAGACACCTCACAGTCCTGACCGCAGCTCCTGTACCCGGCTAACCCTTCCCATTCCTAGTCCTCTCCTCACCTGTCTCCTAGGTCTTTCCTCATCAGGTGTCACGGTGTCATGACTCTTATGTTCAGTCGCCACGCAAAGCAAGCACAGGCAGGTGTTATCGGTCCGACAGAAGATTTCCAGAACTTTCTGATGTTTCGTGCAGAGTTTCTCTTCCAGATTTCCAGTCGGCTCCTCTAGTTTGTGACTTCTGAGGGCGTCTGACTCCAAGTGCGGCCGGAGGTGTGTCTCACAGTAGGAGGCCACGCAGGTCAGGCAGGTCTTCATGGCTCTCCGTTTTCTCCCCGTACAAACATCACAGGACACCTCGTCAGATCCAGCGTAACTCTCAGACGGTCCCCGATCAGCTCTCACCTCCTTTAGTTTCCCGATCAGTTCCGTTAGTACGGTGCTTCTGTTCAGCTCTGGCCTGTCTTTAAAAGATCGTCTGCATTGAGGACATTTATAAGTCCCCTCGTTATCCGACATGTTCCAGTAGTCATTAATACACTTCATACAGTAGCTGTGTCCACATGGTATAGTGACTGGCTCATTCAGGACCTCCAAGCACACGGGACAGGAGTACTGATCGGCAGACAGGTAATGATAAGAGGCGGCCATCGCGAATTCATAAACTGTATTTTCAGAAGAAGGGCCTAACTACAGCCCGCAATGTCTATGGCAGCAGTCACGCAACGTCTTTTGGGAAAGGGATAACTACAGACCTCCGGAGTCTTTGGGTTTTACCAGTTTAACCAAGAGATGCGCGAGCCGAAATTTGTTTTCGTCGCTCTGGATGACGTCACTCGATACGTCCTGCTTCCCGCCGTTTATGTGCACGCGCTTTCGCTCGCTCTGGTTCATATAAAGCTGCGCGCGTCCCCCAGCCCTTTCTGTCTTTGCTTGCTTTCACGAACAAATAATTCCATCCATCCATCCATTTTCCAACCCGCTGAATCCGAACACAGGGTCACGGGGGTCTGCTGGAGCCAATCCCAGCCAACAAAGGGCACAAGGCAGGAACCAATCCCGGGCAGGGTGCCAACCCACCGCAGCGAACAAGTAATTAACAAAAGTAATTTGTAACGTGAGGAAGGTCCTATAAATAATGGGTTTCCATATATACAACGTGTGTATATTTTATTTTATTTTAAGAGAAAAAGCTCCACCCCTGCTTAAATCTTTGTAATGATTCAAGTCCCAGTATAAAAGAGGCCGCAGAGACCCATGACACGCTGGAGGAATTGTATTGAGAACAACTGGGAACTCCCCATGAAGACCTGGAGTTTATAAAAGTTTGCGTGATTTTGACTGTGAAAGTTCACGTGCGCTAAAAAAGATAAATAAATAATAATGAAACTTGGCGTACGAACATCCATCCATCCATTATCCAACCCGCTATATCCTAACTACAGGGTCACGGGGGTCTGCTGGAGCCAATCCCAGCCAACACAGGGCGCAAGGCAGGAAATAAACCCGGGCAGGGCGCCAGCACACAGCAGGCGAACTAACATATTCACGCACGTTATCATTAAAAATCACAATCACCTTCTAAATATGCTTTCGTGAATGCGCCTTAAATACTGCCCAGTTCCGCTCTGAAATAACCATACATGGACCATGCTAATCAACCTCATGCATATGCATATGCAATTCCAATGCTGCTGACCTTCATTGGCTGGTAGTGCAGCCTTATAATGCATCTGTACTGCGGTGTAGAAGCTCTCACCTCAAATTACAGGCACGGATGAGTAATTCTTAATCCTTCACTTTTTGTTTCTTTATTTGGTGGCCTAAGAGCGGCTGTCAGCAATAAGCGCAAATAATGGCAGCATGTTACTGCTGTTGTAAGTATCGTGTGCTCCAGCCAAGCCATGCTTAAAACAAATGCACGGTGGCGCAGTGGTAGCGCTGCTGCCTCTCAGTAAGGACACCTGGGTTCGCTTCCCAGGTCCTCCCTGCGTGGAGTTTGCATGTTCTCCCCGTGTCTGCGTGGGTTTCCTCCGGGTGCTCCGGTTTCCTCCCACAGTCGAAAGACATGCAGGTTAGGTGCATTGGCGATCCTAAATTGTCCCTAGTGTGTGCTTGGTGTGTGTATGTGTGTGCCCTGCAGTGGGCTGGCGCCCTGCCCGGGGATTTGTTCCTGCCTTGTGCCTTGTGTTGGCTGGGAATGGCTCCAGCAGACCCCCGTGACCCTGTGTTAGGATATAGCGGGTTGGATAATTACTGACTGACTGACTATCTGTGATGATGAAGCAGATCGCTAGTCACAGGCAGAGTGTGCGTGTAACGGGAGGAGAAAAAAATTACACATCTACACTCTCTAATTTCAGTCTGCAAAGGACAAATGTAATTGGAGAAACCTTTTTAGATGGCACTATTCCAGACCAGTCCTGACAATTGTAAGTCTCCTATTGACATCACAGATGACTTGTAGGTTAATAGAATGTAATTGCTTACGGTTCACAAAAGCAGCTTCATTTTCACTCTGTGTCCTTATGCATAATTATTATTAGTAGTAGTAGTACTACTGTACTAGTAGTAGTATTTTTATTATTATTATTGCAATATGAGGACATTAAAGTGCTCTGGTTACGTTAGGAAAACTGGACACGGCTGAAAATTGCTTATTTTACAGTATGTTGGTAACAACATATTATGTTATATGTATGTGACCATAAGAAGACTGCATGCAGCACTTCGTTGGTCACTCAAAGGCTTCCAGCACAGCAGATATGACTGAGTAAAAAACTTAGTCAAGATATTCTTCACCAGTCTGCCTGTTCTCTGACATAATTAAAACTGACAAAAGAAACGACCAAAAGTTTCTCAGTGCAAATATGCAGCATTGGTCCTCTTAAAAGGGAACTAAAATTGAGTCTGTACATCATATTCATCAGTGTCTGCTTGAGGTCTGTAACCCACGGCCATCTCCAAGTGTTGGGTTTCCGCCCCAGTGATGCTTCAGGCAGGCCTTTACTGCCACTGTTTTTAGGTGCTGCTTGTTCATTGATCTTTCTGTCATCAGTTTTGTCTCCAGCAAGTGAAATGCATTTCCAATTGGGATGAGGTAAGCTGATTGACTTGGCGTTTGAAGAATATTCCACTACTTTGCCTTGAAAAGCACTTGGTTTCCTTTTGGCTCATTGTCCATCTGTACCATGAAGTGTCGTCCTATAAGGCTTGCAACATTTGTCTGAATCTGAGCAGACAGTATAGCCCCGTACACTTCAAAAATCATCCTGCTACTTCTGCCAGCAGCCATATGATCAATAAACACCAGTGACTGACTTCCATTGGCAGCCATGCATGATCATGCCATAACATGGCCTTCACCACGTTCCACAGATGATGTGGTAAGCTGCAGATCATGAGCCGTTCCTTCTCTTCTCCATACTCTTCTCTTTCCACCATTCTGGTACATATTGATCTTAGTTTTCTTTGTCCAAAGAAAATTGTTAACTGGACAGACTTTTAAAAAAATGTTTTCTGGCAAAGTCTAATCTGTTCTTCCTATGCTTGAGGTTTACCAGTGGTTTGCATGTTGTGTCTTTACTTTCATGAAGTCTTCTCTTGATTGTGGACTTTGATGATAGCTCTACCTCCTGGAGAGTGTTCTTGGTTTGGCTAAATGTTATAAAAGGGTTCTTCTTCACTCAGGACATAATTCTGCAGTCATCCAGCACAGTTGCCTTCAGTGATTATCCACATGTTCTGGTGTTGCTGAGTTCACCAGTGTGTCCCTTCTTTTTAAGAATGTGCCAAATGGTTGATTTGACCACTCCTGGGGCCTCATGTATAACACCGTATGTAGAACTCACACTATAACATGGCATAAGCACAAAAGCGGGAATGTTCGGACGCACAAAAAAATCCAGATGCATAAATCTGTGCGTTCGCCAATTTCCACGTTCTTCCACTATATAAATCCCGGTCAGCATGAAAAGTAACGCACGTGCACACTCCTGCTGTCCCACCCCAACTCCTCCCAGAATTATGCCTATTTGAATATGCAAATCAATATAAATAGCCCTTAAGCTCAGCCTCATGTGAAAAGACAATTGCAAAAGCATGAGGGAAAATAGAAGAATTTCAGCGAATACCAAGTGGAGGCAAAGAAAAACGTACTATTTGTAGGTTTAAACAGTGGTATAAACAACAAAAGAAAGTTGATCGAGTGACATAGTGTCGGAGAAACTCAAAAGCTCAAGTTCACAAAGTCGCACAGTGCCCAAAATAAAAAAGAAATTGTCACATATCAAAGTCGCCGTGAAAAGGCAAGTCGTAGCCCACCGTCTGAATGTCATATGAAAGTTTATTAGGGTACAGAGAAAAAAAATAGGCACACAGTGTGAAAAAAGCACGAAATGTCAACTTTAATCTTGAAATTTCCACTTTAGTTTATTTTGTCATTAAAGTAGAACATCATAAACTTCATCTTAAAATCATTTAATTTACTAGTTTCTCAATTCCATCATAAATAAAGTAGCGCATTAAATGCTTTGCTTTGTATTTCATCTTCTATGTGCTCTATGTGTGTGAATCACTACATGCTTCCGGGCTTTCTCTTCCTCCAACAGGACACAGAATCCATTACATTCATAATATTACAGCTCTCTGAATAATTAAAATATTCAGATGTATATGTAATATAATTTTCATGATGACAGGAGTTAAAGCATGTTATTAAACATGGGAACACGGTGGCACAGTGATAGTTCATGCCTCATGCAAGATGCTTACTGCGCCATGCGCGACCTTCGATGAAATCCTTTATCACAGCAGTACTGTCTCTTTCAAACGTACTAACCCCCAATTCTTGTCCTTACTTTTCTTTCTCCAAATACCCAATCACCACACAATCAGCTCTGTGATAGACGTTAAGCTATCTGTAAGCTTAGAACGCCAATTCTTCAAAACTTTTAAGGAACATTGAAATATCTTCATAGTACGTGTTTAATTATTCTATCCGTCTATTCTTCCAGTGTCGCGTCAGCACCAGCAATAATACAGCGCAAGTCAGGAACAATCCGTGAATGGAGTTCCAGCTCCTCGCTAGCGCTGAGGCACCGTGTCCTCACATGTTTAATTATTAACAACATAGATTATTTAAATGAAGTTAAAGTTTTATCTGTATAATGTAATTAACATATTTTGCTGCATTTCATCTTAAAAATGATATTGTCATCATATGTAAATACGCGCTTTATAAAGTGGCTCAGGTTATGCAATATTGTAACTGTAGTGCAAGTTTACAGTGAGGTGATTGTACTTATAAGTACAAACAGTTCTACAAGGTGCACTTGATGGACTGATTGAGTGCGTTTAGAGTTCTTGGGATGAAACTGTTTCTGAACCGTGAGGTCCGCACAGGAAAGGCTCTGAAGCGTTTGCCATATAAGAGCAGTTCAAATAGACAGCATGGCTGAGGCAGCGTGTGCTTGATGCTGTAAACCGATAATTCTCTTTTCAATCATCTGCTGTAGATCTGTGATTCCCCACTCAGAGTGATATAAATAATCTGAGTGGTGCAGTGAGAGTAATATGGAAAAAGTTGATCCGCAGTGGCAACCCGTAACGGGAGCAGCTGAAAGTAGAAGAAGGTGAAGTGAGAGTAACAACGTTAAAGCAGCTATGGTATTTGGAATACTTTGGTCATTCTGTGGACCACTATATTGTTACAGGTTAATTACAATCAGATGCCTTAAACTAATAAACAATATACAGTGTGGCTTGCACCTCCTCTAGACCACGTGGGGGCGACCACCCTGGTTGCTATGGGGACCACTGGTACAGAGCTTTGAAGCTCGACCCTGTAGGGGCCCGTGGTCACTGCCAGGAGGCGCCCCACTGCCTTTGGAGCCCTGGACCTCAGCACTTCCGCCACACCCGAAGTGCCGGGGGGAAGAGAAGTGGGGACACCCGGAGTGCTTCCGGGTGCACAGCTGGCACTTCCGCCACACTGGAGAGTGCCGGTGGAAGATTGCTGGGGAGCACCTGGAGCACATCCGGGTGATGATAAAAGGGGCCGCCTCCCTCCATTTGGGAGCTGGAGTCGGAAGAGGAGAAGGACAGAGCTTGGGTGAAGAGGAAAAGAGGCGGCCTGAAGAAAAGAGAAAGGCATTGTGTTGGCCAGGACTTTGGGGGAGTATTAGGGGGTTTGTGCACTGTAAATATGACAAATAAACGTGTGTTGGATGACGTCAACGTGTCCACCTGTCTGTGTCCGGGCCGGCTTCCACAACAGTTAGTTTCAGTGTATATGATAAAGCCACGTCAGGGATGTGGGTCTAAAAAAGAAAGGGTAACCACACAGGAACAGTAGCACTGCTTTGACGCTGGGTGCCGCCAGTTTGTAAAACCGAGTGGAGAACTTACGTACACCAGGGTTGGAGCTACCGTGGAAATGTGTGTGGTTTTACGCCAAGTTTAGGTTTTATACATCGTGATTTGAGCGTGGAAACGTTCATAAGCAACATTTTTGTGGGTATGCACCGTTTATTCATGAGGCCTCTGGTGTTTCTTCTTTTTTTGTTTTATTTTCTCAGCCTAATGATGGCCTATTTTTATTTGCATGAACAGCTCTCTGGACCTCATATTGAGAGTTCACAGTGACAGCTTGTAAATGTAAATTCCACATTTGGAATCAATTCCTGATCTTCTCTCTGCTTAATAGTTAATGAAATAATGACTATGCAACCTCTTGTACCAGTGTACAGGCCGGCCAACCTGCTGTGCAGAGTGGAGGCAGGACCTCTGCGTTTTTCCCAGTTGATTCTGGGGTTCATCAGGGGCGTGTTCTGCTCCTACTCTGTTCAATGCTTGTATGGACTGGGTGTTGGGCAAAGTTGTGGGGTCCAGTGGCTGTAGGGTATCTGTTGGTGAAGAAAGGTTCACGGATCTTGACTTTGCTGATGATGCTGTGGTCTTCGCGGAGTCAATGAAGGCTCTGATCAGGGCGCTCGAGAGACTGAGCGAGGAGTCTGAGTTTCTGGGCTTGTGAGTGTCCTGATAAAAACCAAGATCCAGGCCTTTAATGACCTCTTGGGCACGGCTATCAGCAGTGTGTCTGTCTGCGGAGAGAATGTCAACCTCGCTGAGAGGTTTACTTACCTTGGCAGTGACATTCTTGTCTCTGATGACTCTTCCTATGAAGTCAGTAGATGGATTGGGAGAGCATTGGGGGTCATGAGGTCGCTGGAAAGTGGTGGGTAGCGCTCCCGATATTTATTGGAAAAGGACGAAGGTCCAAGTCTTTAGAGTCCTGGTGCTTCCTATCTTGCTATATGGTTGTGAGACATGGACGCTATCCAGTGACCTGAGACGAAGACTGGACTCCTTTGGTACTGTGTCTCTCTTCTTGTTTTGAATCTTTATAAATGCAGAGTGTCACACACATGTGCATGGGAGGCAGCTAAAGGGCTTGAGTAAGGGTAATTCCGAATCTGACCAGGATGTAGTGGAGTGTACTGACTCTTTTTCTCGCTTTCCTACAGACCATTTACAGGAAGTTCCACCTGGCCCTGTTGACGTCACTTCTGGGTCTGGACCTATACAGGAAGTGTGGTGTAGCTGGTCCACAGCTCACGTCAAAAAGGCTATTTTTTAAAATAAATAATCGCTGCACTCGCGGCTTAGAAAGGGGGCGTGGTATGTGTGGCCAAGCGGTTCCCTGGTGATGCGTGATGCGGATGGTCCTCATTTAAGTGCACAGGTCAGGAGTCATCCGCATCCGTAATTGGTGCCGGGAGCTGCTAATTGCCACATCTCCTCGTAATCAATAGAAGCGTGAGGCGGCTAGGAGGGGAGGAAAAGGAAAAGGTGAATGGAGGTTGCAGGAGAAGAAGGTTGGAAGCAGGGAGATGAAAGCCAGTGCAAGAGAGCGAGAATGAGCGAGCGCAGGCTCGCGGGCAGCTAAGCAGTGAGCCTGGGTGTTTGCCCGGCACCCCAGGAGCAGTCGATTGTGGTCGCTCCCGCTGAGCTTTTTGTGAGGAGTGGGAGTGACCGGAAGGAGGATGGCTCACCACATAAGGGCGAGAAGGCAGTGGGAGTCAGGACTTGGAACGTGAAAGCCCCAGCGTGAATGCCGTGGTCGCTGGGGAGCCCAAGTCACGGTCTGGTTAAGCCTACTGGAGCCAGGGATCGGCGAGGCGAACAGACCAGCAGAAGAAAACAGAATGAAGGTCAGCTGCAGGTAGGGTGGCTCCCCTGGTGCATAGCCTGGACAGGAGAAGCAGGAGAGTCACCAGTAGAAAGGCACGGGGCTGATTTTAAAAAGACTGCTTCTAGCCATTGTTTTAACCTTGTTGTTTTTTAAAGGATTTTTTCTATTGTGTTTTTAACCTCCATGATTTTTCTTTGTTTTTATTGGATTATTTATTGGAAGATTTGAGAGACACTGCACTTACTTATTTGAACACTGTTTTGTTTGTTGATTTTTAAATAAAAGCACTTTTGCACTTTTTGCACCATCCCCTTGCTTTGTTGTGCCTCACTGCCTAGCTCATCGGTGACATTACCAACGGTGTCGGGCTCAAGGGCTCTCAGAAGTCGGATGGGAGCATGGCACGAACCCGCATCATCACAGGAAGGCCTTGCCAACTCCGGCCCCCTTGATGTCACATCCGGGCTCGAGCCTATGGCTGAACAGCCTTCTGATCCTGGCCCCCTTTGACGTCACCTCCTATCCTGACCTTTAAAAGCCTCCACCTTTCCCTTATTCCCTCAGTTCTGTTTTGGACTCCAGTTTGTGCATATCAGTGCTGTCTGTCATTTATTTTTGCAACTTTTTGCAGCCAGGAAATTAATGTACAGGTGGCTGCCCCAAACCTTGTTATGGCTCTTTGTGGAGTTTGTAGCAAGAGGTACAATATGTACATAAACACAGGACGAGTGCAAGACAGGTAAAGAACTATACTATTCTATACAGTAAAACTAATAACAAAAGATAACAGTAGTGACACATGTAACAAATGTACTGCATATAAATCCACTACTAGATAGATAGATAGATAGATAGATAGATAGATAGATAGATAGATAGATAGATAGATAGATAGATAGATAGATAGATAGATAGATAGATAGATACTTTATTAATTAATATTACTTTATTAATTATTTAGTACTAGGGTCAGACCTAAGAGCCACACAGAGTTAGAGTACAGATAGCTAAGGGGTAGTTGTAGTACCTGGCAGGACTGCTTCAGATGCTACGGTATCTTTGGCAAGCTGGAAGTGGGACAAAGAGCCCACAGGAGGTATGGTCTATTATTTTTAGCTGTACATTTTTGTTATTCTTACAAATAAATCTTTGTCTTATAAAGATTATTTGTGTACTCTTCAAATACAAGCCGAAGGTCAACAGTTATTTTTCTTTTTGTGGGATTATCGTTAAAGTCTACAGATTTCTGTAGCTGCCTTGCCAGTTCACAATTTTTGGGCCCTGCTACAGTTACAAGCCTGCAAATAAGCCATGGAGGACTGGCTGAAGTCTTGCGAGCCTCTGCTGGGCAGTACAGGTAAGATTGTGACCGGCTCTCTAGCTTCTTTCGAAGGCCTCGCCATTTTTTTTTTTTTGCCTTTGTGAAAACTCCAGCTTTCTCAAAATCCCATAAGGGATGGTTTTCTGTAATTTGCTTGAAAGCATACACTTACTTGAAGTTCATCCACTTTATTTTGGAGAGATGGATCATTTCCCATTATAAAAGTCAATAAAGGAGGTTAGATTAGATTACAGGTACTCTGATTGTCCCCAAGGGGAAATTAGAACTTTACAGAAGCTCATGAGAGAGAATATATAGATAATATATAAATAAAATAAACAAAAAGCCCCTAAACACACATAAGAACGTCTGGCTTGGATACTGGAGAACTGCTGTAATCAGTAACATGGTTATAGAGGGTCAGACCTGTCCATGACGCTCATTTGACGGCGTTAACATTTGAATAAAGCAGGTCCAGCTTGATGGGTCCAAAAAATGAACATGCAGCAGTTAGTCGTTAGTTCAGAATTACTCATTGTTCTGTTGCCGAGTTTAAAATAAACATGAACAGGATGATACAACTGCTCCTAGGCAGTAACGTGGACATAGTCAGTTTTTCCAAGCCGGATAACACTTAAGGGCTTTAATTGTAATGTGTTTGTATCTCCTTCATAAGTCTCCAGTCCCACTCTGTCTGATCATATCAGATGTAAACTGTCCTGCATTAAATAGCATCCAAAATACCTTTAGGCTGGATCTCCACAATCAACAAATACCACAGTGCCAGGAACTGTTCCAGCTTATTTAAAAGCAATCATATGCAGATGATATGGTACTGTATATATCAGACCCACAAAATACTGTGCCTGCTGTCCTAACAGCACTTACAGAATTTCAAAAGACTTCTGGTCTCAGAATTAATTTGAATAAAAGTGTGCTCTTTCCAGTGAATTCTCAAGCATACAATACCTAGGGGTAAACATCACATGTAAGCATAAAGCTCTTTATCAACAAAGTTTCACTGTCTGTATGGAGAAAAATTAAGCAAGACTTGCATAGATGGTCAACCCTTCATCTCACTTTAGCTGTAAGAATTAATGTTGTTAAGATGAATATCCTTCCGAAGCTTCTCTTTTTATTTCAAAACATTCCAATATACATCAATAAATAATTTTTTAAGCAATTACATTCAACCATAACCTCATTTATTTGGAATTCAAAACATCCACGTATCCAAAGAGCGACTCTACAAAGACCTAAGACAGAAGGTGGCATGGCTCTACCTAACTTTCAGTTTTATTACTGGGCAGCAAACATACAAGCTATAAAAACTTGGACACAAATAGATGAACATACACAGGCTTGGTCCGCAATAGAAATAAAATCCTACAGTACTTCTTTAAATTCCCTGCTTTGTGCCCCAATAAATGCCAGTTATCGCCAATATACTAATAACCCAATTGTGCTTCACTCACTCAGAATATGGAACCAATGAAGGAAGCATTTTAAGATGGAGAAGCTTTTTTCTGTGGCACCTCTGCATGAGAACCACCTTTTTCAACCCTCGCAAACATATGCAGTTATTAATATCTGGAAAACATTTGGGATTAAATCACTTACAGATCTGTACATAGACAACGTCTTTGCATCCTATGAACAATTACATTCCATATTTAACTTTCCAGCAATCTTCAACTTTCTTTCACTATCTTCAACTTAGAAACTTCGTTAAACAGAACCTGTCCAATTTTCCTCATCTCCCACCTCCCTCTATGCTGGAAAAAATATTGCTCAGTCTCGAGCAATATAAAATATATAAAATTATTTTACAGTTGTAAAAACATAAAAAGATGTAATTGAACAAAATGTATGTGTGTACAGAAAATAGGACAGAATGATGAAACTTGTTTGTGTTTTGCGTACGTGACAAGAAGCATGTATACTTTTTGGAAGTTTTCTTTTGATGATGTGTGTGACAAGAAAATATACCTTTAGGGTAATGACTTTACAAAATTGGAAAAGTACAATGAGTCAGGACGCTATTTTTTGCTTACGTGGTCAACGATCAGGAGATTAGAAAGGTATAAAAGAACAAGGACATCTGCGCTCGAGGCAGATGAAGCGCGGTGTCCTAGGACTGTGTTTCTCTGACATTTTACCCTTGTCTGGTATGTATCAATAAAAGGTTTTGACTAATTTTAATTTTCTTCTCTGTCTTCAGTCACAAAAGTGTCCACAGTTTTTGGCGCCCGGACGTGGGGCAAGAGACGGCCGGTCGACTCCTCCAGCGAGACCATTTCAGTGATCCGTCTTACCAGCGGACTGCCGTCAACTTGAGCGCTCCGGCAGCAGAGCATGCAGCTCCGGCAAAAGTTAGGACTGCCCTGTCCTGAAACAGTTCTTGCGTGAGGAGTCCCTGGTCTCCTCTTTGCTACATCCACGGTGACTGAACGGATTTCCAGACAGAGCTTGCACACTTCCAGGCTGGGGTAAGCACCGGGGGATTTCCGAACATTTTTTATTTTCTAAATAACGGGAGGGCGAGTTTCCTGTTGACCGTCTAGTCATACTCATATCTCAACGGGTTGCTTAAGGTGATGGAGACTTGAACCGAATCGGACACGAAGTCACCTGAGCTGGAATCCGGGGATGTGAGCGGACAGGCTAACGGGACGAGTAACGGGGTGGTATGGAAATATAAACCGAAAAGAGTACAGATTACAGGATTGCTGTTAGGAACGGAATGACACGTAGCGCTATGGAAGATATGTAGCTATGGAAGATATGTAGCGCTATGGAAAAATAAATAAATCTACATACGGAATAAGCAACAAAACCGTGTTCTCCTGGGAACTGGATCAGTACCGATAGTTAGGTGTCTCCCCTTGAAACTAAGAAGGGAACAGTTAGGTTTAGTGAGTGGCACACTTAATGCCTCGCTGATTCATACGTACAAGGGATTAGGCGAATCAGTATATAGTTGGAAAATTAAATACAGAACCCGGGAGGGCAAGGGAACATAATGGGAATTTATAACAGTAAGCCTGTTAATCGCCGCACAGGGGGATCAAAATCATTAATGCTGGAAGGATTATTTTCGGAGGATCAACAGACGCCCCGTAAAAATGGGTCTCCTAGAAAATTTATAGAAAAGAAGACAGGTTTAGATTTATCCTATTATTTTTTTCCCCTCCTCAGAACCAACCTCAGACACCTCTATTATCCCCTCCTCTATCCCCCATTCCGACACCTCCCCCCCTGCACTACAACTAGCAGAAGTTTCCCCTGATGATTCCCCAGGCACAGATCACTATGACCCCTCAACCCATCGTGATGACCCACCCTGTACTAGACAAACCCCCGTCTCCAAATGCACTCGAAGTCAAAACTCCACTCACAAACCAGCTCCAATTTTTTTCTCTTCTGATCCTTCACCTTCACTTACTTGCCCTTTAATAGAAGTTCCCAATCCCCATTATAACCCTGCCCATCCAGCTGGACCACAAAATCCCACAACAGTTATGATAAATCGGAATTGGGACATCCAAGAACTAAAAGATGTCGTGAATGCACTTCCAGATCCAAAGGAAGTAGGAGGACTAAAATTTGTTGAACAACTTGATCAGTTAGATAGCATGTATAAGCCTAATGCTGCTGAATGGACCCAGGTACTTCGTCGAAAGCTTGGGACCACATGGGCCACTGTTAGCAGGGGTGTCCGCAATGACGTTCCATGGGTATGGAACCCAGTTTTAACTCGAGGACAGGGGATAGGTGGAGAAGGCGAATTTAACCCACAATGGGAGGCGTTGAGACAAAATATTGCAGAAAAATATAAAAAAAGGAACGGACTGGTCCCTTATTTCTGCTGCAAAACAAAAGAGAGACGAAACGGTTGATGAATGGGCACATAGGATTCAAGACCTTATGGCTAATCACTCGGGCTTGGGAAATGCTGATGACCGCACCCGAGCTGCAGTTCCACCTTTTGTTTCCGGTTTGCGCCTTGATATACAAAACAAAGTCCGCACTTCCTGTATTGAGTGGGAAAGTGCCACGTTTGATGAAGTCAAACGACATGCTGAACATGCCGAATCGGACTCTCATGCCAAATTATTGGCAGCACAGATGAACTATTATACCAGGAATACTCCTGACCAAGGTCGAGGATATGGCTTTAGAGGAAGGGGACGAGGACGAGGAAGAGGTGGTTTTAGAGCTCCTCCTGTTGACCACACTAAGAATCCTTTTATTCCCTCTCCCTTAAATTCCAATGCTAATTCCTTCTCTTGCTACGCCTGTGGTGAAACTGGACATTTTCGTCGGGAGTGCCCTTACAGACAGCAACAGCCCCCACCTCCCCTTATTCCACCTGTTTTCTCTGACACCCCTGACTAACAATACTGGCCATAGGAAAACGCTGGGACCTCCAGCCACTCTTTTCAACTACCTTTGCTCACTCATAATTCAGAGACTGATCCTTTACTGACATTGTTCGTTGATGGCACTGAGACTGTTTTCTTAATCGACACTGGTGCCACTCGCTCGCTGGCAAAGGTCCCTGCTTCAACGAAACTGTTACTGTGCTTACTGCTTCTGGACAACCTCACCTTCTTCAAGTATCAAAACCTCTTCAAGTCCAGTCACGTCCTGGCGGACATACCTTGTTCAACCCCAAAAGTTGTTGTGTCAAATTACCCCTTACCCCAAACCCTCTTTTGCAGCATGAGATATTTCCCCACACACCATTCTCCTCAAAGCCCTACATTTCTTTTTCCCCTTGTCTTTTTCTCAATTTACAGGCCCCTGACATTTTACACTGTACTGCCCAATACTTCCCTATAGAAGTAGACACCACCTGGCTAGAATCTTTCCTTACTTCTGGTACTTGCCCCGAAACCCTTCACATCTACTGTGTTTTTATTTCATCCACAAAGGCAGCTGCTTCTGTTCATCTTACATGCTCACAGCATATATATTATCTTGGCAGCATAGTGCCTCATATTTTCCTTAGCTAAATCACGCACTGTTAAATGGGGGGAAATAGGACCATGGGTGGAAAAATGCCTTGAAAGAACAGACTGGTTACAAGTTACTCCAGGTATTTTTGATACTCCTGACCGTTTAAAGATAGCCCATTGTGAGCCTCTGGTGATCCACCCGAAATCCTCCTTCCGCCCGCACCGTGCCCAATATCCTTTGTCTCCCGAAACAGAGGCTGGCATCTCCGCCGTACATCCCGATCTCGTCAAACGCGGTACCGCCGATGGACATGGACCGTCATGCCTCAGGGATACAGAGAAGCCCTTTGTGTTTCTGGTTAAGCTCTTGCCCAAAATTTAGAAGGCGTCTGGCCGGAAGTAGTACATTGATACAGTATGTAGATGGAAATGATGTGTAGCGCTATGGAAGAAAATTGTACAATTGATACTCAGAAATTGTTGCTGTTTCTGGAGGAAAAATGGCCATAAAGTTTCTAAGGTTAAGCTGCAGCTAAACAAAACAACAGGTTATGTCTGTTTTAGGTATTCTGGGCTACTGCAGACAGTGGGTTCTAAATTTTACTGAAAGAGCACAGCCGTTGCAACAACTGGCTGAGAAGGCTCTCTGTGATCTCAAAGCTACTCTTTTATCTGCGCCCGCGCTAGGTTTGCCTGATCATTCTCGTCCATTCACTTTGTTCGTGGACGAAAAGCAGGGATTTATGAATGCAGTACTGACGCAACAACATGGAGATAAACAAAGACCGGTGACTTATTTTTATTTCTAAAAAAAACTGGATCCAGTGGCCGCAGCACTTCCTCCGTGTCTTCGTGCTGTGGCTGCAACAACAGAAGCTGTATTAGCAAGCACGGATGTAGTTCTCATGAAATTTCTTCTGTCCTTTTCTTTTTTCTTGTGACGTGTGTATTTAAAGTTGTGCATTGAGTTAATATTCTCTGTGACTGTAGCCTTTTTCTGGGAATGCGGTCTTGCTGTGGTATCGTACCGTGTGGTTTCTCGATAGTTGGATTTGTCCTTGTTGTCGCAGGATTGGATCGCCACGGAAGTTTTTTCCTTGTTGTCGCTGACTCAGTTCGCCAACGGAGTCTCCTTGATCTGGAAACCGGCGCCGTTTAGCTGAGCAGGATTGTGTTAACACCAGCTAACATCATGAGAGGCTGTTTTATGTTTGTTTGTCCTGAAGAGTGGAACTTGCTTTTCTTCAGAGTCCATTTGTTTCTGTTTTCCTTTGCTGCATTGTTTCCAAATATAGTGTAAATATAGAATAATACTGGAGTGAAGTGTGTTGAAAATGGTTTGGGTGATTTTGTGTGTTATAGAGTGTATTAAAGGGATCCCTATGAGTATCAGAATGTACTCTGTACTTTGTCAAATGTTACAATTGAAAGATGCTCCACTTTAAATCCAGCCACTCTTCTCCCAATTAATAACGAAGGAGAACCACATAATTGCCATGATGAAATAGCAAAGGTTGTAAAACCTAGAGTAGATCTACAGGAAACACCTTTAGAAACTGGAGAAATGATTTTTGTGGATGGATGTTCCTTGCGATTGAAAAATGGAGCACCCTCAACCAGTTACGCAGTGGTCCAAGGGGACCGCCTGCTGGAAGCAAATCGAATTTCATCAAGCTTAAGTGCACAAGCAGCTGAACTAGTAGCACTCACTCGAGCATGTCAGCTGTTCGAGGGGAAGATCGTAACAATTTATACAGATTCCAGGTATGTTTTTGGAGTCTGCCATGTTCATGGAGCACTATGGAAAACTAAGGGGATTTAAGACCAGTACTGGCAAACCCATTCAACATCAGAAATTGATCGAATCCCTTTTAGAAGTTATAACCAAACCATCGGAGCTAGCGATTGTTAAATGTCAAGCTCACACAGGAAAACAGGATCCTGTTAGCAAAGAAAATGAATTAGCTGACCACTTTGCTAAAGAGGCTGCATATAATAACACACCAATTTCTTTATTCCAACAGAGAAATGACCAGGACCCTGATAATCAAATTATTTCTTTACAGAGTGCAGCCACGGATATCGAAAGGAGAAAATGGTCCAAAGAAGGGTCCCTCTCTGATGGAGTCTGGACTCATAAACACACTAACAAACCTTTTCTCCCAAAAGCCTCTTTCCCAGGAATGGCAAAAATCGCCCATGGCCTCGATCACGCAGGAAGAGATGCCATGGTTCAAGATGTTGAAAAACATTGGGAAGCTGTAGGTTTCTCTACATATGCAGAGCAATTTTGCAGATGCTGTGCAATATGTCAAAAGTTTAATGTGGGAAAGGGTACCCAGGTAAGTCCCGCCGTTACCCCTAATCCAATGGGTCCGTTTGAACACCTTCAAATGGATTCCATTGAACTAACCCCGTCTAAAGGGTACCGATATTGTCTTGTGATTGTCGATGTGTTCTCCCGATAAATAGAGGTTTTCCCTTCAAAACACAGCGATGCCAAAACAGTAGCTAAAGCACTAATTAAAGAGGTTATTCCAAGATGGGGTATCCCTCAAAAGTTACAAACAGATAATGGCACTCATTTTGTGAACTCCATTATAAATGAATTAACCACCTGGCTATTGTGAATACCATCCCCAAAGCGGAGGCATCGTAGAACGATGCAATGGCACTTTAAAAGCTAAGCTCGCAAAAATTTGTGAACAAACTAATTTATCATGGCCGGATGCACTATCCTTAGTTTTAATGGGACTAAGGGTACGGACACACCGACAACTGGGACTATCGCCGTTTGAGATTCTGACCGGACGTCCCATGCCCGTTGGCATGGTTGTAATGTGAATTTGCATACTGTGGACAATGATCTTCTCTCTAGTCTTGCAGGTTTACGAACCTCGTTGAAGGAAATCCACCAGCAGGTTCATCAAGCCTGGAGGACCAGTCCCCTTTCCAAGGATTTACCAATTCCTTTGGGCACCTGGATCCTGGTTCGAGATACTCGGAGGAAACACTGGCATCAGCCTAGGTGGAGAGGACCATTCCAAATTCTTCTATCCACACCACATGCCGTGAAAAGTTGAAGGACTGCCTGCCTGGATTCACGCCTCACATTGCAAGAGATGGCACCCTTGATTGCTGTGCTACTATGCTTTTCTTTTCCCTTGTCTACTGCCCTGGTCACCTTGACTTTCCCGTTAGGAATTACCACATCAGTGCAGTTTGATTTCTGCTCTATTGAAAACATGAACAGCTTGATCGTACTTCTCTGATGACTTGGCAAAATCGTCTAGCCCTGGACACGTTACTTGCAGAAAAGGGAGGTGTCTGTGCTATGTTTGGTGATGCTTGTTGTACATATATATTCCAAATAATACCGCGCCAGATGGATCAATAACTTGTGCATTGGCAGGCCTTACTGCTCTCTCTAAAGAACTTTCCACTAATTCTGGCATTACAAATCCCTGGGGACAATGGATAAGATCTGTTTTCATTTCTTTGGTTGTGACATTTTGTCTCCTCCTCCTGTTTGGTTGTTGTATTATCCCTTTGTTTCGCTATATAATATCTAAGTACTTTACCGCCTCTATGGAAAGGGCATATATGCTACATGAGGAGCGCATGTCTCGTATAGCTTCTTCCACTTTCTCTCCCCCTTCCCCTTCATCAACCATTTCAAGATAGAATTGTATTGCCCACATTATTTTGTTCAAAAAGGGAGGAGTGTAAAAACATAAAAAGATGTAATTGAACAAAATGTATGTGTGTACAGAAAATAGGACAGAATGATGAAACTTGTTTGTGTTTTGCGTACGTGACAAGAAGCATGTATACTTTTTGGAAGTTTTCTTTTGATGATGTGTGTGACAAGAAAATATACCTTTAGGGTAATGACTTTACAAAATTGGAAAAGTACAATGAGTCAGGACGCTATTTTTTGCTTACGTGGTCAACGATCAGGAGATTAGAAAGGTATAAAAGAACAAGGACATCTGCGCTCGAGGCAGATGAAGCGCGGTGTCCTAGGACTGTGTTTCTCTGACATTTTACCCTTGTCTGGTATGTATCAATAAAAGGTTTTGACTAATTTTAATTTTCTTCTCTGTCTTCAGTCACAAAAGTGTCCACACAGTCCCTCCCTTTCAAAGATCCAAGAGGACAATGGGAAAAGGATCTCTTACTCAACATCTCCGAAAAGGAGTGGAAGGTAGCAATGCAGAGAATTCACTTGAGCTCCATATGTGCAAAGCATACAATTATTCAACTCAAAATGATATATCGAGCACATGTGTCTCGCTTGAAATTGTCCAAAATGTTTCCAGGGCAAGATCCAACCTGCGAATGCTGCAATCAAGCTCCAGCCTCACTGGGCCACATGTTCTGGGTCTGCGCCAAATGAACATCATTCTGGACCAAAATCTTTTAATGCTTGTCAGACAGCTTTGGTGTCACAATCACTGCTAATCCACTAACATCTGTGTTTGGTGGGCTCACAGAGTGGCTTAAAGTGGAGAAGGCCAAACAAACTGTGATCGCCTTTACTTCACTATTGGCACACAGACTTATCTTGGTCAACTTGAAGAATCCTAACTCTCCTCTTTTAAGTCAGTGGGTAACTGGTGTTTAATATTATTTGAAACTGGAAAAAATCAAATTCTCACTTAGAGGATCGGTGAAGAACTTCTTCAAAACCTTGCAGGATCTAATTAATTACACTTTTAGATTAAGCTCTTAAAGCAATGAGGAAGCAGATTCTCTCCCCATTTCTTGTTCTTCTCCATTTACCTTTATCCGCTTATTAATTCATCTATTTACTTATTTTTACTAGCTTTAAGTTTTACTCTGCTGGCCATGCTCTCTTTCTCAGGGGTGGGGGTTGATTTGTTTTCAATCCTATTTTTGTAAAAATTGATCCATTTGTATGGAATGTTGTGTGATTACAATAAAATCAATAAAATTAAAAAAAACAAATAGAGATCAAACATTCCACATATATCGTGACCGGCCAAGTTCTGAGTGCTTTTGATCTTACTTTTATCTTTGCTTTGTATTCATTCCATCTTTTGGATGACCTGCTTCTGCAGTAATGTTCAACAGTCAGCGGCAATTGTAAAGATACCAGCTGAGTAGGGGAACATTTAATATTTTCCTCTTTACGTGCCCAGAATCTCCTACATTCTACGATATTATAGACATAGGTAGCCACCAGAGTTGTCTGAACCTCTTCATTCACTCTGTGGTAACTTTCAAAGTTTCCCGCTCATCCAAAGGCAATTGACCACTTAGGTCTGCGTCTGTGATGACAGAGGCATATCTTCAATTTAAAAATTCATTTAAGATTAGCAGCAACAATCCAGAAACATATCATAACATTATCATTAATAATTGAATTGGTGAATAGTCTTGTTAAAAAAAGAAAGTTGTCCCAAAAAAAAAGAAAATAGAGAGAGAGCTCCTGTAAAAGGCTGCCACTTGCTTGGGGTCCGGAAACAATGCTAGGTTGTTCTTGCCGTTTTTTACGCCCTTTTCAACACTTCCTGTTTTCCCCCGTTGATACGTTTGTGGTTGCATGACTATAGCAAGTTACTGTATTATAAATAATGGTCATGTTCATAGAAAACGTTTAATCCAGTGTACCAAATATCAAAAATACCACCTAGCCCCTTCCCTCATTTTAGTTGATAAACTGATCAATTCTCTTTGGACCCTCACTTGGTCAGGTGGATTGTGGATTGTGACAGTGCGGCTCTGGCTCCAAGCTCACTCGCCCTGTTTTGGGAGCCTCTTAAACCCTACACCACCGAGAACGTAAAACAAATGAGCTGACAGATGGGGACAAATCACGCTAAGCGATGGGATGGTGCAAAGTGCTTTTATTAAACAATAAAAGTCAAAATAGTGTCCAAAGTGCAGTTCTCAAACTTCATTAATTAATCCATAAAAACAGTGAAAAAAAAAGTTCAAGTGATTAAAACCAGGTTTAAAACAAGAATAAAAACCAGCAAGCCAAGCCAATCTCCTTCTAAGTCTTCCCATCTCACCCATTACTCATTCAGCTGGAGAGACTTCATCAGCTGCTGTTCTCTCAATCCCGACCCTCATTTTGGCTGCCTCCATCGGTGTCTGCCAGACCGCTCGGGGTCGGTTGTCCTCTTGTCATCCTTCACACCTGTGTAGTCATCCCTTGAATCCCCGGAGAGAACGCCCCCTCGACCGCACCCACTCTTCAGCACAATCAGTGGGTATCCCATCTCTTTATCTAGCCGGCTGGCTTGTCCTCTTTCTCTGCTCCAATGCCACACTCACGTTCTGCATGTCAGTCAGTCAGAGTTTCTTTCTCTCTCTCTCGTTTTTCCTCTTTCGTCCTTCCCATCTCCTGTGCCGGCCCATACTTATACGGCTCCGTGTCTCAGCCATTCACCTCAGGAAGCCGATGAAGCAATTGAGAAAGATATTGCACCCTCACATCCAGGTGCGACTCGCTCCAATTACCTTATCAACTCCCCACGGTTGCACGAGGGCACCCACGAAGACTGAAAGGGCCAAATGTATTATTTATTAAAAACTGGCCATTTGTTCGGAGCTGCGGACCCACTATATCACATGACTTCTTAACTAACAGAACACAATGAGTGGATGTTAATGCCTGGTTTTCTGATTGTCTAAACTCACCCACTGGATCACCTCAAGGCTGCTGTCTGTCTCCTGTTCTGTACACAGATGTCTGCTGAAGTTCACTCAAGGACAGACATATCCTGTAATTTGCAGACAACTTTGTCATTGTGAGTCTTCTACAAGATTAGGAGGACAGCCATGGACCTGTTGTTGAAGACTTTGTTCAATGGTGTGACCGCTGCTTTTTACAGCTAAATATGGTGGCAGGCAAAAGTTTGGGTGCATGCCTTTTGGACATCAGTTCATCTTCTACTCACTTTGCTCTTCACAGTAATAGACATTTTGACCAAAGGTGCCCAAACTGTATTTCCAAGTCTGTGGATATAGCTGTAGATTTTAGGTGCTCCTCACCTTGTTCAATTTCCAGTTGTGTTTGTTCTTCTCCATCTATCCATTTTCTGAACCCACTCAGTTCAGTTCAGAGTAGCTAGTATCATAGACAATATACATCGAGTACAACACAGGACCCAACCCTGGATGGGTCTCCAGTCCCTCACATTTTCTACACCACTAGGTCCGAGTTCTCTTTGTCTTGTCATTTTGCTCTCATTTCTTTTTAAATGGCTCACTTGTTGAGGTTGCTGCTCACTAAAGAAGACACGAGTGGAGATAATAGTAAAATGAAGATAAGAGAGTGAAAAAGAAGAAAATGATGAAATAAGTTCTGAGAGTCTGGGAGTTGCACAAACATCCAAATCTACACACCTCAAAGTCTGTTCAGTCAGACACAGAAGCCAGGAATTGTGTGAAAATGGACACAGTAAACAAAGAGGGGAGTGAATACGGGTTCAAGCAATACCAAAAGAGGTAGAGAAGCAGAGCCTTTGTGATGGTTCTGCTCAGATGGCCATAAACCTGTCCTGTGGTGGACTGGCACCCTGTCCAGGGCTTGTCCCCAAAGCCAGGATAAGACCTGTTAACACTAAAAACTGGACTGTCCAGCCATCTTTGCTCCTACTGCTACCCTCAGTGGGCTTTCAGCTTTCCAGTGAGCTTTTTGTGTACAGTCTCACTACTGCCCCCTGCTGGTGAAACTTAGGGAAATCCTTTCTGAGCATGTATAGCCTGGTGACCAGTTAAGTCACAGGGTGAACAAACAGTAAGTTTAAAGGAGAAGCACACAGACTGAGAAGAAGACATGGAGAGTTTATTATATGTGAGGAAGAGCTGAAGAGATTGTAAAAGAATGAAGAAAACAATTTAAAGTGAGTGGACAGGAGACGTCATCACTAAGGACAGTTAGGTTAGATTATTATTAGATTAATCCCGTAGGGAAATTCAGAAATTCAGTTGATCACCATGTCGTCTCAAGTCACTATATCCACCTGTTGTCCAGTCCTCTCCAGTTCCTCCTGTAGTGATCTCAGGTTCCTCTTCTCACTCTCACTGATCCCAACATGCTGCAGCCTGTGTAGGACACATTTGGGAATTACAAACACAAGGGGGCAGCACTTCACACACTGGACAATCTCAAAGACAAGCCCCCTGAGGGCACATTCCCAGAATTCCTCTAAGTGTCTCTAGTCATCAAAGTCACGTAATTTGTGTGTTGGCCTGCCAGTCACTAAGTCCACTGACCAACTGGGTCAACATCTGTTGATTACTTCTCATTTGACTATTTATTTAAAAAAGATGATGGTCTGTAAAGCTGACATAATGATGACGGCGGCATCTTAACAGCATTATAGTCCCCGAGGCAAAGCAGTGCACTGGGGCCCCTACCTACACAACCACTCAGCAAATCACAATATACATTGATTAGCATGGGGCACCCAGGCAACTGCCCAGCATGCCCATGCATTAAGATGGCCCTGAATGTTGACAACTTAGTCCACCTATGGTCACTTCCTGTGCCTCACTCTGTTATTTTATACACATTCTTGTTTGGTTTCCTACTCCTCCTGAGTCTCATGTCACTCTTATCTCATTTTGTCTCCTGATTGTCTTTCTTATCTATTTCTGCTGTTCCTGACATTGGCTCTTCTGTTTCTCATTTGCTTCTTAAACCACACCTCTCACTCTATCCCACACTGCCTGCCATCCTGTTAATGTCCCCTCTCTTCCCTTTGTTCTTGTCCTTCTATTGGCAGTCCACCTTTTCTCCTGTTCCTTCTCTCTGTTCTTCTCACACTCCACCTTTTTAATTTTGGTTTATCTTCTCCCTGCTGGTCTTCTTCTCCTGTCTCTCTTTATTTTTACTGTTCTACCCTGCTGGTTCCTGTCTGTCACCCCAGTAAACTGCTCTTCTCGTCCTACTGACTGCCCTTCTCCTTTCTAGAGTCAGTCCTTGTGGTGTGTTGTGATCAGCATGCCTGTAAATTCATAACCCCACACACACACTCAGCCACTTGTTTACTTACTCCAGTTTCTTTAATTTGCAGTTTTTACTCTTCAGCCCATCACACAGCTGAGCCAGTCCTGAATCCATGTTAAAGTTGTGATTCAGCTTCAGTTCAGTCAGCCGTGAGTTTGGAGAAGAAAGGACTGAGGAGAGAGCTGAGCAACATCCATGGGTGAGACAACAATAAGACAGGCTGTGATGAAAAAGGGAGGCAAGTGAGGACATGAGGAGGGACAGAATCAGAATCAGGATCAGACTCAGAATCTCATTTATTGGCCAAGTCTGTTCACATACAAGGAGTGTGACTCTGACTTTCTGATGACACTCCTAGTTACATGACAGACATACACACAATTGATTGTACACACTTGAGATAAATACAAGACAAAGAGTGTCAACGTATGAATAAAAAGTGCAAGAAATACCAAAATAAACATTGAATCATACATTAACTACAGTATATGTAAGAATACTGTAAGATATTGAAGGGGGGTCTGTGGCCCAGACTGAGCAAGCACAGCTGAATTAACCATTTGTGAGTTTAATGGCCTGTGGAAAGAAACGGTCCTTCTATCTCCTTGTTTTGGTGTAGATCAGTCTATAATGCCTAGCAGGTGAGAGAAGTTCAAAAAGGTTGTGGCCTTGATGTGAGGGTTGACTCTGGAATACTATTGATCTTGTAAAGTGGGAAGACTGTTGCCAGTGGTCTTTTCAGCAGACCTGACTGCTTGTTGTTGCCTGTTCTTGTACACACAAACAAATAGACAGATAAGCCAAAGACACCATCTTGACTTTTCACAGAAATACAGTTTGAATCTGCTACTGCTACAGGGTAGCCCACAAAAAAGTGACCTGCCCCCACCGAGATGACTGCATTACGTGGCAAAGAGAAAAGTGATCAAATTTGATACTCACAGTTAACAGAAGATGCTGAAAGTGATTTCCTTGTGTGTCAATACATCTCTACAAGGCAGGCGACACGACCGCAGCTGCCTATTGGGCGGAAGACGAGATGAGAGTCGTCTTGGTGGAGGCGGGCCACTTCTTCGTGGGCCACCCTGTATTTTTTAATGTAAGGTGCTATATACCTGAGGGCATCTCCAGCCTTCACGCTCTAGTGACTGGTGAGAACTCATCAAAATGGACATGTGGGCATTAGCACAGAACAGAAACAAAGAAACAGGAGTCACAATGACTTTCATTTCGAGTGGCCAGATGGACTTTCTGTAGGCAAGTCAGGACTCAGTGCACGAAGAAGATGGACCTGATACAAGGATTCTTGTTAGACAGGCTGATCACTGCTGGACATCAGAGAGCGTGATACTCAGTAGTTTCCCATGATGAAATATCCAGATGTCACACTAATCAGATGATGAGGGCATTCTATCTAGTTTATTGTGACACCAACGAGGACAAAGACTGAACCTGACTTTGGGAAGAATGACATAATGGACATGAAGGACAAGACTGACATGTGACACATCTGTCCTTAGCCATTTACCTCACATACTGACCATTGAGCAGCTGACCTCATAGAAAAGTATATTCTTAAAGTTGATGATCTGCATATATTTAAAGACAATCATGAACATATAAGCAGTATATCATCCTACACATTGGTATAGCAAGAGTTAAATCACAAAAAAACTTGTGCCTTTATATTTTTTATTTTTCTTAGCACCCTTACTTACATACTTCTTAGGAGTATGTGAATTTCCCCTTGGGATTAATAAAGTATCTATCTATCTATCTATCTATCTATCTATCTATCTATCTATCTATCTATCTATCTATCTATCTATCTATCTATCTATCTATCTATCTATCTATCTATCTATCTATCTATCTATCTATCTATCTATCTATCTATCTATCTATCTATCTATCTATCTATCTATCTATCTATCTATCTATCTATCTATCTATCTATCTATCCCCCCCGCCCCACACACACACACACTTTCTGTCCCACCTTTGATGAACATGAGCTAAGAGCTAGAGATAATGGTGGCAGGAACTGGATGGGTTCAAGGTGGGGAGAGGACCTGCCAGTTGGCCATGATGGATAAGGTAGAGTCCTATGGTCATTAGGCTGGGAAATAATGGTGAAACTAATTAGAGGCAGGACCAGGACAATGGGAAGCTGGAGTCAGATAGTGAGTGACATAAACATTTGATAAGGACTCTGATGAATGAAAGGTAACTAAGGCTGATAATTGCTCAATTCATCTAAACTGAGACTGTGTTTACATCACGTAATAAAGCTTCAATCTGTCTGTACATCCTGAGGTCTCCCGAGTGCCTTCCTTGAGCAGTGCGTTTCTGCCACAACACCCTCGATATTCTAAAAACCTCAGGTCCGTTGAGGTCAGTTCTCTTATTCCTTCTACTAAGACAGCTGGAACGGTCTTCAGATGGAGTGTCAGCATCACAAAGTCCAGTCCACTGGGCACTGAGGTGGTCCGAGGGCCTCTTTGTCTCAGTGGACTGTGAAATGACCACCATTACTGCTTACTACTGTTTTTAAATCCCAATTCCTATCTGACTCTTTCAGCTGACCATTTTCTTCAAATGATTTGTGAAAATCAATGAGTGATGCTCTGACATCACCATCTGCAGGGAGGTACTGGAAATGCACAGCACGTCATCACCTGCACAGGATATTCACATGAGTGACATATTTTTGTCCTCACAGCTTGAATTTAACATTATTTCATGACTGATGTTCCTGTGTTTATTCCCTTTCTCTGATACGTGTCTTAAATAAATCAGACAGGACAAGCAAGTAGATAAGAAGTAAGAGGACTAAACATGGCAGGACTTTTAGAAGCTTTACATCCCAGTCACTCCAAAGGAATAGCCTATCTGATCTGTGAACACCTATGTGTCACTTCAGGCAGTGTGGCTATTGTGTTGATAAATATTTTGTATGTAATTATTTGTAACTTAGACAAAGCAATGTCATACTAGTGTATCCCCTGCATATTGTAATCTTTCTAGTTAGCCAATAAAAGGTGTCATTTTTCTTAGCTTCTCATCACATCCATAATGGCTAACATGGTACAACACCCTAGTACTACGGACTGAATATTTGTAATTTTATGACAGAGTTGGTGGAAGTGTCTAAAACCAGTTTGGCAAGTGATTCTCTGCAGGACTCTCTCAATCAACCCAAACAGGAATACCAGACTACCTAGCTGGCAAGCTTCACCTTAACAAATTGTACTGGGGGCAGGTGTGAAACCATTGTATCACACCAGAATTCTACTGGTTTAAAGTTGCCTGTTTGGTTTTAAATCAGTAGTCATTAAGTACCATGATGCCCTATTGGCTGTAGGGTTTGGACATAAAGTCTATAGTTTTGCTTGCTTTACCCTTCCGTCTCTCTCTTACACCATCATCCTGAAGGAGAATCTCACACCACTTAAATGAAAAGGACATATCGATGATTTGCACAGCTCGGCAGCCATATTGAGACAGGCATACAGCCTGTTCTGAAGAAAGCTGAGGCCTTAACTAGAGACATTAAGTAACAAAGAAGTCTGTGTGCCGCCTGAAACTACACATCACCATTTATCAGGTTGTATAGTTGCCTGTATTCACTTGTAATGTGCTTATTGTTATTATTTATGAATATTATCAATAATACATTATTTAAGGTGTAACTTAACTCCTGCTTGTCTTTTACTACACCTAATTGCCTGAGGTTATAAATGTAGAAGGGAAGGTGGGGAGAAGTTATAAAGTACAATACCTGATAAACAGTGATGTGTCTGAGAGATGTGAAGCATTCTGACAAAGGCTACATATTCGCAATTTCATCTATCTGTATACTTGTAGGGGCGGCACGGTGGCGCAGTGGGTAGCGCTGCTGCCTCGCAGTTGGGACACCTGGGGACCTGGGTTTGCTTCCCGGGTCCTCCCTGCGTGGAGTTTGCATGTTCTCCCCGTGTCTGCGTGGGTTTCCTCCGGGCGCTCCGGTTTCCTCCCACAGTCCAAAGACATGCAGGTTAGGTGGATTGGCGATTCTAAATTGGCCCTAGTGTGTGCTTGGTGTGTGGGTGTGTTTGTGTGTGTCCTGCGGTTGGTTGGCACCCTGCCCAGGTTTGGTTCCCTGCCTTGTGCCCTGTGTTGGCTGGGATTGGCTCCAGCTGACCCCCGTGACCCTGTGTTTGGATTCAGCGGGTTAGATGATGGATGGATGGATGTATACTTGTATATGGTTGAGATGACAATAAAGTTCACGTTGACTTTGAAATATTATGTTTTGTCACACATGTGCGAGTAGGAGGCAGCTAAAGGGTTTGAGTAATTGCAATACCACATCAGACCAGAGGGTGGCAGGGTGTACTGGCTGTCTTACTCAGTTCCTAGCAGACATTTCCTGAGAAATTCCACCAGGTTCTGGCACCTTGGATGACGTCATATCCTGTTCTGGTGCCTTGGATGATGTCATATCCGGTTCAAACCCTAATGACATCACTTCCTCTACGAGCCTTTAAAGTCGCCATCTTACTTCCAGTCTGACAGTTCTGTTTTGGACTCAGTCTTGTGAACATCTCTGTTCAATTATTTAAACTTTTGCAGCCAGGATATAATATACGGGTGGCTGCCCCAAACCTTTATATGCGTAATGTCTGGAGTGAATTAATTGTCACAATTTATATATTCTACTTAAAACAATTCCAAAAAAATGTGCTAAATAATTAATATAATCTAATATAACTGTTTTGTTACTACACTGTATTGTAATGATTTAGCTCTAAACAGAACGAATCAAGAATCACACAGGCACTACTTTCACTTACACTTTAAACCTATAAACCAGGAGGTCCTAAACATTTTATCTGAGGACCCAAATAAAACTGGTACTGTTCTGGAACCCAAGGCAAGACAAGTAAAGTTGTGGAGCATGCACTGGTACAGTTCATTGCCGCACCCAATACACAATGAAACAACTCGGGATCCCAGTTTGCAGCCCCCCAGGCAGACACGCGGTCCAGTCCCACCCTCCGGAAATGACCCTCTATCTGCTGCAGCCAAGTGATACGTGGGAGACCCCTTGGCCTGGTCCAACCACTCGGGTCCCCAACAATGAGGATCTTATGAACTGGATCACCCTCGGGGAAACGCACCACATGGCCGTAGTGCCGTAAATGACGCTCCCTCACAATGCAGGTAATGTGCCTCATTCAAGACTCCATGAGCAACACAAAGTCAAACCAGCGGTACCCAAGGATTTTCTGGAGAAACACAGTACCAAAGGAGTCCAGTCTTCATCTCAGGTCACTGGATAGCGTCCATGTCTCGCAACCATATAGCAAGACAGGAAGCACCAGGACTCTAAAGACTTGAACATTATCCTTTTGCAGAGATATCAGGAGCGCCACACACCCCTTTCCAGCGACCTCATGACCCCCCCATGCTCTCCCAATCCATCTTCTGACTTCATATGAAGAGTCACCAGAGACATGAATGTCACTGCCGAGGTAAGTAAACCTCTCAATGAGGTCGACATTCTCTCCGCAAACAAACACACTGCTGATGGCTCAGCACAAGAGGTCATTAAAGGCCAAGAAGAGGATTATTATCATAGTGACAACAGAGTCATAAAGGGACAAATAACAATCACCATATCATAAAAAAGAAAATGTTTTTGTTTACTTTTAAGCATATTTTCTCACATGAATATTACTAATAGTGAAAGTTGGAGATAAACATATTATTAAAACTATACTCTTGTTAATCATATTCCAAATGTGTTTATTCAATTGGTGGAGCAACTGGAGCCTATCCGAACAGCCATAGGGTGCCAAGCAAGAAGAACCTCTGATCAGGATGCCATCCCATCACAGGGCGAGCGCACCCACCACAAACACATACACACCACTCTCATACACACACCCACACACCAAGCACACACTAGGGACAATTTAGGATCGCCAATGCACCTAACCTGCATGTCTTTGGACTGTGGGAGGAAACAGGACATGGCGAGAACATGCAAACTCCACATAGAGAGCCCCTGGAGCTTTAACGTAAAACAACTCTCATTCAGAACAGGAACAGATTTCTGAGGGGTATTACTGCCAGTGGAACTGCTTAGTTTAAGTTTTAGTAAAGCTGACAGAAAGAATCTCTTGGGGTGTGGTGTGGGGGTATGATGATTTTTGAAAGCACAGTGTGAACGGTCATTTAAAACTTTGTAATTTGACTCAATGCACCGGCTAAGGAATGAAGAAGGAAAAAAATAATGAATCAATGCAACTTATTTAGTCCATCAGTCAGTCAGTCAATTTCCAGCCCGCTATATCCTAACATAGGGTCACGGGGGTCTGCTGGAGCCAATCCCAGCCAACACAGGGCGCAAGGCAGGAACAAACCCCGGGCAGGGCGCCAGCCCACCACAGGGCACACACACCCACACACCAAGTATACACTAGGGACAATTTAGGATCGCCAATGCACCTAACCTGCATGTCTTTGGACTGTGGGAGGAAACCCATGCAGACATGGGGAGAACATGCAAACTCCACGCAGGGAGGACCTGGGAAGCGAACCCAGGTCTCCTTACTGTGAGGCAACAGCACTACCACTGTGCCACCGTGCCGCCCGTTGCAGCTTATTTACCTTGTCTTAAAACAACACAAAAAATTAAGTTTTTCAAAACATGCCCCACCACTAACAATACATTTTTATCAATGAATTCACAAATAGCTTAAAACACTCCAATTTACATTTATCAGTTTATTGAACTGGACAAAGAAGCAAAATTATTCCTAAGAAGATACATACATTAAAAGTTCTTTATACCGGTGATGGGATAAATCTTCCTGAATAATTCACTGAATGATCCAGTTTCAAATGTTTGACTTGACTGACTAACATCATGCAGAACGTCTACTGCTTTTCTCAGCCTTTTGATATTTGTTGTTCTCACTGGTTTAAAAAAACTTGTCTTTCACACTACCAGTAAAATTATATTTATTGAACTACTGTACTTCAAAATTGCATTACAGAAAGAAATTCTCCCATGGCATGTTAAACTTAATACAAAGTCCTCTTTGCACCTCAGTGGCAGATTTACATTCAAGGTATACAGTTAAAATGTAATGAGGAACCAACCAGTAGTCCATGACCACTGAAACTTCGTTTAGCATAAAACACAGCCATGATACTATATATACTGTCAATCTATTGACTCTCCTGTCACAAAGCCCTGAAAGTTATCACATCTTTGGGCCGTTCCAGTTATTTTCATTTTAACATCTCAAACTTGCGGGGCGATCCCTTCACCTCACAAGCTCGTACATCATTTCCTCCTCTCTCCAACTTTCTTATAGGTGTCTTTGCTGTCAGTTTGATTGTTAAACTGGTTGGGAGATGGAAGGTAGGAATGCTTATTATATGTTAGTACCAAAGAAACTAAAGCTCTCCTTGGTGTGTCAATGGCATTGTTTTACATACTGCACTGCCATAAATATTATGAACGACAGCGGGCAGCTTATCACTCAATACTGAACACTATCTTGGACAAACTTGGTTGTTATGTGGCAACCCATTAGAGACTTGCTTGCAACTACTCTAACCGAAAAAGGCTGACAGCATCATGCATGCGTTTTAGCACTCCTGTGGAGCTCTACTGTATTGATTCATCCGCGTTTGTGAATCGAGCTCCGTGATTCACGGCCAAGAGTCATTCAAAAAGAATGAACTGTTCATGTGATTATAAAATGTAATGCATCACCATGTAGAGATGTAGTGGAGTAGAAAGATATTTGCTATAAAATGTGGTGGAGTAAAAGTCAAAAGTATCCACAGCTTAAAGGTACTTAATAAAGTACAGATATGTGAAAAATGTACTTAAGAACAGTAACCAAGTAATTGTACTCTGTAATCTCCCAACCCTGGTCCAGCTCCAGTCACCCACTAGTCTTTGTCTGCTCCCACTGACCATGCGCCTCCTCCTTATTCAGACTTTTAACAAACTTTAGAGAGGAGTAAGAGGGAGGGAATTGACCATGGAGGAAGGGGAGAATGACGAGACTGAAATAAAAAAAATGGACAAGCAAGATTGTGGAAAACAAATAAAACAACAGACTGGACAGAAAGGATGTGAGTGACCACGGTGGGGGAGGGGCTGAGGGTCACAACACTGTCCTTAACACTAGAATTACTAAAGCCTACAAAAAAACTTGTAATCCCACCCCACCTTAAATCCCTTTGCACCTCTCCGTAAGCATCTTTTGTCTTGTAAATGTGTCGATTAGCACAAGCAGCCTGAAATCCCATCTCCCCCCACTGCCGCAGAAAGGGCAAAAAGTTCTCTCAGCTCAAGGCTCTTTACCTGCGTGTGAGTTGCCTGGAGTTTTATAGGTTAAATAAAATATTGTTATTTGGAATACATGCATTTCATGCACTTCAGCTACAGGTGGAAGCTCAATGAAACTCTTGTTACGGTTATGTCTGTCTGAAAATGGTTCCATAAGCTTTATGACCTTAGCCTCAGAAAGTCTTTTCCTGAATAAGATCAAACACAGTTGCACAGGGTGTTACAGGAGCTTCCATCTGCAGCTAAAGTTGCTTCAATACACGTGTACTTTGTGAGCATGCCCATGTCGATCAAACAGAGGAAGCTCTGCAGTCTACTTGTGACTTTACGCTGTAGGAAGATAAGTAAATGAATCAAGGTAAATAACATTCAATCTGGCTTTTATATAAGTAACATATAAATGTTTTATATAAAGACCATCACAAAACATAATCACAAACAGGACTTTGCACAGTACCTTGGCGAGCACTGTAAGCCGTGCATCTTTGTTGAAGGACAGGTGTGGAGCACACTGACTGGGAGGATGACGCTGGACCTCGTCCTGCATCCAAACGGTGCCATCTTTTGCCTTTACACCTGGTGCACCTGCATTGTTCTTATATGTGAGTGGACATTTCTTGAGGGGAGGGCTTCTGTTCTCTTTCTCCGAAGTAGAACCCTCATCCTCATTTGAGTTCACCTCTGTTATTGCACGTCTTTATTTGAAAACAGCAGTGTCAGATTGGGACGAGCGTGAATGTGACTGAGAGAATAAAACTGAACGCTAACTTTTACAAGTACCATATATTTACACCAGCTGTTACGGACTCAAATCAAATGTATGGTTTTATAATAGTAAAAATAAGAGCAGCTCACTACAGAGGCATCCAGGATCAAACTGGCGACCTTTTGATTACCAGTCAGCAGTTCTTACCGCTGCGCCACCAAAGTGGTCATATTAATGATATGTCAATGTCGCACCATAACGCGAGTTCTTTTTCTGTAGTTATATTCTTCTTTTGTTATACTTGTACCTTTTGTGAAAGCGTTTATTTGATATTTGGACTTCAGGCTTCACACCTTATACACTTCGTGTCGACATTTTGTCAATTATTACTAAAACATAAAAAACGATTCTGTTTTAACAATGTGTTTACATAGATTGTTGTAGATATGGAACACAATGAAATGCATGTATTCCAAATAACGATCTATTATTTACTCTCTACAACTCCAGGCAATCCACATGCAGATAAACAGACTTGAGCTGAGAGAACTTTCTGCCCTGTCAACGTGGGTGGAGGGATGGGATAGCAGGCTGCTTGCTGCTTGTGTTGATTGACACATTTACAATACAAAAGATGCTGACGGAGAGGTGCAAAGGGATTTAAGGTGGGCCAGGATTATGAATTTTTTCATAGGCTTTGGTAATTCTAGTGTTAATTATTAAAAGGAAGTCTCTATATGCGGCCACCTCACGTCCATCTCTCTGCCACTCCATATGGGATAGAGAAGGTTAGCCTGACAGAGTTTGTATTTTGGAAATGGAGCAGTCATATTTATAAAGTTAACTAAATACACTCACACACACTCTGTCATGCTCAAAGAAACACTCACGGACACATCTATGTAAACAAATACACTCACACTTATTGTTCACTCACCTCAGTTTCTCTAATTTGCAGTTTTCACTCCTCAGCCCCTCACACAGCTTTTCCACTCCTGAATCTTTCAGTTCTTGACCATTCAGGTCCAGCTCAGTCAGCAGTGTGTGAGGAGAAGAAAGAGCTAACGAGAGAGCTGCACAACATCTGAAGTTGAGATGACATGTCCTGAGGCTGTGCAGAAGAAGAGGAACAAGTGAAAACGTGAGGTGGGACACAGAGATATTCCAAAGAAGCCCAAGCAAGCATGACACCAGTTGTAACAAAGATACTGTCTATCTATAATGATGCACTGACCACAGCAGAATTAAGAACATCTAGGGAATTAAATAAAAAGTGAAAGAGAAGAAGGAAGAGCAGAAAAATGAAATAGGTGTGAGCTGCTGGATTTTTCTCCATTATGAGACACAATTAGAGAAAATATTTAACAAGACAACACTGGCCTTGTATGGAGAAGACGACAAGAATAACATGGAGGACAAACATCATGTGGTGTGAAAACAAGGCATGCATGGTGATTTCATGGCTGTTTGTCTTTCTCTTTTTTATTTTTATTATTTTATTTTTTTTAGCCAATACTCTGGGAGATTCCCCAGTGTTGGTGTGCCATTGGGTTCTGCTTATGTGTTTTTCAGTATTTGTCTGTAGAACAGTTTTTCATTGTTTTGGAATTGTGAGTTATGCTATGTTTTTTGTAAAATAATAAGCAATGTTTAAAAAACAGAACATTAAACCAAAGGACATAGAGGGGAATAAATATCAAAAGGTGGGGCAAACGTGGTGTGCAGGACAAAATGGGGACATTGAGGGGGAAAAAGAAAAAAGTAGCTTAGACATGCAGATTCAGCGTGCGAGTAGAGGAGTGAGTGTTAATGCAAAACACAATCTGGGCAAAAGAACAAGGCCTCTGTGAAATGGACAAAAGGGTTTCGGCAGGGTGTCCAAACAAAAAAGGGCAAAGTGACCAGAGGAATGAGCGAGGAGGAAAAATAGCAGTGCTTCTTCTGGCTTTCCTGTAATTGCAAGGCTTGTAGGTCTGACAGCTTAAACTTGGATATTAGAAAGTTAAAGTCATGTCAAGAACTAAGTCCTGCTAAGAAAACTGAAGCTTTATGGAATTGTGTGTTTTTTATTAAACATAATAGCAATTGCAACATCACTTAGGTCAGTGCTAGGTCAGAATGTTCCAGGCCTGGAATGTTTGGGATGATGTTCCAGTAATTGGTTCCGTATTCCTGAGGGACCAGTAATGACTTATCTGTAATATCTCATGATTTCCTAAATTAATTAGGGGAAATTTTGTTTATTTTTGATATTCAATCAATTTCAATCAGTTAATCAGAATTGCTATCATGATGTTCTTCTCCAATAAAGCTAATCATTGATCAAACCAGATTAATCAGCACCACTGTATGTGGGTACACAGCACATTGATGTGGTTTGTGCTGCCCACTGGTGGTCACCAGAGGTGGTGCCCAAGGTGACGAGGCCCAGCAGAGATTTTTCACATTGATGAAGTAGATCCAGCAGAATTTGTTCAAATTCATGGCAAATCATGTACTTGAGGACACCAGTGGAAATTAAGGGGAAGTACATTTAGGAGTGAAGTCATGAAACACTTCTGTTCATAAAGATACATGGAGTTGAAGCAGAAACCTTGACAACCTTCAAGAAGTATGTGGATGAGATCCTGGAACAGCTTAGCCATTAGCTAAATAATGCAAAATGACAAATGGATTGAATGGTCTCCTCTCGTTTGTCAGATTTCTTATGTTGTAACCACAACACATGTTTGTTGAATGAGTTTGGGGATTTTTTTTTTTTTTGGAGATATTTATTTAAATACTAGCCATGTGCGCACAACTATGTTGCGCATGTTAAAGTTGTCTGTGAAGGGCTCCCTGTTTAAATGCGGCTGCCAGTCGTGAACTTTGCCTTTCGTCGCACAGCATTATGATTTTTTATAAAGGAAACAAAATTACAAAAAAAAACCCTTGGACATTGATTCGATAGGAACGGCCTACTCGGAATCACTGTCCGAATAGTAATTATGTGGTGGTGGAGGAGCATTTCTGCTTCTCTCCGTTCACAGTCCATCTCGTTTTCACGACGCTGTCGTTTCCTCTCACGATCTCTTCTCAACCTTTCTCCAATCTCGCAGGTTGCTTTGTGGCAATCCAAAGAGTAAGGAAGAACCAGTGCTTCTTTCTTGAACTCCAAACGCCAACTGATGGAAAATCACAGAAGTGTGTCCGACTTATATACTCTGACTGCCGACTCCAAGAAGCGGGTGAACGTTCGATTTGGACGAAGTGCTGCCAATGACGGTGGATAGAAACAGAAAAAACCACAGTGTCGACAACGAAGCAGGTGTCGACGCCAGATCTAAACACAAAGCACGGTGTCGATGCCAGATCTAAACACAAAGAGTGGTATCAACAGTGTTTGTAAAGAAAAGTAACAACAAAGGCAGTGTCAGGGGAACATGAATTCGCGGACAAACAAAGATCAAGATCCAAATGAAGATTATATATAAAGATTAGTTAATTTAAAGCACAACAATTTGTTTAGTTTGAATGTCTGTGTTTTGAGGTGTGACTGGAGTACTACAGTCTTCAGTAGTATAAGCCTGGAGGAGATTCTTAATGCAATGCCTATGTTTTAGCTGTCTCTCTACTGCCATCTAGTGCTTCTTCTTCTAATTCATTCGCGGACAAACAAAGATCAAGATCCAAATGAAGATTACATATAGAGATGAAATGACAGGAAGATGCATGCAGAATTAATACATGAAAAGACTTTCAGACAGGAAGCAAATGTCTTCCTTCATGTATTAAAGCAGTGGTTCTCAAACTGTGGGGCGGCCCCCCCCTAGGGGGGGCGCAAAGTAACAAAAAGTGGGGCGCGAAGATGTGAAAAAAAGAAAACAAGAATCAAAAATATGAAAAATACATCTATTGAAACCAAA
This sequence comes from Erpetoichthys calabaricus, assembly GCF_900747795.2. Taxonomy (NCBI): domain Eukaryota; kingdom Metazoa; phylum Chordata; class Cladistia; order Polypteriformes; family Polypteridae; genus Erpetoichthys; species Erpetoichthys calabaricus. The sequence goes on along the minus strand of NC_041394.2, from coordinate 342,023,794 downwards.
ACAAATGAACTTAAACTACATTCTTATACTAGAAAAATAAATATAGAGTTAGATAAATGTCGATAAAAGTTAAGTAGGTATAATAAAATACGCATCTATGATATATCATTAATTAAAAAAGAACAAATTGGTATTAGTGGGCTCCTTTCAAAAAAACCTTAGGGGGGCGCGATTAAAACTGTTATGAAAACTCAGGTCGCAAATACTTAAATGTTGAGAAACGCTGTATTAAAGGGACAGATTTCAATGGAAGGAAAACACTTGGTTGGCTTTTTGTTTTGCGCCCTCCCCAATCTATCTTCTAGAGCAGGGGTGGCAAACTCCAGTCCTGGAGTGCCGCAGTTGCTGCAGGTTTTCATTCTAACCATCTTCATCATTAGTTTTTGCTGCTAATTAACTTATTTTGCCTTAATTTTAATTAACTTGATTCAGGCCCCTTAGTTGTTTCTTTTTCTTTAATTAGCTGCCAAACAATAATGAGACACAAAACAAGGTGCCACATGACCAGCTCACCCGTGCCCATCACACAATATCTGAAATTAAAGAAAGGTGAAGGTCTCAGTAAGGTTGATCTCTCAGGTTCCCAAAACATTTTGACGATGTTCTTAGAAAAAAACAGAAAATCAAGAGTTTTGAAAATGTCTGCTGTGTCAGAATGAGAGCAGCAACAAGCCATAGAATTAAATAATGAGTTTAATTAATAGCAGGAATTGGCTTCTCATTAAGAAACTGGTTGGAGTGAAATTAGTTGGAGTTTGAACCCTCAATTTAGTTGGTCATCTGTTGGCTCGTTTCACATTTGATTTCTGTTTGTCTGCCATTTAATGAAGAAAATAATTAATTCAGAGGACTGAATACTTAAAAACAGGGCTATTAAAATGAAGGAAAAAAGAAGTTAACTAGCAGTGAAAACTGGTCACTGATTAGGAAAAGGGTTAGAATGAAAACTTGCACCCACTACGGCACTCCAGGACAGGAGTTTGCCACCCCTGGTCTAGGGGGTGAGGAGCGAAAGCTTCAGATTCGTCAAAAATATTGATTCCTGGTTTTCAATGGATCTCAACGTTTTATGGTCCCCTGAAACATTGATATCTCGATGATGGGTGTGCTTCTGTCTGTGTCAGTTTCTTGACAGTCTAGAGCTAAAATGGCTGGAGAGAAAAATACCAAACTCGAAACTTAAGCCTTTTATTAGATGATGATGTGCTAATTAGTTTTTGATCCAATTATGTTCCTCTCGAGAGGAACCCTCAAATATCATAATTCTACAATTAATTATGAATTCTTCTTGTCAATTGCTATCATAATGACCTATTAAAGATCATAATTACTGAAATGTTATAGAATATTTCAGGTAACTTGGTTCCTAGGGTGCAAAGCCTACTGAAACTCACATCTGAAGTTTTTGCAAAGTAAGGCACTGAATTTCACTGCAAATCCAATCTTGTTTTGTTTGAGGTTATTTTCAAGGTCAGTTTCGAGGAAGCGTTCAAGGGTCTTCATTAATATCGACGTCAGTTACCTCTTCTTCAAGATCGCATTGAATTTTGATTCAGTTTTTGTAAACACATTGTGACAACGTATAATTGCCTGTGAGTGAATATTGTTTCTGTTTCTCTAATAAATAATCTAACTTTTTCTAATGTTTGTCCCTGTGATTTGTTAATTGTCATAGCAAAAGCTATTCTCACGGTAAACCGTAAACATCTTAATACAAACGGTATACAGTATCACAATCTCCTTCGGTGTCTAATGTTATTTGCGGAATATATACATTACCTTTCTTGTCACCTGTTAAAATTAAAACTCACTTCTCTGTGATCATAAATATATACCCGACTGAATTGTGTATTCTTTGAAATTAAACTTGTCGTTGCTTTAACTGTTGCGGGACCACAGATTCTCATAGCGTATGGTCCATTGTTGTGTAAATCCACATTTTGTGCATTGAATGATGCGAAGGCGAAAATACTTTGTTTTCCACTCTTTGCCTTTTATTTCTGACCTCGATTTATCCTGCTATTTTTTCAATTACACCTGGTTCTGATGATTAATTAACTTTTGTTTGTGCTACTGTGATCTTTACTATTTTTTTTGATACTGTAGCGACTGAAGTAATAAAGTATCACAAAAGTTTTACTTGAACAATTCACCGACTTCGTAACACCAAACACAACTTTCTAGCACCCTCTCTAACCCCCCCTCCCCCGGGGTCTTGCCTCCCCCCTTACCGCATCAATCAATACCCCGTTATCAGTCTTCCGTGCTGTACTCCGCCCCTCCCTCAATCGGACCGAACAGTCACTTAAAACAAAAAAGGCTTCAACCTGGCTGGGATGCTACAATATTTTCGAATTTTACTTCTTTCATATTCTGTACCTTTCTCTGAATGTGTATCGCCCCATCGTTTGTTTGAGCCTTTTGAATTCCGCTGCTTTCACAATCTCTTATCTGCCTTTTTTTCTCTCCAACACTTTTGGGTCTCTTTTCTCCACACTGTTCTTTCCTCTTTGCTTAGTCGTTGACGTTTCATCTAGAACGTATTGTCCTTATACGCTGAGAGCACAGGATCTGTGTGTGCTACGTGCCTTTACACGACTGAGTGTTTTGCTGGCCGTGCTCTTATATGATATATTTTGTAAGTAGGGTGTGTCTTGCAAGACTCTCATGTTCCACGTCCCCGCGAGACGGCCCTGGGACAATCTCTTGGCACCAAGTCTCATGTTTACAGTCCCCGTGAGACGCTCCGTGGCAAGTCTCTTTTGTCTCGCAGGTCTTCTAAGTGTCTTCCAAGAACTTCCGAGAAGATCACGTCTCATCGCCCTGCTTTTCCTTTCCAGGACTTTTTTTTATAATAGAGAGATTATCAATAATACATTATTTAAATTGTAACTTAACTTCTGCTTGTCTTTTACTACACCTAATTGCCTGAGGTTAGTAACTAATAAGTCTGTGTACTGCCTGAAACCACACACCAGCATTTGTCAGGTTGTATGGTTGCCAATATTCACTTGTACTTGGCTTATTGTTATTATTTATGAATCCTATCAATAATACATTATTTAAAATTGTAACTTAACTTCTGCTTGTCTTTTACTACACCTAATTGCCTTATGTTAGTAACTAATAAGTCTGTGTACTGCCTGAAACTACACATCAGCATTTATCATGATGTATGGTTGTCAATATTCAAATTTAATATTGGCTTATTGTTATTATTTTCCGAATATTATCAACTAGCCATTCCCCGTGGCTCCGCCCACATAGTAGTAAAACAGGTCAAACTTTAAAAATCAATAAACAAACAGGTATCTCTAGCTAAGAGGAGGCAAGTTACACTCCAAAACGCATAGGTAGACCGACTCCCCACTCCTGACGTCACACATCCCCCTACCCCTCGGCCTGCAGTCTCTGTCTCAGATTAGCGCAAATATATCAACCGAACTATGATACTTAGCACGATAACAGAAGTTGCAAAATCAACTGGAATGTTCAAGCAAATTCTAGAAAAAAACCCGATCTTAATCCATTAAGCAGTTCTCTCGTTTGCTAGCTAAGCAGATGTAAGAAACACCCCAAGGCTGGCATGTGAGTGAGGAGGGCCTCAGCCTGCTGCGTGACTCTCTGATTTGCGCAAATAAATCAGTACCGCAAGCGAACTATGATTCTTAGAGCAATGAGAGAAGTCGTAAAATCAACTAGAATATTCAAGCAAATTCTACAAAAAAATCCAATCTAAATCCATTAAGTAGTTCTCTCATGAAAAGCGGGCGGGCGGACAGACAGACAGACGTTGGATTTTATATAGAGAGAGATAATACATTATTTAAAATTGTAACTTAACTCCTGCTTGTCTTTCACTCTATGTAACTGAGGCTATAGATATAGAAGGGAAGGGGCGGAGAAGTCATAAAGTACAATTTCTTGCAAACAGTGGTACGTCTATGGGATTTGAGGCATTTTGGCAAAGGGTACACATTAAAGAATACAAAAGGGGAAAGCAGAGTAATAAAGAACCCTAGCAAGACAAAAAACTGTGCCAAAGTCATAAAAAATTAAATCCCCTCATTCACTCACTCACTCACTCACTTACTTATCATTCACTCACCTCAGTTTCTCTAATTTGCAGTGTTCGCTCCTCAGCCCCTTAAACACCTGAGCCACTCCTGCATTTTTCATTTTGTTGTAATTCAGCTCCAGTTCAGACAGCCGTGAGTTTGGAGAAGAAAGTGCCAAGAAGATAGCCGAGGAACATGTGGGGATGAGGGCACAATCAGACAGCCTGTGGAGAAGAAGAGAGACAAGTGAGGACATGTGGTGGGACAAACAGTAGGTGCCCACCATCTTTCCCTTTCATTAAAACTTACAAAATTAGGTAAAATAGCAGAGAAAAATGGATGTGAGTTGCTGGTGTCTCCTCCATTGTGAGGCATATTTCAAGAAGAAATGTCATAAAACTAAAATGGGATTATGTGGAGAAGAAGAAAATGGAGGGACAAACACCATGTGGTGTGAAAACAAGACACACACGAGGATCTAATGGCTTTCTTTTTAGCGCTTCATCAGTTTTTCTTAATTATTTTTTGTCCAAACACTTTCAGCTGATGACATCATTAAAGTAGAAGTGAGGAGGACATCAACTCAGCAGATTCGTGTTTTCTACTCTATTATTTAAACTTCTGTGTTTTAGTCCATTCCTGTTTATCAGTGGCCATGTGTGGCTTGTTGGTCGGACACGTCAGTAAGAATTTGACTGGACTGTCAATGGGACGACACAAGCAGCAACTGTCACCTGTTTGAGGACAATGAATGACCAGAAAGGCCTGTCTAATAAAGTCAATGTCACACGCTGAACTTGTCACTTCAGTCTACATTTGTTGTCATAATTTCTCCCACAATCCCTCACTACATTTTCCTTGTTATTGTCACCGCATTAAAGTCTCCATTCAGATCCTTGTCACCTCAGTATCAGGTCAGCTTTATTAGTTTATTGTCTAAATGTCCACATTGTTTCTTTGTCTCTCTTTGTTCCTTCAAGTCAGACCCCTGCTGTGTAAATTGTGTCTATAAATGCGCAGACAGGCAGACGGCCAGGGGTCTCAATAACTGATTTGATGAACGTGAGCAGAGCTGGACACTCAGATTTGTCACTGAACAGGAGACTGAAATCCAATTTGAACCCTACAGCAACACTGTCCTCAAAGGGACTACAGTAATCCCTCCTCCATCGTGGGGGTTGCGTTCCAGAGCCACCCGCGAAATAAGAAAATCCGCGAAGTAGAAACCATATGTTTATATGGTTATTTTTATATTGTCATGCTTGGGTCACAGATTTGCGCAGAAACACAGGAGGTTGTAGAGAGACAGGAACGTTATTCAAACACTGCAAACAAACATTTGTCTCTTTTTCAAAAGTTTAAACTGTGCTCCATGACAAGACAGAGATGACAGTTCCGTCTCACAATTAAAAGAATGCAAACATATCTTCCTCTTCAAAGGAGTGCGCGTCAGGAGCACAGACTGTCAGAAACAGAGAGGAAAGCAAACAAATCAATAGGGCTGTTTGGCTTTTAAGTATGCGAAGCACCGCGGCACAAAGCTGTTGAAGGCGGCAGCTCACACCCCCTCCGTCAGGAGCAGACAAAGAGACAGAGAGACAGAGAAAAACAAACAAGCAAAAATCAATACGTGCCCTTTGAGCTTTTAAGTATGCGAAGCACCGTGCAGCATGTCGCTTCAGGAAGCAGCTGCACAGAAGGTAGCAACATGAAGATAATCTTTCAGCATTTTTAGACGAGCGTCCGTATCGTCTAGGTGTGCGAATAGCCCCCCTGCTCAATCCCCCTACGTCAGGATCAGAGAAAGTCAGCGCAAGAGAGAGAGAGAGAAAAGTAAGTTGGGTAGCTTCTCAGCCATCTGCCAATAGCGTCCCTTGTATGAAATCAACTGGGCAAACCAACTGAGGAAGCATGTACCAGAAATTAAAAGACCCATTGTCCGCAGAAATCCACGAACCAGCAAAATTATCCGCGATATATATTTAAATATGCTTACATATAAAATCCGCGATGGAGTGAAGCCGCGAAAGGCGAAGCGCGATATAGCGAGGGATTACTGTATATACATTGCAGTGTCTTCTGTCTGTCGTGTCATTCAGACAGAAGTCACCACTAAAACTGGCATGTCATAAAGAGAAGACATTGGCAGTCACACTGAACAGACAAAGTTGTCACATTTAATGCAAGTGGGGTGGCAAACTCAGATTGTTGTTTGTCATTCAGGACTCAGAGTGCGGACGCAACTGGGTTCATTTGCAGAAGGCCATTTATAAATGCTGGCCTAGCCAAGTCTACAGTTTAATTAGATGTAACAATCAGCTTTTATTTTATTTAGCAGAAGTATAATGCAAACAAGATGACAATTAAAAACAACAGGAACAAAGACAATCAGCAATAAGTGACAAGAGTGAGCCGACATAAACAGAGAGGAGGTGGCGGCACATTGGAGGACATGACAGTCCGGTCTAGGAGGGACAGACAGAAGGTTTGAGTGACACCGCTCTCTTTCCAGCCATTCTCTCTTTGGCCTGTGAGCCACCTGAGCTCAATGGACAATCTCCACTCAGCCGACTGATGCCATGGGTTCAAGATGACAGGCTTCACTTCTCTCAGCGTCACTGAACACACACAGATGGTGGATGGACAGACTTTGGTCCTCAGTAGGAGAGTGTGAACACTGGATAGGCTTCTGCTCTTCATGGGAACTGAAGCACAGTTTAAGTGTGTGGATAAGAAACATCAAATTTGAAAACTTGAAAAATAAATAAGAAAGAGGATAACAAGAATAAGGAAATAGAACAATCCAAATCAAGGGAAGGGTCAAATGTTTTTGAGGGTGTTTGTAACAACGTGGACAAATGACAGCAGTACACAATTCAAAATGTATGTGGAAATGTTGATGAAGTCATTACGGATTACAAAATATGGAAAGAGGTCAATCAATCACCTTTCTTTTATATAGTGCCTTTAAATCCCGAGTCCAACTCTTTCCGTGTATTTTTATATCGAACACAGACAGGTGAAGTGACTCATTTGGGGTCATACAGCATGTCACAGGCAGGAACTGAACCCACGTCACTTGACTGTCAAGTCCAGCACCTCAGTCACTGAACCACAGAACTGAGAATCAGCATTGGACAAAATGACAGAGGAGGCAGGACACGAGCTGTCAGACCGAGAAGGTGTGAAGAAAAGGTGGCCATCCCAGTAAATTGAACTTATCAGTCCTCATGTGTCTTAGGTGGACCCTGAAAATGTTGATCCATCTATCCATTTGTTAAACCCACTTATCTAGAACAGAGTTATGGGGAAGCCGGGGCCTATGCCAGCAAGCATGGGGCTCAGGGCAGCAACAATCCCTGGAAGGGATGCCGACCCATCACAGAAAGTGTCCACTGAGACAAAGTCTTTTAGTATTTTGATGGTAAAAGTTTTTGTCAAAGTGTAAAGTGTAAGAAGGGATGGATGTCTTAAATTGACACAAAAGGCAATCAAACGTGTAACATGAACAGGATGGTGGCACATCGGTTAGCCACTGCCTCACTCATCCAAGCACCTGGATGAAGGTGTGAATAAATGAGCGAGTTTACTGTTTTTTCTGATTTATTTCATCTGTTTTGCCTTTAATTTTAATGTTTATGCTGAAAAGACTTAAGGGGTGTTGGTTGACTTCACTTTTCTTATAGCAAGTATGCAATCCTGTAGGACTTTTTGTTTTCATTCCTTTTCCTAATATCAAATAACTAACACAGTATAACACATATGTTGCTCACCTGAAACATCACAGAGGGAGACAAAATTAATGCTAGTAATGACAGACCAATTAATCTTACTTCTGTCCTATAGAAAATTATGGAAATAAAATATATATAACATATTGCATTTTCTTATATAATACGCTGCAATGGCTATTCATTTGTCTGTCCAGGATTTTAAATCACCTGTAGCTCGCAAACCGTTCTGAAATTTGGTACACGTATACTACATGAACTCTACTGTCCGCTTTCGGGGTGATGACTTTAATTACTCTTTTTATTTTTTTTTATTTTATTGTAGAATCAACTCTCAGCAGCAGGTGGTAGTGCAGCGCATGCATACGGACGCCGTTCTCATTTCCTACCACCTTCGCCGTCACATCCCCTACCTCTTCATATCTTAAACCATTCTTGAGGCAGATCGAAGACTTAAGTGAAAAATTAAGGAAAACGTACTAAGTAACTGCAACATAAAAACTGACTTAATCAGTTTTAATGCAAAAAGATGCCGATGAAAGAAGAGAAGAAGCGGGCCGCTAGGGTGGAGAAAAGAAGAGCTGCTCAGGAAGCAGCAAGCGCTTCAACCTCTGAGCAAACGAATGGTAAACGTACAGAGAAAGAGGATGACAACAAGGAATGCTCAAGTCAAGTGTATTCAGTGCACGTTATCGTGTGAAATAAATTAGAACAGTACTTAAATGAAAATAATATTCTAAATATCAGCCAGCATGGGTTTATGAGAGGAAGATGTCAATCTGATCATTTTGATTTTTTTTTTGAAGAAGTAACTGAAAGAGTTGGCATACAACATAATTCACGTGGACTTTCCAAAAGTATTTGACTCAGTCATCCGACACCAATGATTAATTCTGAAGCTAGAAGCTGTAGGCATCAGAGGTAACTTACAAAAACTGGATCTCTAGTTGGTTAACCGGCAGGAGACAAAGAGTACAGATAACAGGAGAATGGAGTGAGGACATCAGTGAAGTCCTTCAGGGGTCTGTCCTTAGACCCTCGTTACTTTTTCTTAATTTTATTAATGATGTTAATTGTGGTATAGCTAGCAAACTTGTCAAATTTGCATCCGACACTAAATTTGGAGTGATGGCAGACATTGAGGAGGCAGCAAAAAGGATTCAAAAAGACCTGAACAAGCTTCATAACTGGGTAAACACCTGGGGCATCATGCATAATGCTGTGCGAAGAATTCACACTATAACATGGTGTATGGACAAAAGCGGAAATGTGCTTACGCACAAAAAAATCCAGATGCATAAATCTGTGCGTACGCCAACTTCCACGTTCTTCCGCTACATAAATGCTGGTCAACGTGAAAAGTAACGCACGTGCACGCTCCTGCTGTCCCGCCCCAACTCCTCCCAGAATTGTGCCTCTTTGAATATGCAAATCAATATAAATAGCCCTTAAGCTCAGCGTTCTGTGAAAAGTTAATGGCAAAAGCACGGGGGAAAATGGAAGAATTTCAGCGAATACCAAATGGAGGCAAAGAAAAATGAACTATTTGTTGGTTTAAACAGTGATATAAACAACAAAAGGAAGTTGATCGAGTGACATAGAGTGTCGGAGAAGCTCAAAAGCTCAAGTTCACAAAGTCGCACAGTGGCTGAAATAAAAAAGAAGTTGTCAGATATCAAAGTCGCCGTGAAAAGGCGAGTCGTAGCCTACCGTCTGAGTGTCATATGAAAGCTTATTAGGGTACAGAGAAAAAAAAGGCACACACTGGGGAAAAAAGCATGAAATGTCAACTTTAATCTCGAAATTTCCACTTTAATCACATAGTTTATTTTGTCATTAAAGTAGAACATCATAAACTTCATCTTAAAATCGGTTAATTTACTAGTTTCTCAAATCCCATCATAATTAAACTAGCACATTAAATGATTTGTTTTTTATTTGATCTTCTATGTGCTCTATGTGTGTGAATCACTATGTGCTTCTTAAACGGGCTTTCTCTTCCTCCGACAGGACACAGAATCCATTACATTCGTAACATTACAGCTCTCTGAATAATTAAAATACTGAGATATATACTTGATATCATTTTCATGATGATAGGAGTTAAAGCATGTTATTAAACATGGGAACACGGTGGCGCAGTGATTGTTCATGTCTCACGCAGGATGCTTACTGTGCCATGCGCGACCTTTGATGAAATACTTTATTGCAGCAGTACTGTCTCTTTCAAACGTACTAACCCTCAATTTCTGTTCTTACTTTTCTTTCTCCAAATACCCAATCATCACACAATCATCTCTGTAATAGACGTTAAGCCATCTGTAAGCTTAGAATGCCGATTCTTCAAAACTTTTAAGGAACATTGAAATATCTTCGTAGTATGTGTTTAATTATTCTATCCATCCAATGTCACGCCAGTCCCAGCAAGAATACAGCGCGAGGTAGGAACAATCGTGTCCGTGTCCTTACATATTTATTTATTAACAATATAGACTATTTAAATTAAGTTAAAGTTTTATGTGTATAATATAATAAACATATTTTGCTGCATTTCATCTTAAAAATGATATCGTCATCATATGTAAATACGCACTTTATAAAGTGGTTCAGGTTGTGCAATATTATAACTGTAGTGCAAGTTTACAGTGAGGTGATTGCACTTATAAGTACAAACAGTTCTACAAGGAGCACTTGATGGACTGATTGAGTGCGTTTATAGTTCTTGGGATGAAACTGTTTCTGAACCGCGAGGTCCGTACAGGAAAGGCTTTGAAGCGTATGCCGTCTGAGAGCAGTTCAATAGACAGCATGGCTAAGGCAGCGTGTGCTTGATGCTGTATACCGATAATCTCTTTCCAATCATCTGCTGTAGATCTGTGATTCCACACTCAGATACAGTGATATAAATACTCTGAGTGGTGTAGTGAGAGTAATATGGAAAAAGATGATCCGCTGTGGCAACACCTAACCGGAGCACCTGAAAGAAGAAGAAGGTGCAGTGAGAGTAACAACGCTAATGCAGTTATGGTATTTGGAATAGTTTGACCATTCTGTGGGCCATTATATTGCTATAGGTTAATTACAATCAGATGCCTTAAACAATATGCAGTTAATTTCAGTGTATTTATAAAGCTGCGTCAGGGATATGGATCTAAAAAAGAAAGGGTAACCACACAAGAACAGTAGCACTGCTTTGACGCTGGGTGCCGCCAGTCTGCAAAACCTAGCATAGAACTTGCGTACACCAGGGTATGAGCTACTGTGGAAATGTGCGTGGCTTTACGCCAAATTTAGGTTTTATACATCGTGATTTGAACGTGGAAACTTTCGTACGCAACATTTTTATGTGTACGCACCGTTTATACATGAGGCCCCTGGAAAATGGAGTTTAACGTAGAAAAGTGAAAAGTGCTGCATAGCAATTATAAATACAAAATGGAAGAGACCTCTGAAAAGGATTTAAGGGTTTATGTCGAAGCACCATTTTAATTGACTAAGTAAAGTATGCAACAATTAAAAAGGTAAATAAAATGTTAGGTTATATCATAAAAATTGTTGAATTTAAGTCAAGGTACATAACGCTCAGACCATATATTACACCGGTGAGACCACAACTTAAGTATTGTGTGCAGTTCTGGTCACCACAGTACAAGAAAGACATTGCAGTACTTGAAGGAGTCCAAAGGAGATCAGCCAAGTGCATCCTGGGACTTAAGGACATGTCCTATTGTGTCAGACTCCGAGAATTAAACCTGTTTAGGGGGGCATGGGGGGAACCTGAGTCTCGGTCCAGGGTGTGAGCTGCATGTAGCCAGGAGACGGAAGTCTACCGGACCGGTAGGAGAGTCAGCTGCACTTGCAGATTGGGTGACTCACCTGTTGCAAGGCCCGTATGGGAGAAGCAGGGGAGCCGACAGTTAAATGTGAGAAGTCGGCAGGTTTTTTTTTTTTAAGGGACAACTTCCTGCCATGGTTTTAACATCATTTTAAAGACTTCGTTTTTTTTTTTTTTTTTTGGATTATAACCTCCACTTTTCACCTGCTTTTATGGATTATTTATTTCTAAACTTGGAGCACTGCACTTTATTTGGACACCGTTTAGTTTTGATTGTTTTTAATAAAAGCACTTGCACACTTTACACCTTTCCCTAGCTCTATGTGTGATTGGACATCATTGCACAGCTCATCTGGTTACATTACCGACGGTGTTGGGTCCGAGGGCTCCTAAATCTGGAAGGAGAGCATGGAGCAGGACCTGCACCGTCACACCGCTACATTCCAAGTCAAAATATTAATAGCGGTCTGCTTATTCGAAGAGCTAAATATAAAAGTACAGTAGTGGCGAGGCAACTTTTTGCTGTTAGGCACCAAATATTTAGAATACTTTATCAATACGGATATGCAGGAATAACACCATGGATCAATGTAAAAAAACTATTGTGACCTGGCCGGGACGCCCCTTCTACTTATGTTCCAGGGAAGCAACCATGGACTACTCAGTACCTCCACCGGGATGCTTGATGGCAGCCTCCCTGGCTGACGATGGTGCCTCAGTTTCCCGCAGCGCTCCATGGGAGATGGAGTTCTCCACAGCCCTGTCCCTGAGCCTGCGTGGATGACTCTGCAGCCCCACCCGGAAGTGCAATCAGAAACAGGTGATCAAGCACCTGGAGCACTTCCGGGTGGGCTATGAAAAGGGCCAGCAACCACTGTTCTGGAGGAAGATGAAGAGGTTGCCAGGGAGGAGTGGTGGTGCCAGAGAGAGGAGTATAAGTGCTTGGTGTTACCTGTATACTGTGCTTGGGACTGTGTTGTGGCTGGAGGGATTACGGGGAAGACGTGCCCTCCAGCTGAAGAAAAATAAACAGTTTATTTATTTTACACGTGCCTCAGTGTGAGTCTGTGCCGGGTCGGGTGCAATATAGCGCCTTATATCACACTACTAAAGAACACAGTAGATTTAAGGACTTGAATGAAACTTCACAGTGTTTACAAACTATAAAACTAAACTCATGAAGGTTTTATTACTCACCTTACACATCTACAGCAGCTGAGCCCTGGTGCTAGCCGCTTGATGCACTCTGGGGTGAGTTTTGTCCCTGTTAGGTTAAGCTCCTCGAGTTCTCCACAGCAGCAGATAACATAGCCCAGCACAGCACAATCCAGAGGTGATAAAGTCGTGTAACTAAAGTCCATCTTTAAATCCTTCTCCATGGTGTCTCGAATTAATTTCTCATTCTGAGCCTCATAGAGCCACTGACACACTCGCAGAGCTTCACTTTTATCTGCACTCTGTAGCAACCATTTAGCATTCTTTTTCACCCACTCCAGTATCCGCTTTACTGTCTTCATCTCAAAATCTCCCAGAATTCCCCCCAGTGATACAAACACAGAAGACCTGCCCAGTCCTGCCAGGAATCGAGTTAGGATCTCAAACCGGCCTTCTTTACATGAGTCGAGCTTCTTTAGCAGCTCTTCTATGTCTGCTGATGGATCGAGGTAGAAGGAGCAAGCAGCTATGAACTCCTGTATGGTGAGGTGATAGAATGTGTACATTGTGTGGTCCATAGTGCGTTCTCTTGGTGGGATTTCTTTAAGTAACCCTGAGAGGACTTGAGAGGGCAGGACGGGATGGACACCAAAGCTGGACATCTCAAATGTGTCATTAAACACAAGAATCCTATTGGCTAGCCCATAATAGGCCATCTTTCCCAGGTTGACCAGAAGCCCTCGCTGGTCCTTGGCTTCTCCCTTGTGATTGGTCAGGATATTACGAATTAACATCACATAGACCTCAGTGAGAGTTCTGGGGGCAGCTCCTCGCTCATCTTCAGGTGTCATGAAGTGACTCTTCAGCACAGAGCAGATAATCCAGCAGTAGGAGGGGTTGAAGCACATGGCATACAGAATGGCATTCTCCTCCACATACTGAAAAACCTTCATACTCAGTTCAATGTCACCAAAGAACTTCTTAAAGTACATCAGCCTTTCTTCAGGGAAAAACCCCAGGATCTGTGCAAATCGATCAACCCTGTCCATGACCAAGGCCTGCAGAGCTATTGGTCTGCTTGTGATCAGAACTGAACAGCCCTTCAGTAATGTCCTTCGTACCAAGCTGGTGAGCAAAATATGGACAGGAACATGCTCATCTGGGTCTGAACAGAGCTGCTCATGTGTGTGCTCTGGCTTGTGTTTGTACTCATCCAGACCATCAAGTATAAAGAGAAGAGACTCAGGTTTCTGAAAGATTTCTCTCAGTCTCGGGTCATTGAGATATTCATAGTGCTTTACGATGAGCCTGGTCAGAGGCATCTGCGGCTCGTTCTCATAGTCAAGGAGGTTGAGCTCCCTAAATTTAAACAGGAACACAAATGTAAACATTTGGTACCGAGTGCCTCTGGCCCAGTCAAACATGATCTTCTGGACCATGGTGGTCTTCCCGATTCCAGCCACTCCACTGACCACTGTAATGTGAGAGTCAGTCTCACTTTCAAAGCCCCTATTAAAAAGCTTCTCAGTCCAGTTTCCCTTACATTTTTCTCTAGTCTGCTTCTTCACCATCTCTTCATGAATCCTCCCTATATTCAAAAGTTCATGGTGCCTCTTATTGTAGGTTCTTTTGTACTGACCAGTGAGCATCAGATCCATGTATTGAGTCTCAAAGTCCACAGCTCTGGTGTGTGGATCTCCAGAAAAAGCCTGATCCTCCAAAGTTTGTGTGGATTCCAGCACACCTGCTTTGTGCGTTTCATGGAGATCTGAAAGTCACAGTGACAATTAGTTAGTCAACTAAGGAGTGGCAGAATGGACAAACTTGTTACTGGAGATGGTGATTTACCTTTAATGTGAGCCTCAATGGGAGGGGTCTGGAGATTGTCCTGAATATCCATCAGGAGGTGCAGTCCTGAAAAGGGAGGATGAGATAAATATTAAGATTTGAAACTTACCGAAAAACCCAGAATTCAGACATTTTGTTCACTGTAACCCTGAATGTTTTGCTTGTATACAGTGCATCCGGAAAGTATTCACAGCGCATCACTTTTTCCACATTTTGTTATGTTACAGCCTTATTCCAAAATGGATTAAATTCATTTTTTTCCTCAGAATTCTGCACACAACATCCCATAATGACAACGTGAAAAAATTTTTTTTATTATGGTTAATTACTCGCTGTAATTTAAAATAGTTAGGTCTATTATGCATATGTAACAATTCCCATAAAAATAACAATCTGTTTAAATTGTACACCCACTTCTTCATGCGGGAGCGGCAGATCTGTGAAGTTGCTAGCACATAGCACCTGCCCGGGGGTTGGCGAGCCCCCTAGTTATGATAAAAAAGCAAGAACATTCTATGATGAGCTTTCTTGAGATTACACTCAAGGTTTTAATCCCACTTAATGTTTTGTGACAGCACAGTGCCCAGAAACTTGGATGACTCTGTCATCTCAAAGGCTGAGCCATTTAGAGCAAGTGATAGGTGAGCAGGTGTCTGCTCCTGAAACCTATGATCATCTCCTGAGATTTTTGAATGTTGAAGTCCAAATTGTTATGGCTACACCACGCTTTCATATATTCCAACTGTCGTCTGTATCTGAACTCATCTTTGTTTGAAATGAGGCCTATTAGTGTGCTTCCATCCACAAGTTTAAGAAGTTTGACAGATGAATCACTAGAGGTCCAGTCATTTGTATAAAGTGAGAAGAGTAGTGGGGTAAGGAGCACAGTCCTGGGGCACACCAGTACTAATTGTGAATGGACAGACTTGTGTGAGTGCAGAACAACACCTGTCCTGTTTCCTATCTGTAAGAAAGTCTGTAATCTAACAGCAGATTGAACAGGGCAGGTTGACCAGGGTGAGGTTTTTGTTAGGAGCTCTGGGTGACAATAGCATTAAAAGCAGACAAACAAGATTCCCACATATGACCCTGGCTTACCAAGGTGTTGGTAAATAAAGATTTATTGCACCATCCACAGACTAGTTAGCTCTGTATGCAAACAGGAATGGGTCCAGGAAGTCTATTGTAGCATTCTTGAGGTCATTCAGACATGGCGTTCAAAGGTCTTCATTACTACAGCAGTTAAAGCTACTGGTCTGTCATCAATCAGGTGTGTGACCTTTGAATTTTTAAGGTGCTAGAATGATGATGGAGGTCTTCAAGCAGGCAGGGACAGTGCACAAATGCAAAGACTGGTTGAAGATGTCTGCACATACTGCACAATGCCTAAGTGTGGAAGGGGAAATAAGGTCATGGCAGCTTTAAATAGTGTGCCTTTTGAATTACCTGCAGATGTTATTTGCAGGGATGATGGAAGGAGGAAGCTGAGGAGAAGAGGAGTTACAGTAAGACCATCAAGTTGGTTTATGTCCCATTGTCTTTCAAAGTGACCATAAAACTGATTTAATTGATTAGCCAGACTGGGATCAAGAGAGTTGCATGATGTTTGTTTCTTGTTGTTTGTGACCTGTTTAAGATTCTCTAGACTAATGCGCTGTCATTTACAGAGCAGTTATTCGGAGTACTTTTATAACCTTTAATCCCTTTTCCACAATATACTTGGCTTTCCTATATTCCTCACGATTTCCAGATCTGAAAGCACGCTAGCTGTCCTGACACAGTCGTCTGAGCTGTGGGAGGAATGCAAACATCTTCACAAAAACAAATCGGTGAAGTGACAGCATCAGTACATTCGTGTATGTTGGCGGTGGCAGTTTTGAAAGCACTCCAGTGTGTACAGGGAAAGCAGGCCTTAAGCTCCACTATTGCCTTGCTAGTCCACTATCTAACTGTTCTTTTGACTTGCACATACACTTATGCAACAAAACATGCTATTGAAATAAATTTTATAGTTGTTTAAGTTCTAATGGCCAGTTAAATCTATCCTGCTGTATCAGCTCTTTATTAATTATCTTCTTTGATTCTGCCAGCTTAATAAAACATTCTCAAAATGAATGCACAGCATGCCCATAAACATTACAAGTTACTCTGCCATGACTGGCTACGTTTAAATAAAGCAGTGAGCCACAAAATTTGTTACATAATATATGCAATGAAGCTGACACAACATGGCATAGTCGGCCCAAAGTCTCTATTTCTGACCTTTGATTACATGTCCCACAGTACATACGTCATCTTTAGTCTCACTGGCACATTTCTGCCACCCTCAGTGCCCTTCAAATTCAAGAAATAGGTATGAAAAATGTGACTTACTGTAGTGAAGAAGCAGCAGCAGACGGCTTGACTTGGGGAAGTGCTGTGTGTTGTGAAGCCACACCCGAGACTGTGACAGCTACCTGTCTACATTGCAACACGCTCTCAAACCAGGAAGTGTGCTTCGTTACTAAGGCAATCAAAAATAAGCAGAAATGCTGTCCGGTGAGTCTCTGTCAGTCGCAAACAGTGCCACTTTACCACCCAGCACTCCTCTTTTACAGATATAAATACAATTAGAACAGTGACATTTATCAGTTTATTTTGATAAGACAAGAAATGTAATAAACGCTGATGCCATTGTCAGTATGGGCAGCTTTTGGGTAGCCTTTTGTTCTGAGGGTTAAAACTGTCCTGGGTTTTGAGTGGTGTGGGTGCTTAAGGTTCTTAACAGAGGTAGGACAAAAGTGACTTGGCAGGATGGTTAAGGTTTCTAATAAGAGGGGTTGGCTTTCTAAGGACAGTGTGGGCCTCATATGTCCAGAACAAAAGGAAGCCATGTGCCAGTCACACTCTGTGCCCTTTTCACCATCTTTTGTAGTGCTTTGCAGCCCAGGGATGAGTAGGTTTTGAACCAGGGTATAATGCAGCCAGTCCCAACGGACTTCACTGTACATGTTATTATTATTATTATGTATTAAAAGAAGGAGATGACAACAATAAAGAGTTGGGGTACGTGTTATTGCAAGGCCCAATGTCTTAGATGAGGCAATTCCTGCTTCTCCGCACTTAGTTTATGACCAACTCCTCCCCAGTATCAGACGATAAGATGGGCTATGCAAGACAGCCACATTGATCATCGTAGTTGCTCCTTGATACGTGATTATACATGAGACAGACATGTACCATTGAGTTTCCCTATGGATACAGGTGAGGATGGTCAATCCAGATCCCCATTGTCACTTGTCACAGGAGGCTGGGGGACAGATCTGGAAGGACAGGGAGGTGGTGTTTATGTCCTCCAGGCTACGAGGGGGCAACCACCCCAGATCATGAGAGGACCATGGGAGAGGAGCAAGGAGGCTCAAGCCCGTTGGTGTCCGTAGCCATCGCCAGGGGGCACCCCAAGCCTCATGGAGCCTGGGAAACATTCATTTCCACCACACCCAGGAAGATGGAAGAAGAGCCTTCCAGGGACACCCGGAGTGCTTCCGGGTGCAAGAGCAGCACTTCCGCCACACCAGGAAGTGCTACCGGAAGAGAATCATCAAGCACCTGGAGCATGTCCGGGTGAACATAAAAGGGGAGCCGGAGTTGGGAGGAAGGAGACAGAGCTTGTGAGGATGGTAATGGAGGTCCAAGGAAGAGAAAGAAAGAGAGAGAGATAGAGAAAGAAAGAAGAGTTGTTGGGATAAGGCATTGTGGTGCTTAATGAAATAAAGGAGTGTGCTTTTGGACATCCTGGTGTCTGTCTGTCTGTGTCCGGGGGCTGGCTTTCCACACACCATAGCACATGACAGCATGCAACACTGGAAATGTTGCTGTCAGAGTTTGAGTGCTATAACAACAACATTTATTTCTATAGCACATGTTCATACAAATAATGTAGCTCAAAGTGCTTTACAAGATGAAGAAAGAAAAAATATAAAAATAAAATTAGTCAATACTAATTAACAAATAATAAAGTAAGGTCCGATGGCCAGGAGGACAGAAAAAACTCCAGAGGGCTGGAGAAAAAAAACAAAATCTGCAGGGGTTCTGAGGCCATGAGACCACCCAGCCCCCTCTAGGTATTCTACAAAACATAAATGACCTTAATTAGTCCTCATGGTTTTCCCGGCTTCACATGTAAGAATTAGATGATGATGATGGTCACGTGAATGTCTGGCCTTCAATCCATCAATGTAGGGACTATGCGGTGCTTTGATCAGGTGGTGGGGGCGCAGATCGCAACCACAGAAAACCAGAAAAAGAACAGCGGAGAAAGTAGGTAAATTAAAGTAAAGTAACATTAAGTAAAGTAATAACAGTAACGCTGAGTCCATTCACAACCACCACACATCAGTGTATGAATGGAATAGGGGATTTGCAGTGAAACAATATCTGTCACCGAACTGCGGTCAATTGGCTCATTTATATAATGACAAGGGCGGCACGGTGGCGCAGTGGGTAGCGCTGCTGCCTCGCAGTTGGGAGATCTGGGGACCTGGGTTCACTTCCCGGGTCCTCCCTGTGTGGAGTTTGCATGTTCTCCCCGTGTCTTCGTAGGTTTCCTCCGGGTGCTCCGGTTTCCTCCCACAGTCCAAAGACATGCAGGTTAGGTGGATTGGCGATTCTAAATTGGCTCTAGTGTGTGCTTGGTGTGTGGGTGTGTTTGTGTGTGTCCTGCGGTGGGTTGGCACCCTGCCCAGGATTGGTTCCCTGCCTTGTGCCCTGTGTTGGCTGGGATTGGCTCCAGCAGACCCCCGTGACCCTGTGTTTGGATTCAGCGGGTTGGAAAATGGATGGATGGATATAATGACAAATCACAGTGGTGTGGCTCACCTCTCCACACTTGCAACAGCGGGGAAGGAGCGTGTGTTTCTCCTTCGGTTCTTCCAATGTTTCTGTCTTACAGTCGGAAGGCTCTGGAATGATGGCATGTTTCGTCTGTAAGCAGGCCATTCTGATCGCCCGGTGCCATTCAGGGGCTGCAATGATGTCGTTGATGTTTTAGTATACCACCCACCAGCCAAGGTAACCAGGGAGGGAGTTCACCAGGAGGTCACAGGCTATCAGCTAAAACTACCCTTTTAGAATTGTTGATTTGATAAAAAGAAAGAAAGTTAATTTTTTTTTTGGAAAGGTGTCTCTTTCCAAACCATAAAGAAAGGTGGATACTGAACACAGACAACTTCAAGAAAGATGGACATTATAGTAATTTTTTGTGGAATTCGGTGGAAATGCCATCTGTCTTATATGCAAAGAAAAAGTCTCTGTTTTGGAGAAATATAATCTCAAATGCCATTTCTCAAGTAAACATGGAGAACAGTATGACAAGTATTAGGGAGAAGAGAGGAAAAAACTAGCTACGCAGCTACACAAAGGCTACAATTACAGCAAAGTCTTTTTCGCAAAGCAAAGAAGGATGCGGATGGTGTGGTGGAAGCAAATTATATGTTAAGTGAGTTATTCGCTAAGGCAGGAAGCCGTTCACCGAAGGGCAGTTTCTTAAGAACTGTATGTTAAACATTAGAACACTCTAGATGAGAACCGGCCATTCAGCCCAACGAAGCTCGCCAGTCCTATCCATTTATTTCTTCCAAAAAATACATCAAAACCCTAAAGTCTTACTGTCCACCACACTACTTGGTCGCTTATTCCAAGTGTCTATCATTCTTTGTGCAAAGAAAAACTTCCTAATGTTTGTGTGAAAGTTCCCCTTAACAAGTTTCCAACTGTGTCCCCGTGTTCTTGATGAACTCATTTTAAAATAATTTTAAACACTTCAATCATGTCACCTCTTAATCTTCTTTTGATTAAACTGTAAAGGCTCAGGTCTTTTAATCTTTCCTCATAACTCATCCCCTGTAGCCCCTGAATCGGCCTAGTCGCTCTTCTCTGGACCTTTTCTAGTGCTGTGATGTCCTTTTTGTAGCCTGGAGACCAAAACTGCACACAGGACTCCAGATGAGGTCTCACCAGTGTGTTATAAAGCTTGAGCAGAACCTCCTGTGACTTGTACTCCACACATCAAGGCGCTATATAACCTGACATTCTGTTAGCCTCCTTAATAGCTTCTGAACACTGTCTGGAAGTCAATAGCTTAGAGTCCACTATGACTCCTAAATCCTTCTCATAAAGTTTACTCTTGATTTTTGGAACGCCCGTTGTGTGTTCAAACCCAACATTTTATTTCCTATGTGTAATACTTTACATTTACTGACATTAAATTTCATCTGCCACAAATCTGCCCAAGCCTGTATGCTATCAAAGTCTTTCTGTAATGATATAACGGATTCCAAATTATCTGCTAATCCTCCTATCTTGGTATCATCTGCAAACTTAACCAGCTTATTACTTATATTCCTATCTAAATCATTTATATTTATTAAAAATAGCAGCGGCCCTAACACTGACCCCTGCTGGTCACCACTCTTAACATCAGCCAATTCTGATGAGGTTCCTGGCACCATCACCCTCTGCTTCCTGTGTCTGAGCCAATGTTGCACCCATCCTGCAATAGTTTTACATTGCATTATTCATCAACAAGCACTATGAAGCAAATGCTTAAAATTTAAACATGTAATTAATACATTTCAGAACAACAGACATGACAAAATCAGGTCAAGGAGTTTACAGCATTGCCAGTTCAGAGCCTTTTTAGAAGAAATTGAGTCAACTTAGGGTGATGTACTTTACTTTACTGAGGTGTGCTGGCTCAGCAAGGGAAATATCCTGAAGAGATTATTTTTGTGCAGAACAAAGGTGAAAAATTTCATGGTAGATGGCAGAATGGATGTGCCCGAGTTGGAAGATCCACAATGGGTCATGGACCTTGCTTTCTTAGTTGACATTACACAGGAACTGAAAATACTTAACTTGAAGCTCCAGGGTCCTGAACAGCTCATCACAGTAGCTTATGAAAGTGTGAAAGCCTTCACCACAAAATTGAAATAATGGAAAACACAGCTTTCTGCCAAAAAAACTCACTCATTTCCCAATATGTAGATCTCTTGAGGAGGATGGCACAGCATTCAGGAGTGATATATATATATATATATATATATATATATATATATATATATATATATATATATATATATATATATATATCTATAATAATAAAAGGCAAAGCCCTCACTGACTGACTGACTGACTCACTGACTCACTCATCACTAATTCTCCAACTTCCCGTGTAGGTGGAAGGCTGAAATTTGGCAGGCTCATTCCTTACAGCTTACTTACAAAAGTTAGGCAGGTTTCATTTCGAAATTCAAAGCGTAATGGTCATAACTGGAACATATTTTTTGTCCATACACTGTAATGGAGGAGGCGGAGTCACGTATCGCGTCATCACGCCTCCTACGTAATCACGTGAACTAAAAACAAGGAAGACATTTACAGCACGAGTCACACGCGGGAACGAAGGTAAATGACGTTAATTTTTGACTGTCTTTTAATACTGTGTAAGCATACATATTAACACATGTGCAATTAAACGTGTGCATTTACGGGGTGATTTCTCAGGCTTAAAAGCTCACCTTTTATCAAACGCGGGAAGAAAGGTAACTGACGTTGTTCACTGTCTTTTAATACTGTGTAACCATACATATTAACACATGTCCAATTAAACGTGTGCATTTACGGGGTGATTTGTCAGGCTTAAAAGCTCGCCTTTTACTAAAAAGGTAAATGCAAAACTATTTTCAATCAGTTTATTGAAACGCTCCTGTTAAGGATTGCAATAACATATTCGCGAGATAAAAGAACGAAGTAGGGGGAAATGGAGGAACAGCCGCAAACAGCGAAGAGCAAAAAATTAATAAAACAATTGAGAACGGAGCGAGTTAAGCGTACAAGCATGTTCATAAGGGAAACAAAGCACGGTGTAAAACGTAAGTTTCAATTAAGTTTATAGAAACGCTCCCGCTGCGGATTGCAATAACATATTCGCGAGATAAAAGTTTAATGAGAAGACACGAGGTATAAACGAACCACACGCCGTGGCGCAACGTTAGGGGCAACAGTTTCAACCATTCTATGATCTGCTTCTCGCAACTGAAAGACAGCACATGGCGGATGTTAGCCGACTTGCTGACCGCAACGTTAGGGGCTTCAACTATGGCGCTGACGCCACATCTCAGTGCCAACACTTTGCAGACTGTACTTAAAAGACACGCCCTCCTCACTGGACAGTTAAAAACACCAATCAAACTAACGATGACATCAAGTATTACCCAATCCAAAGTAGGAAAGGAGGAATCTTCATAAAATGCGTGTGGGATGATTTGCATGAGACGCTGCTTTAAAAAAAAAATGATAAAAAAAATACGGGATAAATCCCGTCCAGTATTGATTCAAAACGGGACGCGCAATTTCATTCTCAAATGCGGCACGATTCCGTATTTTAAAGGACGGGTGGCAACCCTACAGTGCCAGGTAACCACCCATACAATCAGATTGTGATTCAGACTAGGAATGCAATGAATGTAATTACCCCGATCTACATACAAGGCGAAAGTCTTGCAACATTCAAAGATGATGGTTTGGGATAAGTACACCATACAACATAAAAGAGCTTATGAAGCCTTGAACCGAAAAAAGCAAGATCTCAGAGATCGTAAAAAAAAAAATAGGAGGTAATGTCGTTTTACTCGCTGTAGATTTTAGTCAAACATTACCAGTTATTCCACGAGGGAGACCAGCAGATGAACTCAACGCGTGTTTAAAATCCATGCTTCTCCCACGCTTGGTTATATGTCGCGTGTTCTCCGGTAGGTGCACCAAAAAATGTATACATTTAAGCATGTAATGGGCAAACAAAAAATGAGGTATACCCGAAGGCACTGCAGTAGTACTTCATGTAACTTTACTTCTTAAATGTTAATGTTTTACTGTTTAATAATTTATACGCTTCTTATATGTTGTTCAAATTCTTTTATCAAAATACCACTGACAGCGCAATGCACGATAACATGGAGTGAATACACCATACGCATCCGCACACGGCTGCCCTGCTGTGCGCAGATAGGAGTTGATTCTACAATAAAATAAAATAAAGATAAAAAGAGTAAAACAATCATCACCCATAAAGCGTGTGTGTGTGTATATATGTGTATATATATATGTTGATATGTGGATGTGTATATGTATATATATATATATATATATATATATATATATATATATATGTGTATATGTATATGTATATATATGTTTATATGTGTGTGTGTGTATTTTATATATATAAAACACAGCAACACTCATAACAATGACAACACAATTACATTGACAATCATGTTACGTTATTTTTAAAATGTTTCCTTTTTTTTTCATAACCTCTTTAACACACTACTTCTCCGCTGCGAAGCGCGGGTATTTTGCTAGTATATATATATATATATACAGTGCATACAGAAAGTATTCACAGCGCATCACTTTTTCCACATTTTGTTATGTTACAGCCTTATTCCAAAATGGATTAAATTCATTTTTTTCCTCAGAATTCTACACACAACACCCCATAATGACAATGTGAAAAAAGTTTACCTGAGATTTTTGCTAATTTATTAAAAATAAAAAAAACTGAGAAATCCCATGTACATAAGTATTCACAGCCTTTGCTCAATACTTTGTCGATGCACCTTTGGCAGCAATTACAGCCTCAAGTCTTTTTGAATATGATGCCACAAGCTTGGCACACCTATACTTGGCCAGTTTCGCCCATTCCTCTTTGCAGCACCTCTCAAGCTCCATCAGGTTGGACGGGAAGCGTCGGTGCACAGCCATTTTAAGATCTCTCCAGAGGTGTTCAATCGGATTCAAGTCTGGGCTCTGGCTGGGCCACTCAAGGACATTCACAGAGTTGTCCCGAAGCCACTCCTTTGATATCTTGGCTGTGTGCTTAGGGTCGTTGTCCTGCTGAAAGATGAACCGTCACCCCAGTCTGAGGTCAAGAGCGCTCTGGAGCAGGTTTTCATCCAGGATGTCTCTGTACATTACTGCAGTCATCTTTCCCTTTATCCTGACTAGTCTCCCAGTTCATGCCGCTGAAAAACATCTCCACAGCATGATGCTGCCACCACCATGCTTCACTGTAGGGATGGTGCCAGGTTTCCTCCAAACGTGACGCCTGGCATTCACACCAAAGAGTTCAATCTTTGTCTCATCAGACCAGAGAATTTTCTTTCTTATGGTCTGAGAGTCCTTCAGGTGCCTTTTGGCAAACTCCAGGCGGGCTGCCATGTGCCTTTTACTAAGGAGTGGCTTCCGTCTGGCCACTCTACCATACTGGCCTGATTGGTGGATTGCTGCAGAGAAGGTTGTCCTTCTGGAAGGTTCTCCTCTCTCCACAGAGGATCTCTGGAGCTCTGACAGAGTGACCATCGGGTTCTTGGTCACCTCCCTGACTAAGGCCCTTCTCCCCTGATCACTCAGTTTAGATGGCCGGCCAGCTCTAGGAAGAGTCCTGGTGGTGTCGAACTTCTTCCACTTATGGATGATGGAGGCCACTGTGCTCATTGGGACCTTCAAAGCAGCAGAAATTTTTCTGTAACCTTCCCCAGCTTTGTGCCTTGAGACAATCCTGTCTCGGAGGTCTACAAACAATTCCTTTGACTTCATGCTTGGTTTGTGCTCTGACCTGAACTGTCAACTGTGGGACCTTATATAGACAGGTGTGTGCCTTTCCAAATCATGTCCAGTCAACTGAATTTACCACAGGTGGACTCCAATTAAGCTGCAGAAACATCTCAAGGATGATCAGGGGAAACAGGATGCACCTGAGCTCAATTTTGAGCTTCATGGCAAAGGCTGTGAGTACTTATGTACATGTGCTTTCTCAATTTTTTTATTTTTAATAAATTTGCAAAAACCTCAAGTAAACTTTTTTCATGTTGTCATTATGGAGTGTTGTGTGTAGAATTCTGAGGAAAAAAATGAATTTAATCCATTTTGGAATAAGGCTGTAACATAACAAAATGTGGAAAAGTGATGCGCTGAGAATACTTTCCGGATGCACTGTACATGATGGGTGGGGTTTGAATTGTTTCAAACTTCGTTTTGTAAAACTTGACTTGCTTGTATGGAATGTAATTTGATGTTAATAAATTCAATAAAATGTTAAAACAAAAGAAAGCCAATAAATTAGATAATTCTTCTGTCAGGAGGCCTGTTGTTTAATTTATATTTACCAGTGGGGCTCAATAGAAGGGTACTGTTAGTGACATTTTTGCAAATGACACTGTGGCCCCTGTTACAGTTCAAAGTACCTGATGAAGAATGTGGTTCTGCTCCGGGATGTAAGCTACAGATGAAAAGTTGATGCAGGTTAGGTGGTCAACAGAATGAAATCAATGAAAGCAATGTCCCTCGGGTCATTTTTCTACAGATCTCCATAGGAAGTGATAGGGAAAAAAATGTAGTGTAGCGTGAAGGAACACTAGTATGAGGACTGTGTATTTTTAAAGGAAATGTCCATATTGTTAATGTAGATATCAGTTATGTCAAAAAGGGGAGGTGATATGGTGCAGTTTTCATTTTTGAATTCTTAGCAGTTTCTATTTCCTGTCCATCTCCAAAGACTGTCTGTACTTGTTTTCCAGGCAACACTGCTTTGCACTTGTATTATATTTGTAATAAAAACATATTGTTATGCGTGTGTTTTGTGTTATTTTAGTTAGTAGGAGATTAGTTGTAATGAGTTTCTAACCATTTTGATGTACAGTATTTTGATAAAAGTTTTTGCTTTGCTTTCACTCCAAAATTTGTTTACCCAACACGGGAGATACGTCACAGGGCGACGGCTTTCACATTTGTAACATCACTGGCGGTGACTGTGGCTCCATGATGTGTTCTCCCGGGTTTGGATAAACTTCCAAAAAAATAGTGTTAGTTCCATTAAACAGGTAGGCCTCGGGTTAGGTTTTGTGTTTTTCTTTTTTTTTTTTGTTTATTTTCTTCTTTCTTTTTATAAAATAAAAAGTGTTTTTTTATTGTTTGAGAAAAACATAATTAAAAAAAAAAACACAACTTTAAAAATAAAAATAAATTAACAAACAATAAAGACTCACTAATGTGCTTGTCTTGTGGTGTTGTATGTATGTTATCATCCAGTTGACCCTCGGAACCGACCAACTCTATTTATTTTGAAAAGCAACGGGGGCACGGTGCTACTTAAACATAAATAATGCTGGCTGTCGCCTGGTATATACTAACTGTGTAAGCCCATGCTGTTAAAAGCACGGGATCCTAGAAAATATTTAAATCATCGGAACT
Source organism: Erpetoichthys calabaricus (assembly GCF_900747795.2). Lineage (NCBI taxonomy): Eukaryota > Metazoa > Chordata > Cladistia > Polypteriformes > Polypteridae > Erpetoichthys > Erpetoichthys calabaricus. The sequence continues at coordinate 341,996,876 of NC_041394.2, read as the reverse complement.
ACTCTGGGCATCTCTCTGCTATGAAGATTCGTGCTGCCTACGTGCTCGCATCGTTTGTGCGTTAGCATCTAAGCGACTGTCTTTCTTAGGAGGTTTCATTTTGCCGGTGTGCTGGCCTTGCTTGTGTATCCTCTAAGCTGGAGCCCTCACCCCAACTCTACGTTGCACTTCCGGGCCGGACAGACACACATACTTCCACGCGTAGAGCTCTATTTAATTTGAAAAGCAACAGAGGTGCTGTGGTGCTCAAACATAAAGAATGCTGCCAGTCACCTCCAGTTCACCCTCTGATGGTCGTTCTGAGTATCAACTGGTTGATACAAGATCGTAAGATCACCCCCCACCCTATCCAGAAGGCTGACAAGCCAGGAGGAACTCTTAAAATTATATTCTTCGATTTCTCATGTTCCTTTAACACCATCCAGCCAGCCAGACTGGGGAGTAAGCGATCAGAAATGCAGATGGATGCTTCCTTAGTTTCGTGGTTCATGGTCTATCTGACGGGAAGGCCACAGGGCTCTGTGTCTGACACCGTGCTGTGTGGCACTGGTGCTCCACAAGGGACAGTTCTGTCACCATTCCTCTTCACCCTGTACACTACAGATTTTAGTTACAACACAGAGGGCTGCCATCTGCAGAAATTCTCTGATAACTCTGCAATAGTTGGTAGTTTCAGACATGGAAGGTAGAATACAGGAAGGTAGTGGACAGGGTCGTTGACTGGTGTGAGCTGAATCAACTGCAGATCAACACCAGTAAAATTAAAGAACTGATAGTTGATTTAAGAAGATCGTGATCTCCAGCCACTCCCCTGTCTATTAGGGGTGTGGAGGTGGAGATCGTTGAGGAGTACAAGTATCTAGGGGGGTATGAGCAATAAGCTAGACTGGTCCAGGAACTCGCTGACCATATACAAGAAGGGTCAAGGTAGGCTGTATTTCCTACTCAAGCTCAGATCTTTTAGTGTCAACAACACTATGCTGCGGATGTTCTATAACCGTGGTGACCAGTGCCATTTTCTTCGCTGTGGCATGCTGGGGAACATCATGAAAGTGGCAGACATCAGGAGACTAAACAAACTAATTCAGAAAGCTGCCTCTGTGGTAGGAGAGAAACTGGACAGCTTGGAAACTGTGGTAGATTAGAGAATGTTGTCTACGCTTCAGTCTGTTATTGAAAACACTAATCACCCACTTCATAATGTTGCAGTTGGACAGAGGAGCGTTTTCAGCAGTGGACTAACTAGCATCAAGTGCTCCACTGAACATCACAGGAAATCCTTCCTCCCCACAGCCATTAGACTCTACAACTCCTTTTCCAGTCACTCACCTATACTTTAAGCTATTACTTTGGTATAGCGGGTCCACAGCTCCCGTTCTAAGGCCAGTTTTTAAAATAAATAATCACCACGCTCACGGCTTGGTGAGGGGGCATGGCGGTTGTGTGGCTGCAGCAGTTCTCAGGGTGATTCGCAGTGTGGGCGTTTCTCACCTTAGTGCACAGGTGAGAGACCGCCCGCATCCATGATTGTTCCTGGGGCTGCTAATTTGCTACAGCTGCCAGGCCCTCTTGATAAAATAGAAGCACGAGCCGGGTAGAGAGAGAAAGGAGAGAAAGAAAAGAAAGGAAAAGATGGAGGTTGCTGGAAGGAAGTGAGGAGAAAGCCAGTGTAAGAGAGAGAGTGAAGGAGAACGAGCGAGAGCAGGCTCAAGTGCAGTTGGACTGTGGTCCCTAGCATGGTGTTTAGCTAACACCTAGGGCAGTTGATTGTGGTCGCTCCCGCTGAGCATTTTGAGAGGAGAGGGAGTGACTAGCGAGGGGGGTGACTCGCCGTGGAAGACAGCAGGAGTCAGGAGACTTAGGAAGATAATCTCCAGCGTGAGAGTCCTGGCCATTGGAGAGAAGACAAGTCTCGGTCTGGGTTGAGTGCACGACCAAAGCCAGGGATCGGGAGGCCTCCAGACCTGTTCTGAAGTGGAAAGAAGGTCAGCTGCAGGTAGAGTGGCTCCCCCTGTTGCAAAGCCTGGATAGGGAGAAGCAGGGGAGTCACTAGTTAGACGAACACACCGGGCATTGTGTTTTAAAGAGATTGCTTCCAACATTTTAACCTCATTGTCTTTTAAAGGATTATTATTTTTGTTTATTGATTTCGTGTTACTTTCGTTTTATGGATTATTTATTTAATGAGTCTTTTTAGAAGGCACTGCACTTTATTTATTTTGAATACTTTGTTTTTGTTCTGTTGTTTTAATAAAAGCACTTGACACTTTTGCACCATCCCCTTGCTATGTTGTTGCCTCACTGTTTAGCTCATCTGTAACATTACCAACGGTGATGGGTTTAAGGGCTCCCAAATAGAAGATGGGAACATGCAACACACCCACATCGTCACAATTACCCTTTTCTTTATTGGATATCCAGGGGCCTCATGCATAACGGCGTGCGTAGAATTTGCACTATAACATGACGTAAGCACAAAAGCCGAAATGTGCTCACACACAGAAAAATCCAGATGCAGGAATATGTGCGTTCGCCAACTTCCGCGTTCTTCAGCTACATAAATCCTGCTCAGCGTGGAAATAAATGCACGTGCATGCGCCTGCTGTCCCGCCCCAACTCCTCCCAGAATTACGCTTCTTTGAATATGCAAATCAATATAAATAGCCCTTAAGCCCAGCGTTCTGTGAAAAGGCAAAGGCAAAAGTATGATGAAAAATAGAAGAATTTCAGTGAATACCAAATGAAGGCAAAGAAAAATGTACTATTTGTTGGTTTAAACAATTATATAAGCAACAAAATGAAGTTGATCGAGTGACATAGCGTGTCAGTGAAACTCGAAAGCTCAAGTTCACAAAGTCGCACAGTGCCTGAAATAAAAAAGTTGTCACATATCAAAGTCGCTGTGAAGAGGCGACTCGTAGCGGACCGTCTGAGTGTCATATGAAAGCTTATTAGGGTACAGAGAAAAAAAAGTGGGGAAAAAAGCATGAAATGTCAACTTTAATCTCGAAATTTCCACTTTAATCATGCAGTTTATTTTGTCATTAAAGTAGAACATCATAAACTTAATCTTAAAATCGTTTAATTTACTAGTTTCCCAAATCCCATCGTAACTAGTAGCAAGTTTAATGCTTTGTTTTGTATTTGATCTTCTATGTGCTCTATGTGCCTGAATCACTACGTGCTCTTCCTCCGACAGGACACAGAATCCATTACGTTCGTAATATTATTTCTCTCTGAGTAATTAAAATACTGAGAAGTATACATGATATTATTTTCATGATGATATGAGTTAAAGCATGTTATTAAACATGGGGACATGGTGGCGCAGTGATTGTTCATGTCTTACAGCAAGATGCTTGCTGCACCATGCGCAATCTTCAATGAAATGCTTTATTACAGAAGTACTGAGTTTTTCAAACATAGTAACCCCCAATTCCTGTCCTTACTTTTCTTTCTCCAAATACCCAATCACCACACAATCAGCTCTGTAATAGACGTTATGCCATCTGTAAGCTTAGAACGCAGATTCTTCAAAACTTTTAAGGAACATCGAAATATCTTCGTAATGTTCAATTATTCTATCCATCTATCTTTCCAGTGTCCCTCCAGCCACAGCATGAAAACAGCGTGAAGCAGGAACAATCAGTGAACGAACCTCAAGCTCGCTAGCGCTGCGACACCGTGTAGTTAAAGTTAAAGTTTTATCTATATAATATAAGCAACATATTTTGCTGCATTTCATCTTAAAAATGATATTGTCGTCATATGTAAATACGCGCTTTATAAAGTGGCTCAGGATGTGCAATATTATAACTGTATCATAAGTACAATTACCTCAAGGTAACTTGCAAGTACAAACAGTTCTACAAGGAGCACTTGAGCCGTCATCGTGGATGTGGATCTAAGAAAGGGTAACCACACAGGAACAGTAGCTCTGCTTTGACGCTGGGTGCCGCCAGTCTGCAAAACGTAACGGAGAACTTGCGTAAGACAAGGTATGAGGTACCGTGGAAAAGTGCGTGGCTTTATGCCAAGTGTAGGTTTTATACATCGCGATTTGAACGTGGAAATGTTCTTACACAACATTTCTGTGCGTACGCACCATTTATATTTGAGGCCCCAGGTACATTTTTTCAATTACTTGGAATGTGCAACATACTATCTGTTCTCGTGCAATAAATTGTCTGCTCTTCACATGAGAATAACCTTATTTGTTCTCAAAATGTGCAATATTAACTTAAGGTGCAACCCTACTTTAGTTTGATACTTACATTTATTATACTTTATTATATTTACATGATTACTTTTATACTTGCTCTTAGTGTAACGTGTCCCTTGTCTGTTGTTAAGTTGTAACATAAGTAATTTCCTTTGGGATTAATAAAGTGTTCTGATTCTGATTTTAAGAGAATGTCTGCCTTTCATGGTATATATGACTTTTTCCCTTTTAATTCGGGGACATTGGGTTTTACTGTACTTGCTGTAAATAATCACCCTTTTTTCTTTATTGATTTTTGTGTGTCATTGCCTTTGGACTCTGTTGTAATGCCTACATGACAGTGTTTTGTCCCTACAGCCAAAATCTCCTTCAGTGAGGACATTTAGTGAAGAAGAGAAAAAAATAGCAAAGTCAATGTTCTCAGCTTCAGTGGATTACAAAATAATTACAAAAAAAATCAAACAAGCGGCAAATGTGACAAAGACACAATAGAACTGAAAGAGAATGGAACCTCTTTAAAAAAATAAACATGACAGCCTGTCCATTAAAGTATCACATGTGACGAGTGGCTGGGGGTGGTACCCAGCTGAGACGCCCAGGAGGACCAGAGGAGGGCTTACGCCTCCTTCAGACCACGAGGGGGCGACCACCCTGGTGGCTTCAGGGACCACAGGAACAGAGCTTAGAAGCTCAACCCTATAGGGACCCGTGGTCACTGCCAGGGGGTGCCCCAATACCTGGAGGGCCCTGGCCCTAAGCACTTCCGCCACACCCGGAAGTGCTGGGGGGAACAAGACCAGGGACAACCGGAATGCTTCCGGGTGCGCAGCTGGTACTTCCGCCACACTGGGGAGTGCCAGCGGAAGCTAACCGGGAGGCACCTGGAGCACGTCCGGGTGGGGATAAAAGGGGCCGCCTCCCTCCATTCAGGAGCTGGAGCTGGGAGCGGAGTAGACAAAGGAGGAGAGGAGTGGAGGCGGCCTGAAGAGAAGAGAAATGCATTGTGAGGCCTGGACTTTGGGGGACTTTTGGGGTTGTGTGTTCACTTTATTGTTGTAAATATGAATAAAGATGTGTTGGGTTTTGTAGCTACGGTGTCTGCCTGTCTGTGTCCAGGCCGAGCTCCACACACAGAAGACAGTGGGAGTCATCACCAGTCATTATCAGTGACATATCAGTGCCATAAAAGTAAAGCAACATGGAAGACCTTTGTACTCAACCGAAGGTTACAGAGGCTTTCTCTCTCTCTCTCTATTAATTAAATGACATTCTGTAGCACCAAAGAGTTCACATTGAAGTGGACTTTACAGCCAGGCTATGTACAATCTTAAAAATAAAGGTTCTTTAATGTTTTTTATGGATCGTTACTGGGCTGTGTAAATCTTTGGATGAACCATTGCCTGACCAAACACCATTTAATTCTAGCACGGGCTCTTTGCATATGATGTTAGTTCTTTGTGCTTTGAAAAACTTTCTTATATGTATAAAATCTATGGTGGGCTACCTAGCAGGACACCAACAAATTAGGCAAACCTGAACTAATCCTGTATTATTATATGCTACAAAAGTCATTTCTTGGTATGTCACCAATATGTTACCACCTACTGTAATTATGGTTATTTACTGTATTTAGAATGTTATGGATCCAAATAAATGAAGGTTCTTTCTGGATGGGTCGATTTGAAACCAAAAATGGTTCCCCTATGACATCACTCTGAAGAACCACTCATGCACCTTTATTTATGAGAATGTAGTTGCTAGGAATTTCTCTTGGTGTTCCATTCATACACATAATAAACACAAACACAATTAACAGCACAATCTATTAAATGACACCATCCCACCCTTATGTAAAGCCATACAAAATAGTAATAAATTGCACAAAAACACAAGTACAAGAAATAATTTGATGATAGGGGGTCATGAGGTCACTGGAAAGGGGTGTGTGGCGCTCCTGATATCTATGCAAAAGGACAAAGATCCAAGTCTTTAAAGTCCTGGAGCTTCCTGTTTTGCTATATGGTTGTGAGACATGGATGCTATCCAGTGACCTGAGATGAAGACTGGACTCCTTTGGTACTGTGTCTCTCTGGAAAATCCTTGGGTACCGCTGGTTTTACTTTGTGTTGAATGAGCGGTTACTCGTGGAGTCCTGAATAAGGCACATTATCCTGCATTGTGAGGGAGCGTCAGTTACGACACTACGGCCATGAGGCACGTTTCCCCAAGGGTGATCCAACTCATAAGATCCTCATTGTTGAATGGCTGGAGCAGGCCAAAGGGATACCCACGTAACACCTGACTGTGGCTGATAGAGGATCATTTCTGGAGGGTGTGACTGGACCGCGTGTCTGCCTGAGGGTGTGCCAACCAGGATCCTGAGCTGTTTCGCCATGTGGTAGGTGAGGCAAAGCTCTGTAGTGTGACATCTGGACGGAGGAAGGAGGAAAAGGAAACCTGGTGGTGGAATGAGGAAATACAGGAGAGTATACAGAGGAAGAGGATGGCAAAGAAGAAGTGGGATAGTCAGAGAGATGCAGAAAGTAGACAAGAGTACAAGGAGATAAGGCACAAGGTGAAGAGAGAGGTGGCGAAGGATAAAGAAAAGATGTATGATGAGTTGTATGAGAGGTTGGACACTAAGGAGGGAGAAAAGGACTGATGGGCTACAGAGGGACCGAGCTGGGAAAGATGTGCAGCAGGTTAGGGTAATAAAGGATAAAGATGGAAATGTACTCACAAGCAAGGAAAGTGTGTTGAGCAGATGGAAAGAGTACTTTGAGAGGCTGATGAATGAAGAGAACGAGAGAGAGAAGAGGTTGGATGATGTGGAGATAGTGAATCAGGAAGTGTAATGGATTAACAAGGAGGAACTAAGGACAGCTATGAAGAGGATGAAGAATGGAAAGGCCATTGGTCCAGATGACATACCTATGGAAGCAAGGTGGTGTTTAGGAGAGATGGCATTGGAGTTTTTAAGCAGATTGTTTAATGGAATCTTGGAAAGTGAGAGGATGCCTGAGGAGTGGAGAAGAAGTGTACTGGTGCCAATATTTAAGAATAAGGGGCATGTGCAGGACTGTAGTAACTACAGGGGAATAAATTTGATGAGCCACATCATGAAGTTATGGGAAAGAGTAGTGGAAGCTCAATTAAGAAGCGAGATGACGATTAGTGAGCAGCAGTATGGTTTCATGCCAAGAAAGAGCACCACAGATGTGATGTTTGCTCTGAGGATGTTGATGGAGAAGTTTAGAGAAGGCCAGAAGGAGTTGCATTGCGTCTTTGTGGATCTAGAGAAAGCATATGACAGGGTGCCTCGAGAGGAGCTGTGGTATTGTATGAGGATGTCGGGAGTGCCAGATAAGTATGTAAGAGTTGTACAGGATATGTACGAGGGAAGTGTGACAGTGGTGAGGTCTGCGGTAGGAGTGACGGATGCATTCAAGTTGGAGGTGGGATTACATCAGGGATCAACTCTGAGCCCTTTCTTATTTGCAATGGTGATGGACAGGTTGACAGACGAGATTAGACAGGAGTCCTCGTGGACTATGATGTTTGCTGATGACATTGTGATCTGTAGCGATAGTAGGGAGCAGGTTGAGGAGACCCTGGAGAGGTGGAGATATGCTCTAGAGAGGAGAGGAATGAAAGTCAGTAGGAACATTGACAGAATACATGTGTGTAAATGAGAGGGAGGTCAGTGGAATGTTGAGGATGCAGGGAGTAGAGCTGGCGAAGGTGAATGAGTTTAAATACTTGGGGTCAACAGTACAGAGTAATGGGGAGTGTGGAAGAGAGGTGAAAAAGAGAGTGCAGGCAGGGATGAGTGGGTGGAGAAGAGTGTCAGGAGTGATTTGTGACAGACGGTTATCAGCAAGAGTGAAAGGGAAGGTCTACAGGACGGTAGTGAGACCAGCTATGTTATATGGGTGGGAGACTTTGGCACTGACCAGAAAGCAGGAGACAGAGCTGGAGGTGGCAGAGTTAAAGATGCTAAGATTTGCATTGGGTGTGACGAAGATGGATAGGATTAGAAATGAGAACATCAGAGGGTCAGCTCAAGTTGGAGGGTTGGGAGACAAAGTCAGAGAGGCGAGATTGCATTGGTTTGGACATGTGCAGAGGAGAGATGCTGGGCATATTGGGAGAAGGATGTTAAGGATAGAGCTGCCAGGGAAGAGGAAAAGAGGAAGGCCTAATAGAAGGTTTATGGATGTGGTGAGAGATGACATGCAGGTGATGGGTGTGACAGAACAAGATGCAGAGGACAGAAAGATATGGAAGAAGATGATCTGCTGTGGCAACCACTAACAGGATCAGCCGAAAGAAGAAGAAGAAGCTGTCAAGCATGTGTGTTTAATTTCTCATAACACTACAGTCATAGTCTGCTGTGGAAAAAGCGAGCAGAGACACCTCCATAATGCTGAGGTCTGAGGTACATCGACGGAGGATTGAATCTAAACTTCTTATCACACATGTTCATTTTTATACAGCACATGAATAAAGGCAGAGCAGTTCACACAATGTAAGGTGACCCCTTTTGACTCCTGATGGACCCTTAAAGTGTCTGTGGGGTGGAGAACATGCAGTGTGGTAGCCACAATGCTCCCTTACTGGCTTTCCCCTGCGCTAAAATGGACGGGCCTCTCTACAGAGTGCTGCCCAGCCAGTGCCCACCCTGACACTTATTCAGAGGCCGGAGCACAAGTATTTCAACCTTGTCATTCCTGTGTGTCATTGCCATCTGTTTTTGTACCCTTGTCCTATTACATTTGTTCTGCTGATTTCATAATGATCTTCTGTAAAAACACATTTGCTTGGAGGTAACAAATTTCTCACTTACCTGCTCTTATTTTCTAAAATCAGAGATTGCTTATTTCTAAGAACTGTAGAAAGTAAACTAGGGCTGCCTGTCAGATTTTACAAAATACTGAACAAGCACCTGCAGGAATTTTCACCCTTCATAGTCCACACCTTCAGATCACAGAGGCTTGGTGTGGTTATGTTCTCTTTCTCTTAAACATGGCAACCTGCCATGAGAAACACCTCCGAGTCTTAAAGAGACAGAAGCCACTGTAAATACCTCAACAACTTAAAAAAAACAAAAAAAAAATAGGACACTTTGGAAAATGCTAGCAAAAACAAGCCAGAGGGATTTGTGAATTTACTTTGACTTGTATTTAAACAAAAACAGTATAAAAATAAAGCATTTCATGTTTTCCCTTATCAACCGTATTGCTTTTTGACATATATTTATTCTGAAATTGATGTGACACATTCCAAAAAAGCTGGGCTGTGGAAGTTTAGAATAATGATGTGACAAGTTGAAATAATAAAGTAACGTGAAACAGATGAGGGAATTGTGTTCAAATATATAAGGAGCCTCCAAAAAAAAAAGCTGAGTCGTTCAAGATCGAGGATGGATCGAGGCTCACCAGTTTACCAACAGATGTGTCACAAATAATTCAAAATGTTAAGAACAACGTTCCCCAAGGACAAATTGGTAGGATTTAGGGCATTTCACCCTCTGAAGTACACAATATAATTACAAGATTCAAGGAATCTCAGCGTTGTAATGGGAAGGCCGAAAACCACTTTGGAATGTACATAATCTATGATCTCGCAGACGTCACGGTCTTAAAATCCATTGGATATCATAATACGGGATTAGGAATACTTTGTCAGTCAACCCCATTTGCCACTGCATCCACAGATGTAAGTTAAAAATTTACAAAGCAGCAGCCATAAAACATGTACCTCAGAAGAGCTCATCCACCTGAAGTTAAGTGTGTTTGAGGAAGGCCAGTACTTGGATGGGAAAAGCTTAGGATGCTGCTGGAAGAGGTGTTGATGAAACTTACCCTGTGATTTGAATGTGGACCCCAATGCCCCAGTGCCGTGATTGAGACACTGTGCTGTAAAAATGGCACCGTCTTTCAGAAGAAATATAAAACCGGGGTTCTGATTCTCACTGGTCATGAAAGTATCCTTTATAAAGATCAGGGTGCATCCCGATGTCCAGGCCATTGGACCTACTGTAATGTAATAGTGCGTAATAATTCTTGTTTAATTCACGTTATAAGAGAATGTCAGCTGTCTATCACTGGATTAATGGACAGATGTAATAAGAGGAGTCTCAGTTTAAGGGGTCTTATTTCAGGTGTTTGCGTAGAACAGATTTTTCCTATTCATGTTCCAAGATGGATAAATTAATGTTGCATAAAATGATCTACGTATGCGGTGGGCTAATGAGAGGGCATTTTGGTGTGTCACAAAAACACAAATAATACCACAAAGTACCAATATAAAACCAAAGTGCAACCTGGAGGATTACTGTAAATTAATTAAACTGGCTCTAACAACAAGGTAATTAAAGTTTTAACAGAAGAGAATAAAAGCAAAGAAGAAACGTTGTAACAGACTTTTCCATTTGTCCAATTCCAGACCCTCAAATCCACCATTAGTTTTTCATGGCCACTTTATTATGCAGGTATTATGCAGATTGTGTGAAACCATCATGTTTAGGGGGTGTGGTTTTGTTTCACTAGTGTGAGGTTCTCTCTCCTCACCGAACCCAGGAGCCACTGCATGTGCATAGAGTCTGACAATGGGTCCAAGGATTTCATCCTGATACCAAACGGCAGTCAAGGTGCCGTTGTCTAGCCTGTAGAGGTCTGTGTGACCCTCCATGGATATGCCTCACCAGACCACCACTGACCCCCCCACCGAACTGGTCATGCTGAACGATGTTACAGGCAACATAACATTCTCCACAACTTCTACACACCCTTTCACGTCTGTCACATGTGCTCAGGGAGAACCTGCTCTCATCTGTGAAAAGCACATGGCGCCAGTGGTGGTCCTGGCAATTCTGGTATTCTATGGCAAATGCCAATCGAGCTCCATGGTGTCGGGCAGTGAGCACAGGGCCCACTAGAGGATGTTGGGCCCTCAGGCCACCCTCATGAAGTCTGTTTCTGAGACATTCACACCATTGGCATACCTGCTGGAGGTCATTTTGTAGGCTCTGGCAGCGCTCATCCTATTCCTCTTTGTCCAAAGGAGCAGATTCTGGTCCTGCTGATGGGTTAAGGACCTTATATGAGGGGTCCTGTCCAGCTCTCCTAGAGTAACTGCCTGTCTTCTAGAATCTCCTCCATGCTCTTGAGACTGTGCTGGGAAACACAGCAAACCTTCTGGAAATGGCACGTGCCATCCTGGAGAAGTTGGACTACCTGTGGCAGCTCTGTAGGGTCCAGGTACCACCTCATGCTACCAGTAGTGACACTGACCGTAGTCAAATGGAAAATGAGTGAAAAAAAAAGATGAGGAGGGAAGAATGTCAGTGGCCTCCCTCCACCTGTTAAACCATTCATTCCTGTTTTGGGGGTCATCTCATTGTTGCCCCTCTAGTGCAGCAAAGCAGCTGAAACTGATGAACAAGCCCCTCTGCTAATTAGAGAGAGAGATAGAGAGAGAAACAGAGAGTCACTTGTGAGGTCCTACAGTCCTCCACAACCTCTGTATAACATCAAATCTCACTCATTTCCTACATAGTTCCTAGCTGCTGGAATGAGCTGCCCACCTCTGTTTGAAGTTCTGAGTTCCCCAATGTGTTTAAGAAGTGTTTGAAGACTCTGGTTTGATGAATTTCTGCCTAATTGATATTGGTTGTTAGGTTTTATTATCTGGGAGTTGTAACTCACTTATAGGAGATCCTCACTTGTGACAATCAATTTTGTCACCTTGTCCTGTAACACTTGTTCCCAAACAGCCCCTCAGACTGATGCTTACTCAAATATACTGACCTCTTTTATAAGGCACTTTGGAAAAAGTGTCTGCTAAGCATCTAAGCATAAATGTAAATGTTAAACGGCTCACTGACTTCATGTAATGGCCTCTCTTTGCTCTCTTCTTCCTCCATTGTCTGTCTTGCTACTGTGTATGTATATACGAGGAACATTCAAAAAGTTTTCATACTTTTTTCAACTCTATTTATTAAGAACTAGCTGTCCCCCGTGACTCTGCCTACGTAGCAGTGAATCTGGACAAACTTTAAAAATCATTTAAAAATATAAAAATATGTAATTCTGGGTAGGGGGAAGGTCGGTAAGCTCCAGCATCAAACGTTGCCAGAGTATCTAATCGTCTTCAGATCTGACTGGAGAGTGTCCCCCGCATGGGGAGAAAAATACGTGGCCATGATGTCTCTGCCAATCACCAGGGCCCCACCCGCTTCCCCCTCCCCTCGGCCCGCAGCCTTTCTCTCTTGGATTCATGCGAATAAATTGTTGCCGCAAGCAAACCATGATTCTTAGCGCAATGAGAGAAGTCACAGAATCAACCGGAATGTTCAAGCAAATTAAAGAAAAAAAACAGATCTAAATCTGTTAAGTAGTTCTCTCGTGAAAAGCTGACAGGTAGACAGACAAACAGACAGACATATGTTGGATTTTTTTATATATTGAGATTTCAAAAATAAATTACATCACTTTTCTGCATAGACACCTTCCTTCTCAATGCAATTTTCACAGCGTCATACCTATATATATTGTGATGGGCCGCCGGGTCCCTTGCGCGGCCGGGATGCCCCTTCTGCTTATGTTCCGGGAGAGCCACCATGGACACCTCAGTACCTCCCCTGGGACGCTTGGTGGCAGCCTTCCTGGTTGATGATGGTGCCTCAGTATTCCTCAGGGTTCCATGGGAGATGGAGTTCTCCTCAACCCTGAGGAGACCTGGGGTCGCCACCAGGGGGTGTGGCAGAGGTCGTTAAGCCCAGCTGGTCTAATCATCGGCCCCACCAGGGAGTGCGATTGGGAACAGGTGAGCAAGCAGCAGGAGCAGTTCAGGGAGGGCCATAAAAGGAGCCAGCAACCACCACTCGAAGCCAGAATCAGGAGGATGAGGTTACCTGGAAGGAGTGTTGGTGGTGCCAGAGGAAGAGTGTGGTCTGTGACTAAAGTGTTTCGGGGACTGTGTTGGGACTGTGTTATGGCTGGAGGGATTACGGGGAAGACGTGTCCTCCAGCTGAAGAAAAATAAAAGATTTCTGTTCCTTTGACACCTGCCTGCGCTATACGGCCCATACCACAATATATAATATATATATATATATATATATATGAATGGAAGAGAAGGTCTGTGATACGGTTTGCATATTTGCAGTTGGAGATCCACGAAGGGAGAAAAAAACGAATCACGTATCATAAAATAGTTTTATTCCTGAGCTTTCAACCCCTAACAGGGGTCTTCATCAGAGGATAATGCTTAGACTTACAAGAATCAAAGGCAATATATAGCAACACATTCGGGGGGGGGGGGGGGGGTGGAGGATAATAAGTCCTTATGAGCAAAAAGGGGGGGGGGGGGGTTATCGTTAAATTAAAGTGCATATGTCCTTCTTAAGTTGGCATATGCTGGGTTTATGTCCAAGTGTCTGTTGATGGCGTTTTCATCTGATAGCCAAGACTCGGCCAACTCTCTGGCGCTTTTTGTACTTGCCTTAAATTTTACTTTTACGTTATCCCAGTTGAATGTGTGTCCTGTTGATTTAGTATGTGCATATATCAAAGATAGTGCGTCCTTTCTTCTGACGGCGTTGCGATGGTCCTGTACACGTGTTGAGATTTTTTTTGACATTTGTCCTATGTATACAGCTGAGCAAGAATTGCATGGAATACTAAAAACTGCGTTTCGTGTTTCGGCTGTCGATTTCTTGTTTTTAGCATTAAACAGGACCATGCGCAGATTGTTCATGGGTTTATGTGCTATTTTGATGCCCCACTTGGTCAGGGTGCGTGCCGCGCCTTCTGACACATTATGGTGATACAGGAGTGAATGCCAGGTGGGGTGGGGGTTCTGATTTACGTCGATTGTATGCTGATTCCTTTGGTGTCTGCTGTGTAGACTCCGATTAATGAATGATTTTGAGTATCCGTTCGAGGTGAAAAGTTGAAACAGATAGCGTCTCTCATTAATTTTTGTTTCCTTGGTATTACAATGCGTGTGGACTCGTTTAAATAGGGTTTTCACGCAGCTCCGTTTATGAGATACCTTATCTGTTTCAACTTTTCACTTTGTTCCAAAATGAATCTGGCTTGTCTAAATGAGCATTTGCATACAACAAGTGACTGTTTGTGGCGTGAGTGCAGAAAGGGCTTCTTTCTCATCACCCTGCCATACAGATGTTCTTTGTGCAAATTGCACTGAATTGTAGAACGATATACAGATACACCATCTGCAGCTAGATGTTCTTGCAGGTCTTTGGAGGTGATCTGTGGGTTGTCTGTAACCATTCTCACAATCCTGCTCATATGCTGCTCCTGGATTTTTCTTGGCCTGCCAGACCTGCTGGGTTTAACAGCAACTGTGCCTGTGGCCTTCCATTTCCTGATTACATTCCTTACAGTTGAAACTGACAGTTTAAACCTCTGAGATAGCTTTTTGTAGCCTTCCCCTAAACCAGGAGACTGAACAATCTTTGTTTTCAGATCTTTTGAGAGTTGCTTTGAGGATCCCATGCTGTCAGTCTTCAGTGGAGAGTCAAAAGGAAGCACAACTTGCAATTGACCACCTTAAATACCTTTATATCTCATGATTGGACACACATGTCTATGAAGTTCAAGGCTTAACGAACTAATCCTACCAATTTGATGTTGCAAGTAATCAGCATTGAGCAGTGACAGGCATTCAAATCAGCAAAATTACAAGGGGACCCACATTTGTGCACAGCCAGTTTTTCACATTTGATTTAATTTCATACAACTAAATACTGCTTCACTAAAAATATTTGTTTGGAAAACACCCCAGTACTCAGATGTTCCTAGGAAATGAAAGACATACCACTGTTATCTTTTTTGTTGAAAGTAGAGTTAATTATTATGCAGGCTGAGAGGGGTTCCCAAACTTTTTCATATGACTGTAAGCGATTGAGTGTGCCAGGTTTACCAGTGCATTAAATTAGTGAACCCACATTGGACTGCGTACACTTCACATTTACTCAATACATTTGGTGCTCATCTGAATGTATGAGGTGCACGCGTAGTATTGGCCGGTGCGACCTTAAAGTACCTGGGGCGCAGGCTATGGTAAGTGGTGGGCGTGAGATATATATACGGTGGGCATGAGATCGTAAGTTGTACGCACCAAATTGTTTCCCAGGAAAGAAATAAAACACCATATCTCCTCAGGTGCTCCATACGCATGTGCAGACGAATATCTGTAAACATAAAGCACATATCCAAACCCTTACCCCCCCACAAGCCTAATCTTAACCATAGTGTAACGGGGTATGAGATGGGCATTTCATGAATGTCGTTCTGGGCATTACCTGATGTACGTCATAGGTATTGCAAGCTGCAGTTACAGTAAACCCATCTCCAACCATCCTACACTTCTTTAATAAATGAAAGCCCAGCCGTCTGCTTTTTTATATCCCCGCGCTACAAGAGCTGGATGTGACATCAAACTGAAGCGCCGAAGCCTTGGTAAAGGTATAATTGGATAGCCCCGAAGCGCACTTTTGTAATATTTTAATCTAAGTTTATCTTGTACGTATGTGAAAAAAATCTTATACGTACGTAAAACTATTTCATATGTACGTGAAAATATTTCGGACGTACGTAAAAGTATTTCGTATGTATGTGAAAGTATCTCGTACGTCCAAAATATTTTCACGTACCTACGAGATAAGGGTTATCCCATAATTTTTTTCATTGTGTAGTTCAGAGCTTCCGTATATATGTACTAAATGTTCTATTTTTTGTTGTTTGCCTTTTTAGAAGCACACCTACATAAACCTATCTGTACAGTTGTTCTACCCCTTGTGTTTCTGCAATGGCTGGATCACTTCCTGTGTTCTAGTTCCTATTCATTCTAGTGGTGGGCTCCGTTGGGGAGGCGCCCCGGTTGCTTAATTTTTGGAGTTAAATTATTAGACTGACCTACCCCAACCCACAAATACTAACCTTAAAGTTAGTGGGGGTGGAGCATAGTTGCCTATAGGTCCCTAACGTTAATGTTCCCTTTGGGTGCCTAATCTTAAAAACGAAAATACGATTTCCGTCACGATAATAGAAAAGGATACTAGCTGTCCGTGCAGTCCGTTTAGTACATAAGTACCGCATGCTACGCTTTAAAGCTGCTTTGCTTCACAAATGTATACTTGACACAGTTTAAATGTTTTGATCTTGTGTTCATAATTTTTGCATGAATGTAGTGAAAAGTCAAGCAAAATGACACCTTTTATTGGCTAACTAAAAATATTACAATATTCAGGATTCGAGGCAACTCAGGCCATTAACCTAAAAAAGCGAATAGTACACTTTTTGGATTTCAAAAATCCGTTTGACTTTCCTAAACGTAATGTCCTATATAGTGGATGATGAACGAATAGATATCCTCCACAACTACCTGGATGGAGAGCTTTCAAGAGCTGTAGGAACATTTGAAAGGATGGACAGAGTCTGCAGCATGCCAAGATTTAATTTTTATACAGTAAATCTTTTAAAGAGTATATAAATGGTCTGTATGAACAAAGTCCTCTCTTTTTCTGTGTTTGTGACAGGCTCTTATTAAAGCTCTGGAAACAGTGGAGCGGATTTCTCTAGCAGAGGATGTTAATGGATGACGCAGTATACACGGAGAGATGTGGCACGTGAAACAAACAAGTTCTTTCATTTTTCGTATCAGTACCATCTTTAAGTTAAATTGTCAGCGAGGCCGCACCGATCGGGATACACGGCTCCCTCTTTCGCCTGCACGTCTGCATGGGATGTTAGCCGAGAAAACGCGATAAACTTGTTCTGGTCATTTCCGCATCGAGAATTTGTTATTTGTAATAACTAAGA
The DNA here is from genome assembly GCF_900747795.2 of Erpetoichthys calabaricus. Classification (NCBI taxonomy): domain Eukaryota; kingdom Metazoa; phylum Chordata; class Cladistia; order Polypteriformes; family Polypteridae; genus Erpetoichthys; species Erpetoichthys calabaricus. The sequence goes on along the minus strand of NC_041394.2, from coordinate 341,979,800 downwards.
ATCCGTAGTATCCCGAATCAAAAAGAAAGTATGCGTTTAATGACCAGCAGAAAGTTTATTTGTCTTTAACTTGCTTAACCTGTTTGTTATACAATTAAGACGCAACGTTGTTTAAATTGTACTGTTTAACGTTTACGTTTTACGAATGTTGTTTCAGTGTTATTTACATAAAGCAATATTTATCTCAATAATTATTTTATGTTGCTACATTAATATAATACTTTAAGCTTGTCGATAGTGTTTATTGTTGAACGTTATTGTTTTAAGTTTCATACAGCCGACAAGTTAGTAACTAGAATAATCTGAGAGTAATACTGACATCTAGTGGACTTTTTTGCAAGTTACTAAGGGGTTTCTGTATCCTTTTCTTTTTTGTGGACCACACTCATACTTAAATACATCTATATATTTCTTTATATATCCTCAAATAAATCAGCCATAATTTCTCTCGGAGCTGCTGTGTAGAATATTCTGAATCCTTTTGGATCAAAATCTTTAAATGCCTTTCAGACAGCCTTGGTGTCACAATCCCTCCTAATCCAGTAACAGTTGTGTTTGGTGGGCTCACAGAGGGGCTTAAAGTGAAGGACAAATAAACTGTGATCGCCTTTACTTCACTATTGGCACGCAGACTTATCTTGGTCAACTGGAAGAATCCTAACTCTCCTGTTTTAAGTCAGTGGGCAACTGATGTTTTATACTATCTGAAATTGGAAACAATTTCACAAAACAGCACTTAGAGGATCTGTGCAGAACTTTTTCAAAACTCGGCAGGATCTAATTAATAACATTTTAGAATAAGCATTTAAATAGAGGAAACGGATTATGTTCCTTTTATTTTTCTGTTCTATGTATTTATTTATTTATTTTTCCTACTATTAAAGTTTTACTTTGCATGCCAGCTCTCTTTCTCATGGGGGCTGATTTGTTTTGAACCTAGTTTTGTAAAACTTAACATTTCATACAAGCAAGTCATTTGATTTTAATAAATTCAATAAAATATTAAAAAAAAAGGTCTTGATACCACTTGTGGTGAACTCAGGCTTGCCAAGGCTGTTACAGAGAAATACTGTAAATATTTTCTGACTAAGCACTTTAACTAAAAAGCAGAAGATGCAATTTATGTTGATACCACAAGTGTCAATTTTCACTTCTGTTGCTTAACTTTCTTTCTTTCTTTCTTTCTTTCTTTCTTTCTTCTTCTTTCTTTCTTTCTTTCTTTCTTTCTTTCTTTCTTTCTTTCTTTCTTTCTTTCTTTTACAATGGACATTGTTATACGCTGAGTAATGACTGTTATTTCTTTCCTTCATATAAAGTGTGATAAAATATCTTTTTACAGCATTTTGGTTAAGAAAGGAAGAAAGGAAGAAAGAAAGAGAAAATGCTTGAGTTTTGAAATCAACTTTATCATTCACAAGTTAATAAATTCTATTCATCAATATAACAAAGGTAACAAAAGAACAATAGAACTCAACACACAAAAAATAAATAAGCATAAACAAATCTCATATCACATTTCAATAAGAAACATAAGTTTATTATCCTGAAGTTTACACATTGCTTCATTAAAACACAATCCAAGCCTCAAAATTATAAGTAATTTTATATAAAGTGTATTCTAAATAAATCCTGGCCTGCACCAGACCTACAAACAAAAGTATCCAAGAAATGCTACATGTTATGGTGGCTCTGCAAATCCAAGAGCAGTACATCTGGAAAGTGCCTCACTGGGACTGGGAGAGAGAAGTCAGAAATTTTCTTTCTTTTTAATTTTGTTGCTTTATTGTTATTTTGGTGTGTAGTCAGACCAAACTGTTTGTGTATATTTATTTATTTTCTTACTTCTTTACCTATCTATGTATCTATTTATTTATTTGCTTATTTATTTAAACAGCTTCTGTAAAAAGCCAAAATTCTCCCTGGAGACAAAGTGAGAAGTCAAGCAAAATGACACCTTTTGTTGGCTTTCTAAAAAGATTACAATATGCAAGCTTTCGAGGCCACTCAGGCCACTTCTTCAGACAAGATTACACATATTGTAATATTTTTAGTTAGGCAATGAAAGGTGTAATTTTGCTTGACTTCTCACTACATCCATAATGGCTATCACGGTACAACACCCTAGTACCCCTGGGGACAAAAAAAGTTTATTTTTGTTCTATCTATCTATCTATCTATCTATCTATCTATCTATCTATCTATCTATCTATCTATCTATCTATCTATCTATCTATCTATCTATCTATCTATCTATCTATCTATCTATCTATCTATCTATCTATCTATCTATCTATCTATCTATCTATCTATCTATCTATCTATCTATGGTGAGGTTGGACATTTTTGAGTTAGTGTTACTGGTGCGGTAATGGCTATCTTTCATGTCTGACCCCAGTTCCTATTAGAAGAGGGTCTGTAGATTACATTCCACCCTTGTTTCATGTCAGCAAAATCCTCAAATGAGGAGAGTGTCTATGCAGGCCCTTCCTCCTATGTGTGGAATTGCCATGTCTGGCTCAGTGTTGCTGGGACAGGAACAACAGCCTTAAAAGTATGACCCCCAGTTCCTATTAGATGAGGGTCTCTAGAGTAGAGGCCACCCTCATCTCATATTGATACAATTTTTAACTTTTAAAATAGTCAAATGAGAAGAGTGCCTGTGCAGGCCCTTATGCCAGTAGTGAGGTCAGACATGTTTGGAATTGTGTTGATGGCACAGACTGACAGTACCGCCATTCCTTTGTACTGAAAACATATATAAATATTAAATAAAGAAACTTTAAGAACAGCTAGCAGCACCTGGCAGTGCTCTGGTAAGTTATTTTAAACTCTGGCCCTTTTGTCTGCTAGTCTGAATTCACTCATCTGTTGTGGTGTTTCACTCGCTATCAGCCACCAGATGGCACTGTCTTTAAAACTCACTGTAGTAAAAGGGAAAAAAGGTACCAACACATTCAAAATTTTGCCAATAGACTCTACCTGTGAACCTCCAGGGCTCCAGTCCATTGACAGGGTTGTTGCTTTATTTTATACATCAGTGGTAACGCCTGGTTACACTATGGGTAGTTATCTGAGCCATAGTCATAGAATTACTAGACGCCCCATGACCAGCAACATCGTACGTCAATGTCGCTGCCATATTGCGAGTGGCACTGCTGTGGAGTGAAGTAATGGATAAAGATGCCGCACGCATGTGCTGCTTGGGATTGTACAAACCGCTGTACGCTCCAAACCAGATCACAGGGATTACATTTCATAGGTAAAGCTGAACAATTGTTTTGGTTATATTTGGCCATTAGAAAATCCCGTTTTATAATCTTAACTTTATCTACGCCAGGCTAAGCTAGCAAAGCCATGCATTTATGTGCTCAAGTGAGCCTCCAAACAACGTTTTACCTAAACGTATTTAGTCACTAACTATGTAGATTGTTGTTAGCTGTCAACATTTCTCAAACTTTGAAAGTTTCCCCAAGAAATCCACCTCATGAAGCAGTGGGAGGTAGCCCTTAGACGGGATTTTGATAAAGCTCTCCTGTGATGTGTGCTGTGCTAGTTTGGTAACAGATGCTGTACCGGCATCATATGATCAAAGTTATCACTTGCTCACATTAAAAAAAAAACAAAGGAGGTTTGATGATTCCTTCTGAGGGTACAGTCAAGGTGGTCAAAGTAGCTGAGCGTGTTATCCGACAGTCGACATTAGGGCAAGCTGTCAGTGGATCTTTGATCAATCAGTTTGTTCAGGCTGAGATTGGTTCAGATGATGTGTTTTTTCTCAAGGAGCACATTGAGGAAACACAGTTTGAAATTGACAACCATCATTTTATGCTCATGTCTTTAGTTGTGTCTGTCTTCCACAAACTAAGGCTGCACCATATTGCCAGACTGAATACTATCAGATTACAGAGTGGCAACACACGGAAAAAGCTATGTAAGACAGTTCTGTTTCATGGATTTTAGATCCTGTCCTGTATATATTTAAATAACCACATTGTGTGTGTGTGCGTAAGAGAGAGACTGAGAGAGGAATGAGTGAAATGTTTTCAGAAATTATTAAGCCAATTTGTATATAATAAAATTGTTTATTTTTGTCATTGAGTGTATCATTTCACTGTTAAAAGAAAGACCAGACTGCCAGTTGCAGTCTTACTATTTTAACTTTCAGACAAGTTTTCATCTCAATAATTAATAATAATAATAATAATAATAATAATAATAATAATAAAACATTTTATTTAATAGATGCCTTTCTTAGCACTCAAGGACACCTTACAATAAAATTAAACAGTAAAATTAAAACCAGAGAATGATAAATTAAAAAGCAATAATTAGCAAACAAACAAAAATAACAGTGCAAAATTTGCAATTGGTATGCCAGTTTGAAAAGATAAGTTTTGAGGGTAGTTTTAAAATGTGTTATTGAATTGAGCTGACGGATATGAGAGGGAAGAGAATTCCTGAGTTGAGGAGCACTATGAGAGACGCTCGAGCTCCCAGAGAACAGAATTTGATGTGCGGTACAGAAAGTCGAGCTGCAGATGAGGATCTGAGTGAGCGAGAGGAGTGTAAGTCTGGAGGAGTTCAGTGAGGTTGTGGAGAGCTTTAAATGTTAAGAGCGGTATTGTGTATTGTATTCTGTAGTTAACAGGGAGCCAGTGAAGTTGAGAGAGAAGAGGTGTAATATGTTCAACGGATTTAGAACAGCAGGTTATTATTCTGGCAGCAGAATTTTGAAGAAGTTGTAAGTGATGGATACGTTTTTGTGGGATGCCAGATAGAATAGCATTACAGTAATCTATACTTGAGGTAACGAGGGCATTAACCGATACTTCAATACTGTGTTGCGTAAGAACAGAACAAAGTATAGAACTGTTTCGGAGATGGAAGATAGATAGATAGATAGATAGATAGATAGATAGATAGATAGATAGATAGATAGATAGATAGATAGATAGATAGATAGATAGATAGATAGATAGATAGATAGATAGATAGATAGATACTTTATTAATCCCAATGGGAAATTCACAAATGAGAAATGTTACTTACATGGGAGGAATTATTTAATAATATAATAATAATAAATAATAATAATAATAATAATAGTAAATATTATTTAATAATTGCCATTATTAGTGTATAAATGGATATAAATAATTGCATTTAAACGATTCGCCAAAATCTGTTGTATGTAAATGATATGCTTTAAATGTTGTTTTTTCATCAGAAAACCTGGTTTCCACATTTACCTGTATTAGTTTATTTATTTATTTTTTTTTTTTATTAATTTTTATTGTAATCATTCCATACAAATAGATCAATTTATAACCCAACAAAATTGAAGACAAATCAAACCCCACCCCTGAGAAGGAGAGCTTAGCCAAAGGAGAATTGCTTAGGGCTTTTTAATAAAGCAACAATAAACAAAGGAAAGGGAGAAAAAAATATATATGTAAATAAGAGATGGAGAAGGGAATTAAATGCGGTAATAGTTATTTCTCTTATTCTAAAATAATATTGATTAAATCCTGCCAGGTTTTGAAAAAAATTTGTACAGATCCTCTAACTGAGAATTAGATGCTTTCCAATTTCAAATAATATAAAACATCGGTTTCCCACTGACTTATCAGAGGAGAGTTAGGATTCTTCCAATTTAACAGAATAAGTCTGCGTGCCAAGAGTGTGGTGAATGCAATCACAGTTTGCTTGTCCTTCTCCACTTCAAGTTCGTCTGGATGAACACCGAACACAGCTGTTAATGGGTTAGGAGGAATTGTGACCCCAAGGCTGTCTGAGAGGCACTTAAAAATTTTGTTCCAAAATGATGTTAGTTTGGTGCAGGCCCAGAACATGTGACCCAGTGAGGCAGGAGCTTGGTTGCAGCGTTTGCAGGTTGGATCCTGCCCTGGAAACATTTTGGACAGTTTTAAGTGAGACAGATGTGCTCGATATATAATTTTTAGTTGAATAATTCTATGCTTTGCGCATATAGAACTCAAGTGAATTCTCTGCTTTGCTAACTTCCACTCCTTTTCTGATATATTGATTAAGAGATCTTCTTCCCAATGTCCTCTTGGATCTTTGAAAGGTAGGGACTCTAATAAGATTTTATATAATGCGGAAATGGTGTTTAATACCTCGAAATTGAGCAGTATTTTTTCCAGCATTGTGGAGGGTGCGAGGTGGGGGAAATCGGGCAATTTCTGTTTAACAAAATTTCTAATTTGAAGATAGTGAAAGAAATTTGTAGCTGGGAGGTTGAATTTTGAACGTAATTGTTCAAAAGATGTAAATATGTTGTCTATATAAAGATCTCTGAGCATTTTAATCCCAAAACTTTTCCAGGTATTAAAAAGTGGATATACTTGCGAAGGTTGAAAGAGGTGGTTCTCTTGCAGAGGTGCCACTGATAAAAGATTTTCCATCTTAAAATGCTTTCTAATTTGGCTCCATATTCTGAGTGAGTAAAGCACAATTGGGTTATTAGTATATTTGCGATGACTTGCATTTATTGGAGAGCAGAGCAGGGAGTATAAAGAAGTACTACAGGATTTTACTTCTATTGCGGACCAAGCCTGTGTATGTTCATTTATTTGTGTCCAAGTTTTTATGGCTTGTATGTTTGCTGCCCAGTAATAAAACTGAAAATTAGGTAAAGCCATGCCACCTTCTGCGTGAGGTCTTTGTAGGGTCACTCTTCGGATACGTGGGTGTTTTGAGTTCCAAATGAATGAGGTTATTGTTGAATCTAACTGTTTAAAAAACGATTTATTGATATATATTGAAATGTTTTGAAATAAAAAGAGAAGTTTAGGAAGGATATTCATCTTAACAACGTTAATTCTTCCGGCTAGAGTGAGATGAAGGGTTGACCATCTATGCAAGTCTTGCTTAACTTTTTCCATACAGACGGCAAAATTTTGTTGATAAAGAGCTTTATGTTTACTTGTGATATTTACCCCTAGGTATTTAAACTGATCTGCTATGGTAAAAGGTAGGGTGTCCAATCTAATATTATATGCTTGTGAATTCACTGGAAAGAGTATACTTTTATTCAGATTAATTCTAAGACCAGATATCTTTTGAAATTCTGTTAGTGCTGTTAAAACAGCAGGGACAGTGTTTTCTGAGTCTGATATATATAAGACCATATCATCTGCATATAGAGAAATTTTCTGTTCCAGTCCTTCTCTGACAATCCCCTTTATCTGATAAGAATTTCGGCAGTGAACCGCCAGTGGTTCAATAGCGATTGCAAACAACAGTGGCGACAAGGGACATCCTTGTCTGGTACCACGTTCTAGCTTAAAGTAGTCTTAGCAAATGTTATTAATACAAACTGAAGCTTCTGGACTGGTATACAGTAGTTTGATCCATGCACAAATATTCGGGCCAAACCCAAATTTCTCCAATGCAGTGAAAAGGTAGTTCTATTCAATCATATCAAATGCTTTTTCTGCGTCTAATGATAGTAATATCTCTGGGGTGTTTGATTTTGCTGGTGAATATATAACATTAAACAAGCATTGGAGATTGGAAGATAGGTGTCGGGCTTTAATAAATCCAGTTTGATCCTGTGATATTACCGAGGACAGCACTTTCTCCATCCTTCTAGCTAGAATTTTTGAGAGTATCTTAACATCATTATTCAGGAGTGAAATTGGTCTGTATGATGCACATTGTAACAAGTCCTTATTTTGTTTAGGAAAGACGGTGATTAATGCTTGTCGAAATGTTTGAGGTAGTATTTGGTTGTCTCTAGCTTCTGTAAATGTTGCCAATAAGAGGGAAGCTAGCTGAGTGGAGAATTTCTTATAAAATTCTACGGGGTAACCATCAAGGCCTGCTGATTTCTCGCTTTGTAGTGACTTTATAGCATCTAGTAATTCTGTTAGCGTTAGAGGTTTATCCAGTTCCTCAGCACTTAAAGCATCTATTTGTGGTATCTGTGATGTATCCAGAAATGCATTAGATTGTGTGTTGTCTTCTCTGGGCTCAGTAGAATATAAGGATTTATAATAATCTCTAAATGCATGCATTATATTTTTATGGTCAATAATTTCTTCTCCATTCGTGTTGGTGTTTACTGGTATTGCATTGTGAACTTCTTGTTTGTGAATTTGTTGAGCTAAAAGCTTATTAGCTTTTTCTCCGTGTTCATAGTAATGATATCTAGACTTATAAATAAGTTGTTCAGTTTCTTTAGTTGTTAAGATGTTAAGTTCTGTATGCCGGGCCTGCCTTTTCCTGTGGAGAAATTCATTTGGACACCTGGCTTGTTCTTCATCTATTCTAGTAATTTCACTTCTTAGCTCTGACACTTTCTTGGTTTCTAATTTATTTCTGTGGGAAAGATATGAAATAATCTGTCCTCTTAAGAAGGCCTTTAGAGTTTCCCAGAGTGTTCCCGCAGAAACCTCTGTGGGCGTGCTTGTCTCTAGGAAGAAGCTGATTTGTTTGGATATAAATTCTGTGCAGTTCTCGTCTGCCAATAGAAGAGGGTTAAGACACCATCTGCGAGGTGAGTGTGAGGGGCTTAATGATTTTAGCTCCAAGATTAGAGGGGCATGGTCAGAGATAACAATTGTGTCGTATTTGTATGATTTAATTGTAGGCAGGATATTATTATCTATAAAAAAATAATCAATTCTTGAGTAGCTATAATGCACTGGTGAGTAGAACGAATATGTTCTTGAGTTTGGGTTAAGAAACCTCCAGGGTCTGATAAGTTGTGATCATTTAAAAACTGTATAATTGTCTCTGCAGTATTAGATGTCGTCCCCCCTGTCACAGGAGTCCTATCTAAGAGTGGATTTAGAACACAATTAAAGTCCCCAGCCATTATAATTCACATTGTGAATGGATGCAAACAGATTTTGCATGAATTCCTCATCATCGACATTGGGTGCATAAACATTTATCAAAATCATTTTACTGTTATATAAGTTGCCCATGACCATCACATATCTCCCTTCAGGGTCCGATACTACATCTGATGCTACAAATGGAACTGTTCTGTGTATGAGAATTCCCACCCCTCTAGTTTTCTTTATAAAGCTAGAATGGAACATTTGGCCAGTCCAGTCTTTTTGTAGTCTGAACTGATCCTTGCTTAGTAAGTGGGTCTCCTGTAAAAATACTATTTTAGCGTTTAAGCCTGTGAGGTGAGAGCATACTTTCTTTCTCTTTAATTCGTGATTCAGGCCTTTAACATTCCATTTCTGTATTAGTTTAAATGGCACTTTTGCCACTCGCAATATGGTGGACGCGCTGACGTATTGTATCGACTGGGAACACAGTGAATGTGGCGTCTATCTATATATGTCTATGATCTGAGTCAAGTCAAGTAAACCATGTGACAAAAACCTGCAATCCAATTGGCTGCTCAGCGGAGCTACTGAATGTCGGAGCTGTGAATGTGTGCTGCTGGACTTTTTCAAATTCTGACTTCCAATTAGGCTGTGGTCTCTTTTTGACAAAGTGGGATATGTGTGCAAATATTTTTGAGACTGGAGCAAAGGGTGGAATTGTACAAAAAACAACCTCACACACCCTGAGCTTTATATATTAGATTTGACTTCTCTGTTTAATGTTTTACACACAAATCCTTTCCACATCACACAGTACAGATATTGGAATAAATTGTGTATGCATGTGTATTTGTGCTTGTTTGTTTAGCAAGTAACTAAAAGTTTCATTAGATATAATTACATTAATCAGATTTCATTAATTTTAAAAATACCAGTATTCATTTAGTACAGTTTTAAAGGAAAATGACTATGAAACAAATAAATGCAAAGTAAATAATATAAAATAAATATTTTGCTATGATCAAATTCAATTTTTGCTTTCTTATATATTTATTTTTATAACTGTACTAAACGTTACATTTTCATAAAACACTGCCTTTCTCAATTGGAAAGATTCCTTAAAAATATTGTAACATGTAGGCAGTGCTTTCTAACCCTGGGGGTATTTTTCGTACGCCGCTTAAATCATCCGAGATCAGGTGCCTCATCTTGGATAAGTTAATGCTGGTGACACTCATCCGGGATAGGTCGGTTTTTTCAAACGCAGCCGTGTATTAGATTAGTGTAGCTGGATCTAATCATACGAGATGAATGTGAAAAGCCCAAATATATTGAGACTAGAAAACATGATCAGCAAGTCTTTGATAGGCTGTAACAAAATGACGAAAGAACGGGCACATTTTTTTTTCACACACGCGGCGCAAGACCTTTTATTCGAAGGACATGAAGAATTTCAAGATTTAATATGCACAAGGGGTAGCACTGCAAAAGCAGACCAGACCAGAAAAGACGGCTGGCAAAAAGTGGCTGACAAATTAGACGCTAAGTAATGTGCATTGTACTTACTGAATGCAGCGTTTCATTTCCTATGTGTCAGATTAATTATTATTTAATATGTCATAATTCCAGATCAAACGTGAGCACAAGAAGAACATGGGAACAGGTTAAAGTGAAGTACAAGAATATACTTCAAACTGGTAAATATTGGTATATAACTATTTAAAGAATTGTTTACATAAATAATCATATGTAATATAAAAAACATTAATTTTAAAGCTAATAAGAAGGCAGACAAGCAAAAAACAGGTGGAGGTCCACGCGGTCCAGACCTAACCCCTGCAGCAAAATGCCCATCGCCCTTTTTCTGAGGGCATTCAGGGGGAAGCTCCTCCTCAGAACCAGTGGCAGGATGCAGTGGTCACTTCATTTCAGGTAAAGGATGGTCATTGCATATATTTGTCCTCCATGTATGCCATAGGTATGTTCCATATAGCCCTTTTTTTTTTGTTGGGTCAGTTGCAGGGAATGTCATATCCCTTGAACCTGTGTCTGACCAACGAGATATTGACGAAGGTCAAATATTTGATGAAGACACTGTGTCTGATTATTCATCAGGAGGAGAGGTACATTTTCCAAATAATGTTTGACCAAACTCCACTCTGATCAGTCCCATGTGCCCCAATAACATTTGGAAATCCTGGTAATGAGAATGTTAGGCTTATTGAGATTCTTCATGGAACTGTGGGTGTTTTTGCCTGTGTATTACCTACCTGCAATGGCATGAAACGCCTCTTTTATTGTCTGCACACGCAGGTGTCCAGGAAACACTATGAAAACCCGAAGTAAATATTTCAGAGCCAAACAGACTTTACGAATTGCCAGGCAAACTGCACTTTTAGTTAGATGTTCCGCATCGCCTACACTATATAAGAAAGTGCCGCTTGTAAAAAACCTCAAAGCAATACCTACTGTCTGTGTGGTTGTGAGAGCCCGACTTCGCCGAGTTTGACTTCGAATATAAGGTGCTAATAAATCTTTGAGGTACAATATTCCCCCTCTGCTAAAGCGGTATCTTTCGTACAGAATTTCCTCCAGGAGCAATAAAGGATCTTGCCGATCGCGCAAAACCCTCTTTATATGAAATTCTCTTCGTATAATTTGCGCACCAATATCAATTGGTCGCTCATTCATGAACGGCGAAGCCATGACTGGATGACTTCCACGCACCGTCACTGATTACGTGTGTAAACTAATCCTTGTTTACGTAGAACAAACCTGCTCCGAGCAGGTTTGCGGATTTGGATGTGTTGCTATGACAACACTTCCAGCAAGAGTTTCAAAAAACCGACAGATCCAGGATCAGGCCAAATTGTCAACAATTACATCCGGCTAAGCGAGTAATCCACGTACGAAAAATACCCCCCTGTGGTTTACGCATAAATTATTATTTTCGCATTGCCAACTTTACCTTAAAATGCTAACGGGAATCGTCAATTAAAACGCGCTGTTTTCGTGGACCTGCCGCCAGCCTTGATATTGAAGTGAGCAGTCGGGGACTTTTATTCTGTTGAGTTTCAGGCTGCCCGATCTGCGCAAGGATCTGCGCGCGCATGCCCTTTTTAATCTCCCGTAGCGACAACCCATTCAGCTACTTTAGTAAAGCGTATGGTAACGTGAGTCGTGACGTCATACAAAGCGACAGCCACCGATGCCAGGAGACCGTTCTCAGAAGAAAGGCTGGGGTGGTGTGAGGCAAGAGTGCGAACGAGATTAAAGTCCCACTGCCGAGCAACAAACAGAGGGTAAGTGCTCGGGGTTTGGGGGCTGCATTTTGTGGACATGTGAGTTTTTGTTCGCTCTACTCAGTTACTGCACGTGACTTGAATCAAAGGCGAGCGGCTCGTTCGTGTCAGTCAGCTGACCACCTGGCTTTGCTCGAGTGAATCCCCCTGCGACCAGCGTGCATTTCATTTTATCTTTCGCAAGGTGCATATGTAAGCACTATTGATTCTGTCATATTAGGAGAACCTCCAGTGATCATAAGATCACACTTATTTATAGTTTGCGTGCTTTTGCATTCAGCGTAAGACTGGGTTTATACTTCACGCGACGCGTGCTGCTGCGCACGCTCCTGCTACGCCAGCGTTTTACTATTTATACTTGCGCGCGTACTTTACGTACATCTGGAAGAATCCAGCAAGTGGCAGTGCGAGATATTATCACGGTGAGAACAGGTTCGGCTTCTCTGTGTTGTGAATTGCCTAGAACACCCATTAAATTCCGATGACATCTTACCGCAAAATCTCTGAAAAGGATGTTTAATGATTGTATCCATCAATCCAGGGATGTTTTCATTCCAGCTAGCATTGGGCACGTGGCTGAAACAATCCCTGGACGGTGCCTCAGCTCATCGCAAGGTGAACACAAGCACACACGTACACTAGCGTCATTTTAGCGGCACCATATCTGCATATCTTTGGAAGGAAACCGGAGCACAATGTGGAAACCCAGCAGGAAAACATGTAAACTCCAGGCAGGGAATACCAGCGACGTGACTCCCTGCAAAACAGCAGCACTAACGCTCCGCCAATGTGTCACCCCCATGTGTGTAATTATTAACAGTATTCATTATTTAAACGAAATTAACGATTTATCTATAAAATGTAACATATTTTAATGCATTTCATCATGAAAGTGATATCAAGTATAAATCTAAAGATTCTAAATTTGCAGAGAGTTGGAATATCATACATTTAATGTGTTCTGTGTGGTGATCTATTGCTGCTTGCCGCTGCTGTCTGGTCCAAGAAGCTCGTAGCGATTAAAAACTGGGATGATGTTTATGACGGTCTGCTTTAATGATAAAGTAAACTACGTGGTTAAAGGGGACATTTTGAGATTAAAGCCGAAATTTCCACTTTAATCACAAAATACACGTTTTCACCATGTCCTTATTTTTTCTCTGTGGCTCAAATACAGCTCTGTACATTATGTTGGTGTTGTGAAGTTGCTATAAAAAAAAAGACGGCACAAAAGATGGCATGTGAGCCTTTTAAAATGTATCGTGTCATTACGATCGGGAATATGCAACTGTTGAATATAAAAGCACCACGAATGCATCTGTATGTCGGCATTTTGCTTCACCACATCGAACCATTTATCAAACATCGAAGCACGCACATAGATCCTATTAGATCTGCAAAGCAGCTTTCAGTCACATGTAAATAGTAAACAGAGACTGATGTCACATTCCGATTTTTATCACACAGCGCCCTCCCAACTTTTTGCTGGTACTGCAACTCGCGCACGTGTCGCGTTAATTCATGAGGACCTGCTCAGAGGCCCCCAAGAGTATCCGGCTGCAGGTCGCAGACTTGGCCTTCCACGCCCCCGGCCTTCCGCGCCTCCTGCCTTCCACACCACGCCCCCATCATTCGCCGTCGTCCCCTGTCACAAAGCTTTCGTTGAAAAACTAGTAACGTTGATTTACCATGTAACCGTAAAAGACGATATTAATATGACTTCCTGCAATCACGAGGCAAGAATCCGAGTTTCTCTTTATGGTATTACTGTCGTGTTTACTTTTAGAAACAAAAAACAGTTTTATAATTTATGAGTCAGGATTCGATAGTTAAAAGAAAGAGGGCATAACATATTTTTAGATTAAGGAAACCCCATACTAAATATGAATGTGGATGCTCTAACTGCTATTATAGTGAATTCTATCATTCAAAATATTTGAAATTATTTTTATGGTACTTGTGTACTAAACGGCATGTCTGACATTATTTCTGGAACCTCGTTCAATAAAGGAAAATTCCGTTAATGACATTAATTTATTATGTTACAAAATAAATGATGATCAATAACACAACAAAGCAAGCAACAGACATGAAAATGAAGGTCTAAACTTTCGAGTTCAAAAGAAACTTTTAAAATTGTTTATATTGAACAATTTTTTAAATGATCCAGCTTACTAATACAGTTCATACTTTCATTTCCATTGTCTGTCTTGAATTGTGTTTTCTTAATTTTGTTCTACGCTGCTGCTATAATGTTGATAAATTTCAAGTGGAGTTATTAAACTTTCAAACGTTTACCTGATTTTTAATTTTAATGCATAATTGTTCTCCCTGGGACCCAAACTTATAAATATGTACTTATCAAAAAAAGTGAAGCGAATCTCTCAAATTGCTTAATAGATATTATATCGTTTGTTTTTCTAAAGAAATGGAAACATTTGCATTATTGAAAGTTGCACATCCATAAACCGTCGTTTTTATTTATTTTGGAACTGAACTAACAGATTTTAAACTTAACTTTAAAAATGTTTTGTTTGGGTCGATACAATAATTACAAATCAATTTTTTAGTGATTTTAAATCATTTAATCGCCATATACCATTTCTTGTATTAAGAATTTGTCATTTGTTGCATACCCCAACTTACTCTCCAAACAGAGATGTACTTTTTTGTAAATAAGATTACCGTTATTAGGTCATCGGTGTCACTGCCTGCTCAGGATTCTTCCCATAGTGTGTTCAGCTGTCTTTGACCACTTTGTGCCTGTGTGTGTCATCGTCTCTGTTGTCTGATTTGGTGTAACGCCTGAATCCTACAAAGTGTCCCCTGGTCAGTGTCCCCTTTTGATTAGTTAAGGGGTTTTTTAATTCTGTCAGACCAAGTATTGTTACCTTAATAAATGCTAGCTTGATTTCTGGTTGTGTTCCTTCTGCCTTGAAACACGCTGTGGTGCAGAAACGTATTATAAAAAACAAAATAAAGACCCTCTAATGTGTCAAATTTCAGGCCAATTTCTAAACTGCCTTTTTTATCTAAAGTCTTTGAAAAACTTGTCCTAACTCAAACATTTCTAGATGAAAATAGTATTCTGGAAAAATTCCAATCCAGATACAGATGTTCTTGCAGCACTGAAACATCCTTGTTAAAGGTTAACAGTGACCTCTTCCCAATTACTAATCCTGGAGATTCTGCCATTCTTGTACTGCTAGATCTTACTTCAGCTTTTGATGCTGTGGATCTTATGATTCTTATATCCTGCCTTGAACAGTATGTAGTCATCCAAGGTAATGCCCTGAAATGGTTTAAATCTTATCTAAGAAATAGGAATGTTTCTATTCATTTGGGTCAGTTCTCATCCACTGTAGCTCCTCTTACTTGTGGGGTTCCATCCTTGGACCAGCTATCTTTTTGATAGGCATGTTACCTTTAGGCTCCACTGTTAACAAGTATGGCTTCTCTATACTGATGACACTTAAATATATTTGCCACTAAAATCAAAGCAAGAAAATACAGACCCTCCATGTGTGCTTGAATGATATTAAAACCTGAATGGCAATGAATCTTCTTAAACTAAATGATAATAAAACTGTGATCATGGTGTCCAAGAGTTAAGAAAGTTTGAGTGTCTCTGATATTGATCTTGGACCCCTTTCCATATACGTATCATAAAGCTTCAGTTAGCCCAGGTGTGATCTGTGACAGCTCATTCAAACTCGACAGACAGATAAATTGTGAAGTTAAATGAAGCTTTTTCCAGCTGAGACTTTAAGGTAAAGGCTTTTCTTTCTTTCTTTGATCTTGAAAAGGCCATCCAAGCTTTTACAGCATCTCATTTGGACTATTGCAGTTCTTTGTATGTAGGTATTGGTCAGGCCCTGTTACGACGTCTACAACTATTCCACAACTTTGCTGTTCACTTATTGAAGGCTCTCGTAAGTGTGGCCATATTTCACCAATACTGACCTCACTTCAATTCTGAAAGGACCAGAAGCCAGTGATTTTAAAATTCTATTTCTTGTTTTCAAATGTTTGAGTGGATCAGCCCCATCTTGCCTCTTGGAACCTCTTCACTTGTATGTGCCAACAAGATCCCTGTGGTCTACTAGCCCGATGCTCTTAGTTGTGCCGAGGTCGAGGCTGAAGCAAAGGAGGAATCAGGTGTTTGTGGTGGCTGCTCCTTTTCTCTGGAATGGCTCTCCTTATTATATTAGGTCTGCTCCATCACAGGCCATTTTTAAGTCATCATTAAAGTCTTATTTCTTCTTGCTGCCATTTGACCCTGCAAGAGGTTGACATTGTTTGTATATGTTGGCTCACATACATTCAGGATTATAAATATGTATATATGGGTATTGTAAGTTTATCTTTTATGTAATGGCTGGTTATTCTTGCAGTTTTGTGATGTGTACATACGTTATATTTGAACTGCTTCTTTTACCCTTTCTTGTACAGCACTTTGGTTCAGTTCTGGCTGCTGTTGTAAATGTGGTTTATAAATAAATATTGCCTTGCCCTGCTTTATAAAACATTATTTTAATACATAACACTAAGACAATGGACTGTAAAGATGAAGTTGGTTTGCAACATTTATTACAAAAAAGTTAAAGAATATATAAAATATAGAACAAGAATTGTAGGTTGTAACTGAACAATGAGGGACATGTATGTTTGTTACATTTTCTCACAAAACTCAGTCATTTTCCTTTTTCCTCTCACGTTAATCTAAAAACAGATGCATGTCTTCCATATGTGAAAAAAAAATATGTCTAAAGACATATTCCCTCTCCTCTTCTTCTGGAAATTCAGATAGCAAATCAGATTTCTGAAGGGCCTCCTCAGTGTCGTCTTTGTCCATTGACAGTAATGCAGGGAGTGAGATTCGCCCTCTGAACACAGAAATGTTCTCAGCACACCACTTCTGTGCCTCGGTGAAATGCTGAAGGATTCCATGCTGCTGTAATACATTCTATTAAAAAAGAAAGAAAGAAAATTCTTTAAATGGTCATCATAAAGCTCATAGCCTTTTCCTCCACATTTACAAGGAATGTAAGGAAAGTAAAAAAAATAATGTACAGCAAATTTAATTTATTATACATTATTAACATTGCTGCTTTTGATCACAGATTCTACAAGTCTTCAATGTTTCTTACAATACACTATTATTAATACAGCACACAATGCATTTCAAATGTTTTAAGGCCTTTAAGAGTTGTACTAGCACTCCAGTTTGTCAGAAGATATAAAACAGGCTTTTAGTCTTTTGGGCTTTGACTCCTACTGCTTAACGATTAACAGTTGGCATATGAGACAAGCATTAAGTCTTTTTATACATTTTATTCACTATACCATAGGCATTGTAAGCCAGCATGAACAAAATGTAATTTATCTTTCTTATGGAAGTTTATAAAATGATGTGTCTGTACCTGCTCATCAGTGCCCTGTGCTGGAAGTTGGAGAAGGGACGCTGACATTTCTTCTGAAAGAAAAAAATCTGAAATCTGCAGAATGCAGTGCTATGGAACAGAATAGCAAGACATTTGTTCATTTCAGATGTAGTGCCAAGTCTTTACTGTGTCTTCTCATTAATGGCTCAATAAAGTCTAAACCTAAAAACATAGAAAATAATATTTACCTAAGGAAATGTTAAAAAAGAACCAAAAGAATAAGCACAAAAAATGACCCTGTCCTGGCTGTCCATTGTTTCTGTACCTTCTAATTTTTTGTTTGGTTCTTGGCCTTCATTTAGAAGGGCGTTTGTTCACTTAGTCCGATGTGAGCAGTTACTTCAGTGATTTCAAAAAGAAGCACTAAGTTTATAATGGTAAACATTTGGACTATTTGTCTTTGATTTACAATATGGCTAAGTATATTTGCATATTGCCGCAGAACTAAATTAGAGTTATTAAAGGAAATTTAAATTTCATTTACCCCTTGGTGCTGGAGTTCTCAAGTAACATTCTATACCAGCTCTTCCACAAAGCCAGCATGTCATTCTAAAGAGGACTGAGCAGAGTCACGTTGTTAAAAGGAGTTTAATGTTACAAAAATATTTATGCAAACCATTATAAACATACATTTAAATGATCTGGATTTTGAAAGGTAGGCATTTCTGGAACTTCAAAACCACTATGGACAGTATGTTGAAATTAAAAAAAAAAACAAATATAATAAAATAAGTTAAACATAACACAAATATCCAACACAAATTGTAGAAGGTGACAAAAATGGGAACCAGCAACCAGATATAATCCTCCCTCTACAAATACTACAATGAAAGAAGAGAGGACTAAAGTTGAGACACAACTCATTAAAACTGAAGGGGGCCTCAAGGATGAAATACAGAGACACCATAAAATGGTCCTTTGGAAACCTGGGCACAACATTAAATACAGACATACAAAAAATGATAGTTACAATATGAAATGGTCATACCATCAACATGGAAATTCCACAGCCATGGCTATTCATCTGACTTGGAAGGCCCTAATACATCCATCCATCCTTCATCCAACCTGCTATATCCTAACTACAGTATCACGGGGGTCTGCTGGAGCCAATCCCAGCCAACACAGGGCGCAAGGCAGGAAACAAAACCCAGGCAGGGCACCAGCCCGCCGCAGGGCGCACACACATCAAGCACACAGCAACACACCAAGCACACACTAGGGAGGCCCTAATACAAGGGGTAAAAAAATGTAATCAATGAAAAATATTAAATACTGACATACAGTAAACTGTTGACAATGACTTTTAAACAAAAACAACAATGGAATTGGCCACTTGGGACACACCCTGTGTTACATCTGTAAATAGTAAAACCTGCCAAACAACGGAAAATGCTCAGCTTTTTAACCTGTATTTAAAAAAGTTCCAGTTCAGAAATCTAAACGTCAGTATTGTTTGCAAGCACACACTCTTGGCATACATACACTACCTGCATACTTGACAATGTGGCCTTCATGACTCTGAAGGTGACGTAGCAGGATGCTGTATTCTCTGTGCTTTTTACAAAGAGGGCACTTGGATTCATTTGGATATTTAATCAATGTTATCAAAGTTGTTTTTATATTCTCTGCCTTTATGGAGAAATGTGACTGTGGAAATCAAGACAAAAATAATATGTAATCAGGGCCGGATTTTCCTATAGGCTAACTAGGCTTCAGCCTAGGGCCTCAAGATCAAGAGGGGCCTACATTCAAATTGTTAGCAAAATTAAAATTACACTATTCTAAAAACAGTGAACACTAAAACACTGAACCGAAAATAAGGAGAAATTCTACGCATATGACTAATAAACAAACATAAAAATGTATTGGTTAATCACAGTAATGATGTATTTTATTATCTCTCATGTAATTTACAAACTTAAAAATGGAAGGTGAAAGGGCCTCATAAGTGGAATAGCCTAGGGCCTCTTTTCATATAAATCCGGCCCTGTATGTAATACTAATTTGGCAGAAAGCGCTAACGTGCTTTTATAAATAGCTAACTTAACTAAGTTATGATAAAATATTTAACATACGTTAATGACGACGATAAACATAAATACCTTTCATATTGTACACTAACATTGCAGATTCTCTACATAACATCTCATAAATAAGTGAAAAAGTTAATATAGATGAAATAATACGGCAAATATTAAAAAGAAATAATACAAGAGGTAAAAAATAATTAAAACGATATGCTTAAAATAGGATATGTCAGTAATGACGATAAACAGAGAACACTTGGATTGGCTATACAGTATATAATCGTACATCTCATTAGTTTTGTTTAATGGATCTAAAGTTTCTTTAAATATACTGAGCTTTTTATTGTATGAGTCCATACCTGGTTCTGTTGTGCCATTGTTCCGTGTCAGAAATCGTTTTCAGCTCCTTTTCTTTTTCGAATTGGAAGAACTGTACAGCAGCTCTTCTTCTCTTTCTATGGACTATAGGCGGTTGTGGGGCGGACTGTGGAAGGCAGGAGGCATGGAAGGCCAGGGGCGTGGAAGGCCAAGTCTGCGACCTGCAGCCGGACCCTTCTCCTCAGAGGACGCGTCAAATGAATGCTGGGAACTCGTGGCAGCCATGATGCGTGCGCGTAGTTCTGAGTAGTGATGGGCGGAGTGAAGCCTCACGAAGCATCAACACGTTTGAAGCAATTGTGTCGGAAATCGTATCGAAGCTTCGAAGCATTTGACACTCACCTCTCTAGTGACACCTCCTGCTCATTTTTATTAACGTTACAGAAACTTATAATCCACTTCAATGACGTCTGTTAAAACTCTTATTGCTTTTATTTTTTCGCAGCTACAGACTGACAATGAAGAGAAGGGATCGTCAGCAGCTTCTAGTGTCTGATGTCTAAAAAATATAAATATAACTAACGCCGACAGACAGAATGCACTATACGATAGCAAGAGTTAAACAAAATAAGACGCCTCACCTCATGGATTCCCGGCTCTTTCAATTAGTATTTACTTTTGCATTGTATCATTATAATCGATCCTGTTATTAGTATTATAATTAACCCTGATCTTTTCTTGAGATCACATTTAATAGCCTTAAATGTTTTCTTTGGTCTGACTTAATTAAAACGGAGTAGATAGAAAATAAAGGTTTATCCCTGTACTTTGCCATGATATAGGTAAGCACATTTGAGAAAGAAAATGTGAAATCCTTAAATCACAAGATGTTATTATTCGATCAAGTATTAAACTATTTCATTTATTAATACTTTACAATATTTTTTGGAGCTCAAAAGTAACGAGTTCGCTATGAGAAAAGACGCCGTCAGTGGCTCAATTAACTAAGGTGGTTGCTTTTCAAATTCTGAGCGTAGTGCTAGCCCGAGTTCGATCCGAACTAAAGACTCATCATAATTAAAAAAATAATCTCGGGTGAAATCTTTATAACCAATTTGAACTAAATAATTTTGAGAGATACTGTGGAAGGATCGCATAAGAGATATCTGTTTGTGAATCATCCCCACTTAGAATCGCCATCAAAATGCGATGATTAATTGCGTAAGGCAGCTCACGTATTTACATTAATTCATCTTCTATTCATCGCCATTTGACGTCCGTGAACCCCTCCATTGAATAAGGTGATAACAAACCCACTGTGGTAGATCAGGTTGAATGTGCTCTGCTGCACCAAACATTCAAAGGTGTCAATCCGGAGCACATCAGAGAGGCTGAGAGACACGGCGCAGATCAGTCACCGGCACACCGACACACACGGGACACTCCGAGGTGAGCAGTGCATGGATCAAGGTCGGCATTAAAGATCCTCTTGAGTACTGAGGCAACAACAAAAAGCAGCGGGATAAACACATCTGGACCTGCTGCCGAAAAAGCATTTGCTTTTAACAACAGCATCCCTCCCTCGTGAACACATCTTCAAGGTCCGGACAGGCGATCAGGAAAAAGTTGTCTTAGTCGCAGCACAGTGCAATAATAAAACATTTCCTAAAACATATAGTTGCCCAGTCTGTATCATTCCTAAGCAATCTTCCAGTTATAGCGGCGCAATCCCAGTTACTAACACATTTATCGTGTAGCTCCCCCCACCCCCAACACTCAAAGTAAGAACGCATTCCACCTTATTAATTTAATATTTAAAATTTTAAACCGCTAAACCCGCCATCAACAACTACAATAACAGTTGAAATTGTCACTCAATTTTTTTTTTGTTATAGACATAAAACAAGATGCCCATTTCCATTTGATAAATCTTTATTAGTGTTCTCGCCTTGCTCACTCTCGGTCCATGGTGGAATTTGCTGTTAAATGGAAAAAAAAAAAAGAAAAACAGACTTTTGGGTCACAATTCACAGACGTGGGACCCGAACCTACGCAAGCCTTATTATGGAGCGGCAACGCTACCGCTGCACCACTATTATTTTCAGCAGAGTGGATGTATATAATGCATGTTTTGTATGTATGTATGTAATGAAGACAAAAACAATGATATATAGATGTATACTATATAACATACGTTCAGTGTTGCATGAAAACGTTGCATGAGGTGAAGTATGGATATTTATGAGAGTATTATAGTGAGAGATATGTCGTCACCGTATTACTAAAGCTCTTCTTTGCAGCATTATGCATTCTACAAGTCGGAATTTGTATGATGTATAATTTATAATTTTATTTTTTACCACAAAGTATTATCGGGCACAATCATTTATCATGTATGGATCATCCACAAACAGTAGTAGTTCAGTTGTGCGAAGCTCGTTAATTACCCCAATTAGGTGGCTCAATGGTATCGCAATTGTCTCTCAGTAAAAACACCAGGGGTTCGCGTCGTCGATCCTCCACTTGTGAAAGTTTTTTTTTTTCAGTTCCTGCATTTAACAATATTTTCAGCTTGGATGGATAGCGAGCGAATCGAGCTGTCGGGGAAAGGTTGGGCCACCGTAGTCGGGCAGGGGGCACACATCCCTAATTATATTGTGTATGTAAAGAGTTTCACTGTAAAACACAATAAGCTTCATATTTGTGTGTTTGGAGACCCTGGGGTCGTACTGAATTTGTATTGTAGAAAAACAAACTACTGTCCAGCATGCTTAAATGTGTCTTTTCGTTTCTGATCGCTATACGGCACTACCAATTTAAGACAATTCGCTATAAACAGTTTCAGCCAATCAGTGCCTTCTAAACATGCAGAATGACAGTGTGAACCTTTATTGTAGCGGCGCAGCATCTTCGTTTCAGTCAGTCATTGTCCTGTTAGACTATTTACTGTTAAGTACTGCTTGAGGTAGTGTTTATAGTACAACAGGTAGCCTACGTAGTTCTTAAATTGGTATTGAAATGCACACACAAGTCTCCTAAATTATTTATTGAAATGCCTACATTTACAGTGTCCGTTTTAGGAAATCGTAGTTTTTACTTGTTCCCGTTATTAGGAATTACAATTTCTCAGTGTCACATATTATTCGTTACTACTCGCGAGTCCTGCATCATTGAGATTCTGATTTATATTCTGTATAAGCAATTTTTTTAAAAGGAGCGTTAATTGAACTGACTATAGCTGACTTGTCATCTTCTTAAAATGACTTTATTGATTTGATGTTGACAATCATAAGGTCAAAAACCAAGGAGGCAATGAGTTTGCATGGACTGTGCTGTTTCTTTTTTTTCGTGACATCGCATCAGTAGAGAGTGCGTCAAGATAACAATGTATTCTGTCCTAAATGACAGCGCATACGCTTTTTGATATTTCCTAAAGGCCAATGTGTCTCAGTTTGCTCATTAATATATTTTGACAGTGTATTTTAGTGAGAATGATTATAAACATATTCCCATGTTCATTTCCCATGTAGATATGTAACGTTTGGTGAGAATAAATAAAAAGTAACAACACATATAATAGTTATGTTGCATTGTTTATGATTAACAAAATTCATAGTTTATCTGAAATGTTCTACTTATACAGTCGATTTATTCCACTTCTGAAGGTGTACATTGTCAGTATTCTCCATTGCAATTGCCCCAGAGTGTAAGGTGTGCCAGTGCAACTGAAGGGTGGCAGACGAGCTCACGTAATGGGTGATAAGGCACATCCTCACCCTCATGCCGAGGCTTGTTATGAATATTCCCATCTTGTGCTTTTTCTCGTTCCTGCCAGTTTACTATTATTATTGGACACGTATGTAGAGGGAATGTGTGTCTTATTTTATGTCTATGAAAGGAAGGACGGTAAAGCCTTGAATGACACTGAGTGTTGATGCTTTGGGTAACAAGACAGGTAAGGAGCAGGGAACGTTAAATGTGACAGTGACTGCGGGGGATTGTGGAACTGGAAGATGGTTTAAGAATACAGAAACGACAAAAGCTTAGTCTTTCAATAATTCTATTTACATCAATGATTTACTCTGTTGTGCTGCAGTTCGGAAGATTACTTATTTACCCCCCCCCCCCCCCCCCCCCCCCCTAATCTCAGCAGCTCCTTCTTGTCAGTACTTGAGTGATCTTTATGTTCATCTCTGGATGAATTCACAAAGTTTCTTTACAATTTTTGTGTCTCATTAACGCAGAACTCCCGAAGCTTTCCTAAAATTGCAGAAGACAGTTGTGATTAGTTATGCAGCACATGCTTTTACTCACATTGCTTTTTGGAAATCAATAATACAAATCAGCTACAGATCTGGGAATCACTGAATAGTAAAAACGTTTAATGAGAGTGTCTTGCGCATATACTGGTGTAATGACCACGTCGGCTTTAGTGAAGCGTTTCTTACCCTCTCTGATATGATCGACATGGCGTAGAGTAGATTCTGGATTGTTATAATACGTGCTACCTTACGCAAAATATGCTCATTAATTTGTTACAGATTCTAGGTGGACACGATTCCACACCAAGGAAAAAGGTGCCCCATGTAAATCGTTCATAATGTCTCCAAAGTATATTTGTTAATTTTCAGACAAGTACTACTTAACTGTTTTATACAAAATCCTTATTTCAACATATGCGAGCCCCAACTAGGATTTGAACTTGGGTTAGCGAACCTTATCGCTGTAGCAAGAACAACTGCTTTTACGCTTTGAGCCAAAGCACTTTAACAGCTT
Organism: Erpetoichthys calabaricus; assembly: GCF_900747795.2. Taxonomy (NCBI): domain Eukaryota; kingdom Metazoa; phylum Chordata; class Cladistia; order Polypteriformes; family Polypteridae; genus Erpetoichthys; species Erpetoichthys calabaricus. Next base: position 341,955,120 of record NC_041394.2, on the reverse strand, counting down.
AGTGAATGACCAAATCGACTGCTGACTGCACAGCTATCAATGACGTCATTACGCTAGCGTGACTCAAAATCACGTGACGGGCGCATTTGAAGCAAGCCTCGAAGCGGCGCTTCGATCTCCAGTGCTTCGAAAGCTCGACACAGTGTCGAAACCTGAGTATCGAGCAGCCCATCACTAGTTCTGAGTGTGAAGTATAAACAAGCCCTTAGGCAGTATTATTCGACTGTACCTGCAACAGGACTATTGGATGTTTAATACCACCCTTGCCAAAATAATCCCCCACTACTAGAAGGACAAAATCACTTTACAATTAATCTGCAGTCACTCACTGTTTTGTAGATTGTGCCTTAGAAATGTCTTGAGTGCAGCTATAAGTCAGACAACTTAAGGTGGGGGGAGGAATTTGGCACAACAGTTGTTTAAAATTCTCCTGGGCATCAGCATCTCCTGTCTCCCTGTGTGTGCACGCACACGGATTAAATGAAATATACTGTACATCAAATAAAACAATTAATAAGGAGGTATTAAAGGTTGAACAATTTTCCAAAACATAGAAACATGTGACCTTTATGCATTTTCTTAAATTCCATATAAAGGTCGATAGAAGTGATTGGTATGGATCCGTAACCTGATCTAAACAGAACATAACCACAAATAGATGGTAACAGATTTGTAAAATACCAACCGCTCATGCTTTTAAAACGGCTCTCACTGCATAGAATAACACAAGAATGGTTTCTTGATTTGTTAGTTCTTGATTTGTTCAGGTTTTTTCTACATATAAGGAAGTTTTTCATGGCACAAAGAACCAACTTCATATGCAAAGAACCCTTCCCAGAATGCAACTATGCTCAGTCAAGCAATGGCTCTATGAGGAACCACACAACCTAGTGAAGAAAAAAAAGTGCTCTTAAAGAACCTTTTATTTTTAAGAGTGTGCCCATAATGCAGAGTCTACAGAAACGCTGTAAGGTTTCTGTTGCCGATTATCAGACGGTGGCAGGGCTTCACCATCATCTCCATTATTGGTAATGTTAGCCTCTTGCCTCTGCGCTGTTGGGTGTCTCCTGCTCCTTATTACCATAACATCAGTCTCCCCCTCAGACCTGGCCAAGCTAACAATCTTCCTTTCTGATACTAAATCCTGGGTTTTGTGAGGCTTCATCTCTGTAAGCGATTTTAGACATAGTTTGTAACGTGACTGCATTTCTATCCTTATTTTCTTTTAGTGCCTCCACTAATTCAAGGGCTCTTAATGACTGTTTACTGTGGGATAAAGCTCGAGTTGTCAATGAACTAAAATGGGCTATGCAATAGTAAATTAGCATGTTTCCTTTGAAAAGAACACACGTGTTACACTTACACATAAAATATTTCCTTGGTAATGACTTCAATATCTTTTTAATTTTTTTTAACAAAATCTTAAAACAAATACTAGTTTTGATATTGAAGCAGTATTACACACACAAAAAAAAAAAAAAGAAGCACAGTATCGAATCTTGCAATAAACACATGAAATCAATGAAGTCTGAAGCTTTGTTTGTGTCACAACCACAGGACTGCTTTGATGTTGGATTCAAAAGAAATGCAAATCTCGGCACCGGTTGTGGTCTCTTTTTGATGATGAAGGTCGTTTCCATAATGGACGTTTGCTTTGCCAATCAAAACTGAATGATTAGGAAAAGCAGTGATGGAACAACCATGGAAATGACCGTTCCGGAGTTTAGGAACGATACCTCAGTGACCCCCAACTTTTGGAGGAGCTACTGAGATTCCGGTTTATGCAGGAGACTGTTCACCCACAGTTGCACTACAGTTTTGATGCAATCCTGCCTCTTGTCTCTCTTCAAACCATGTTGTAATATAATCCTCATACCTGGCTATAAAACTCTTGTCTCTATTCAAACCGTGTTGTAATCTATACATATTAATAAAAGGCAAAGCCCTCACTGACTGACTGACTGACTGACTGACTCATCACTAATTCTCGAACTTCTTGTGTAGGTGGAAGGCTGAAATTTGGTAGGCTCATTCCTTACAGCTTACTTACAAAAGTTAGGCAGGTTTCATTTCGAAATTCTACGCATAATGGTCATAACTGGAACATATTTTTTGTCCATATACTGTAATGGAGGAGGCGGAGTCACGTATCGCATCATCACGCCTCCTACGTAATCACGTGAACTAAAAACAAGGAGGAGATTTACAGCACGAGTCAAACGCGGGAACGAAGGTAAATGACGTTAATTTTTGAGTGTCTTTTAATACTGTGTAAGCATACATATTAACACATGTGCAATTAAACGTGTGCATTTACGGGGTGATTTCTCAGGCTTAAAAGCTCGCCTTTTATCAAACGCGGGAACAAAGGTAACTGACGTTGTTCACTGTCTTTTAATACTGTGTAACCATACATATTAACACATGTGCAATTAAACATGTGCATTTACGGGGTGATTTCTCAGGCTTAAAAGCTCGCCTTTTACTAAAAAGGTAAATGCAAAACTATTTTCAATCATTCTATGATCTGCTTCTCACAACTGAAGGCACCGTGGCTGATGGTAAATGACGTTCATTTTTGAGTGTCTTTTAATACTGTGTAAGCATACATATTAACACGTGCAATTAAACGTGTGCATTTACGGGGTGATTTCTCAGGCTTAAAAGCTCGCCTTTTATCAAACGCGGGAACAAAGGTAAGTCACGTTCTTCACTGTCTTTTAATATTGTGTAACCATACATATTAACACGTGCAATTAAACGTGTGCATTTACGGGGTGATTTCTCAGGCTTAAAAGCTTGCCTTTTACTAAAAAGGTAAATGCAAAACTATTTTCAATTATTCTATGATCTGCTTCTCACAACTGAAGGCACCGTGGCTGATGTTACGTCACTTGCTGTCCAACCATAAGCGTTACCTGGTAGGTAACCGGACACTCACTTCACTCCATTTCGGGAATCGAACCACTGAGGTTTTCTTTTGTTCTTAATTAAAATTTAAAAGCAATACTTCACCGCTGCTAAGCCCCTCTAGCGCTGACGTCCGAGGTTCGATTACCGTAAGCAAGTGCAGTGAGTTTGTAATTACATTCACGGCATTCGTAGTCTGATTCACAATCTGATTGTATGGGTGGTTAGCTACCAGGTAACGCTTATACTTTGCCACCAAGTCAGGTCGAAGTGATCACTCGAGTAAAGGCAGCTTCACAAAAAAACTGATCCTTAACAAACTGTTATTAGTATATTTTCCCTCAATTTAAAAACGTTTTATTTTCTTCTTAATAAAAATTTAAAAGCAGTACTTCGCTGGTGCGAAGCGCGTGGATTTGACCGACTGACACATACAGACATATTCATGAGTGCAGGTACTTCGGAAAGAAAGCACCGTGTAAACCTAAAGTTTAAATTAAGTTCATAGACCTACAAAAGGTTGCCATTCATTTGAGGCAAGATTGCTTTTCTTCTGTACAACTATACGTTGCATTCTCAAGAGTGTGCTTGCAAGGCTTCAGATATATATATATATATATATATATATATATATATATATATATATATATATATATATATATATATATATATATATATATATATGTATGTCTATATATAAATATGTAAGCTTATAAGTACTGCCTTACTTCTCTTTAAGAAAGGAAGATGTAATGATACTTGATTTAAACGATTCCATGTCTTTCTGGGTTTGCGTAGCTTATTGTCAATATCTTTACACCTGTTTTTAACACTTATTTACTGAAACGGGCTTTCACGAAAAAAGTTAGGGCTTTGCTACAGGATACACCCTCCACAAGTTAAGCAAGTAAAAATAAAATATATATTTCTGTTTTATTTAAACCTTTTAAGTTCGTATGCATAGCCCCATTTGGCTGTTTAATTTTTTTTTTCTTTCTTCAGTAATATTTAATCTCCTTAAAGAAAAAGAACATATCCATTTTACTTTTTTTGTATCTCTTTAGTAATATTTTAGTGTAAAAGATAACCAGTATTTAAACCTTTTATGTTACTGTATACATTTATTTTACACAATGTTGAAAAATTAATAAGAAAGCTACATATTTTGGCAGCTGCTGCTTTCATTTTCAATGAAATGAAAAAAAGCTCTCCAAGAGAAAACATCAATGAAGAAGAAACAGTTTGCACTATCTAAAAATCAGAAACCCTCATTTATATAACTTTGGTGCAGATGACTTAGCTTATTGTCAATATCTTTACACGTTTTTTTAAGACTTATTGACTGAAACGGGCTTTCACGAAAAAAGTTAGGGCTTTGCTACATGATACACCCTCCACAAGTTAAGCAAGTAAAAATAAAATATATATTTCTGTTTTATTTAAACCTTTTAAGTTCGTATGCATAGCCCCATTTGGCTGTTTAATTTTTTTTTTCTTTCTTCAGTAATATTTAATCTCCTTAAAGAAAAAGAACATATCCATTTTACTTTTTTTGTATCTCTTTAGTAATATTTTAGTGTAAAAGAATAACCAGTATTTAAACCTTTTATGTTACTTTATACATTTATTTTACACAATGTTGAAAAATTAATAAGAAAGCTACATATTTTGGCAGCTGCTGCTTTAATTTTCAATGAAATGAAAAAAGCTCTCCAAGAGAAAACGTCAGTGAAGAAGAAACAGTTTGCACTATCTAAAATCAGAAACCCTCATTTATAAAAGTTTGCTGCAGATGACTTAACTGAAAATAAATGAATAGTTCCTATGTGTATAATACATATTTATCTATTTTACTTATGCCTTTATTCCACCAACTTACAACATCTGAGGTACAATTTGTTACATTACTTTTGTTTTTTGCAGCACAGGCAGGTGAAGTGACTTCCTCAGGGTCACACAGTGGTGTCAGTACCAGGATTTGAACTGACAAGCTCCGGGTTTGCTGAAATATTACTGAAGAAAGAAAAAAAACGAAAACGGGCAAGTGGGGCTATGCATTCAAATGTCCATCCGTCCATTATCCAACCTGCTATATCCTAAATACAGGAGCCAATAAGTAGATATGTATATATACAGTGTATATATATATATATATATATATATATATATATATATATATATATAATATGTGTGAATGTATGTATGTATATATGTATGTGTGTATATATATATATATATATATATATATATATGTAGATATGTAAATTTGTATATGTATATATATGTTTATGTGGATGTGTATATGTGTATATACGTATGTATATGTAGATATGTGTATATGTAGATATGTATATATATATATATATGTATATGTATATGTATGTTTATGTGTGTGTGTGTGTGTATATTATATATATAAAAGACAGCAACACTCATAACAATGACAACACAATTACATTGACAATCATGTTACGTTATTTTTAAAATGTTTCCTTTTTATTTTTTCATAACCTCTTTAACACACTACTTCTCCGCTGCGAAGCGCGGGTATTTTGCTAGTGTATTATATATTAGCATAAGTTTGACTTCCCATTCTTTTCTGTCTTGCTGTGTTCTGAAGTTGCCCATAAGCACTGTGTCTTTAAAGTCCCTCTCACAGTGTCCATTACTGTCCATGGCATACAGACAACCACCAAACCTGCAGCAACTAATTGTCCGAAGCTCCCTAAGTAAACCAACAGAAAATGGCACATCTCCCTGCCTACAGAAAACATATAAAATGTGTGCTCACATTTATGATACAGACCGTGTAGTTATACCACACTGACGACTAGAACGTCACATAAAGGGATCATTTACCTGCAGATCATCTAATATAGTCTACCTAATTCTCTGCATGAAATGTCCCAACACTGCACTCTATGTGGGAGAAACTGGACAAACATTCCACCAGAGAATGAATTTCCACAGGTTCCACATCAAGCATGCCAACACAGATGTTCCTGTAGCGGCCCACTTCAACAGCCATGGACACCATGAGAGGGACTTTAAAGTCACAGTGCTTATGGGCAGTTTCAGAGCAAAGCAAGAGAGAAAAGAATAATGGGAAGTCAAACTCATGCTAAAATGTAACACATTACAACATAGTTTGAATAGAGACAAAAAGTTTATAACTAGATGTGAGGATTGTTTGCATCTCTCTGACTGACACAGACAACCTGACTACAGATCCACATGGTATGGAAAAACTCATCAGAAACCTCAAAAGACTTTGTTGGACAGTTATCTTATCCAAAGATCTTGACCATACATTGTTCTTCTCTCTAGTTAAATGAATCTTAGCCTGAAGAGGTCTGTTAATTTTTCATATCTAAGATGTCTCACTTAATGTTTTTCCAAGCTTGTCCTAGTGTCTATATAAATGCACGGAACTCCAGTCCCTGTATTACATCTTCTCTTAAGAAGGGGCCCGAGTTGCCACAAAAGCTTGCATATTGTAATCTTTTTAGTTAGCCAATAAAAGGTGTAATTTTGCTTGACTTCTCACTACATTCATAATGGCTAACACGGTACAACACCCTAGTACTACTTCCATCCATTCATCCATTGTCCACCACTTATCCGAAGTCGGGTCGCAGGGGCAGCAGCCTAAGCAGGGAGGCCCAGATCTCCCTCTCCCCGGCCACCTCCTCCAGCTCCTCTGGGGGGACTCCAAGGCTTTACCCAGCCTTCTGGGAGATATAATCCCTCCATCGTGTCCTGGGTCTGCCCCGTGGCCTTCTCCCAGTGGGACATGCCCGGAACACCTCCCTAGGGAGGTGTCCAGGGGGCATCCTGACTAGAAGCCCAGACCACCTCAACTGACTCCTCTCAATGCGGAGGAGCAGCGACTCTACTCCAAGTCTCTCCCGGGTAACTGAACTCCTCACCCTATCTCTAAGGGAAAGTCCAGCCACTCTGCGGAGAAAACTCATTTTGGCTGCTTGTATCCGTGATCTTGCTCTTTCGGTCACTACCGAAAGCTTGTGGTCATAGGTGAGGGTAGGAACGTAGATCGACTGGTAAATCGACAGCCTCGCCTTTTGGCTCAGCTCTCTCTTCACCACGACGGACCGTTGCAGAGCCCGCATTACTGTGGATGCCGCACCGATCCATCTGTCGACCTCCCGCTCCATTCTTCCCTCACTCGTGAACAAGACCCCAAGATACTTGAACTCCTCCACTTGAGGCAGTAATGTGTTCCCAACCCGGAGAGAACATTCCATCCTTTTCCGGCAGAGAACCATGGCCTCGGATTTAGAGGTGATGACTCTCATCCCTGCCTCTTCACACTCGGCTGCGAACTGCTCCAGTGAGAACTGGAGGTCACTGTCCGATGAAGCCAAGAGAACCACGTCATCCGCAAATAGCAGAGACGAGATTTTGAGGTCACCGAACCAGACCCCCTCCACTTCTTTGCTGCGCCTAGAAATTCTGTCCATAAAACTTAAGAACAGAATCGGTGACAAAGGGCAACCCTGGCAGAGTCCAACCTGAACAGGAAATGAGTCCGACTTATTACCGGAAATGTGGACCAAGCTCCTGCTCCTCCTGTACAGGGACTGAATGGCTCGTAACAATGAGCCTTGTACCCCGTACTCTTGGAGCACACCCCACAGGGTGCTTCGAGGTACACAGTCGAATGCCTTCTCCAAATCCACAAAACACATGTAGACTGGTTGGACAAACTCCCATGCCTCCTCCAGGATCCTCGCCAGGGTGTAGAGCTGGTCCAGTGTTCCATGGCCAGGACGGAATCTGCATTGTTCCTCTTGAATCCGAGATTCGACTTTCGACCGAACTCTCTTCTCCAGCACCCCTGAATGGACCTTACTGGGGAGGCTGAGGAGTGTGATCCCCCTATAGTTGGAGCACATCCTCCAGTCACCCTTCTTAAAAAGGGGGACCACCACCCGGTTTGCCCATCCAGAGGCACTACCCCCGATGTCCATGCGATGCTGCAGAGACGTGTCAACCAGGACAGCCCCACAACATCCAGAGCCTTGTCCACCCCAGGGGCCCCGCCACCTCGGAGCTTTTTAACTACCTTGGTGACCTTGGCCCCTGATATGGATGCCCCACCCCCCCGAAGACATGCTGGTGGGATTGAGAAGATCCTCAAAGTATTCCTTCCACTGGTCAATAACGTCTGCAGTTGAAGTCAGCAGGGCCACATCTCCACTGTACACAGTGTTGGTGGAGCACAGCTTTCCCCTCCTGAGGCACTTGACGGTTTGCCAGAACCTTCTCGGTGCCGACTGAAAGTCGTTTTCCATGGCTTCCCCCAAACTTCTCCCATGCCCGAGTTTTTGTCTCTGCAACAACCGATGCCACCACACGCTTGGCCTTCCAGTACCCCTCAGCTGCCTCTGGAGTCCCACTGGTTAACCAGATCTGATAGGACTCTTTCTTCAACTTGATGGCCTCTCGAACCTTAGGTGTCCACCACTGGGTTCGTGGATTGCCGCCACGAGAGGCACTGACAACATTGTGGCCACAGCTCCATTCTGCTGCTTCGACAATGGAGGCTCGGAACATGGCCCATTCAGACTTAATGTCCTTTGCCCCCCCCCCGGAATGAGATTGAAGTTCTGCCGGAGGTGGCAGTTAAAGATCTTTCTGACCAGTTCCTCTGTCAGACGTTCCCAGCAGACCCTCACTATACGTTTGGATCTGCCTGGTCTGTCCGGCAGCCTCTCCCACCATCTGATCCAACTTACCATCAGGTGGTGATCAGTTGACAGCTCAGCCCCTCTCTTCATCCGAGTGTCCAAAACATAAGGTCGCAGATCTGATGACACGACTACAAAGTCGATCATCAAGCTGTGACCTTGGGCATCCTGGCACCAAGTACACTTATGGACACCCTTATGCTCAAACATGGTGTTCGTTATGGACAATCCATGGCCAGCACAGAAGTCCAACAACCAAACACCACTCGAGTTTAGATTGGGGAGGCCGTTCCTCCCAATCACACCTCTCCAGGTTTCATTGTCGTTGCCGATGTGAGCGTTTAAGTCTCCCAGCAGGACAATAGAGTCCCCAGGAGCTGTGATTCACAGCAATTCCTCCAGGGACTCCAAGAAGGCTGGGTACTCTGAACTGCTGTTCGGCACATAAGCTCAAACAACAGTCAGAGTCCTTCCCCCAACTCAAAGGCGCAGGGAAGCAACCCTCTCGTCCAACGGGGAGAACCCCAACTTGCACGCTTCAAGCCGGGGGGCCAGAAGCAAGCCCACTCCTGCCCGACGCCTTTCATCCACAGCAAGTCCAGAGTGGAACAAAGTCCAGCCTCTCTCAAGATGAATGGTTCCAGAGCCCAGATCGTGCGTAGAGGTGAGCCCGACTATATCTAGCTGGTACCTCTCAACCTCTCGCACCAGTTCAGGCTCCTTCCCCGCCAGAGAGGTAACATTCCATGTCCCAAGAGCCAGTTTCGGTAACCGAGGGTCGGAAAGCCAGGGCTCCCTCCTTTGGCCACCACCTATATCACATTGCACCTGACCCCTATGGCCTCTCTTGCTGGTGGTGGGCTCACAAGAGAGCAGAACCACGTTGCTCCTTCGGGATGAGCCTGGCTGGGCCCCACTGTCAAAGGTCCAGCCACCAGGCGTGAGCCAGCGAGCCCCTCCCCCAGGCCTGGCTCCAGGGTGGGGCCCCGGGTACCCTTTCCCGGGCAAGGGAAACACCGATCCTTAAATTTAAAAATATGTGGGGTCTCAGAATTAAAAGTGAGGTAAAATTGGGAAGAGGATATGCTTTAATGTGTCCTGAAGTTAGTTCATCTGTTGTTGCATCTTGAACAAAATATCAAAATGTACAGATTTTGTACCCCACAACCGTGTGATTATAAGAGGATATAAAATAAGTGATTAGGATCTTTTTAGTTCACATGTCATTGTATTTAGCTACGCCATAATGATTAGTGTGGTGTCACTGACAAGTAACCAGACCATTGACAAGTTCTCCAACCTCAGTATGATGCAGCACTGTCTTTACTCACCTTGTTAATCTTTTTTCTCAGTTCTTTTACAATAGAATTACCTCATCAAGGCACTCTATGAAAGAGAGGGTCCGAAAAACTCTGAATGAAATTGTTGTTAAGTTTGCCACTCACAACATCATCCCAATGAACACAGGCACCTCACTGGCTTAAGGAGAAAAGACCAACTTTGTGTAACTGCTCAAGCCAGAGTGCCAGACAAAAAGCTTGCTGTGTGGACATTAGGCATGAGAGCAAACTTTGTTGTATTAAATATCATGATACAAAATACCGCCAATTCAAATTGTGTGTTTTGTGACATTGTCACATAACTGAAATGAAACACAACGGTAAAACATTTCTTGAACACAGGGAATTTAAAAATCTGATTGAAAAACAGCAACAAAATAATAATATGACAAACTGACTGCACTTTACTGATCCGTTATTCACTGTCTGTATCATAATGCAAAGGAGAAAGAGCACAACATGGACATCAGTGTACATGAAAGAGGGCACACACACTTAACTTAGTGAAATGCTTCCTCAGGTGAGTACAGCAAATCACAGCTTTGTTCCATAAATGCACCACTGGATCCCCAAGCTTATTTTCAAACTAAACTTTTTTTGGGACCACAAAAGCACAAACTTAGTATATTGGAAGAACAACATGTTACAGCAGTATATTTTGTCTTTAGCCAAAACTTGCACAAGGAATGATTCAGTGGGCTTTAACATGCCCTGTTTTTTGATAGACGTTAACTCCCTAAGAAGGCAAGAAAAAAATCCCCTCCCCCCCAAAAAAAAAACCCTGGCAGGAAAAAAGGAAGAAATCTTGGGAAAGGCAATTCAAAGAAAGAGAGAGAGAGAGAGAGAGAGAGAGAGAGAGAGAGAGAGACCCCCTTCCAGGTAGGTTGAGTGTGCAATGGGTGTCAAAAAATGGGGCAAATGCAACACACAAAACAGAAGACAAATAATTATATTAGTTGAATTGAATTGTAAGACTTGTGAATTTCCCATTGGGATTAATAAAGTATCTATCTATCTATCTATCTATCTATCTATCTATCTATCTATCTATCTATCTATCTATCTATCTATCTATCTATCTATCTATCTATCTATCTATCTATCTATCTATCTATCTATCTATCTATCTATCTATCTATCTATCTATCTATCTATCTATCTTGATGTAAACCTTAACTGAGAAGGTTTTGCCAAATTGAATACAAATGCCTTTAGATCTGAAGGCTAGTTTTGTTCAAATGAAATCCTGTTGTCTTCACAGGGATAAAGAAAATGCTGCCGATTACTGTAACATGTAGGTGGATGTGAAAGAGAAGACAATGGATGGCATGGAGGAAAGAACCTTAAATGTTAAGGAGGAGGACTGTGAATGGGGGCCTGTACACCCTAAACAGGAAGGTCTTGGCATTAAAGATGAGGAATGTGAAATGGAGTTAATGGGCATTAAAGAAGAGGCTGAAGAAAAGTCTATCAGCATTGAGCTACACAAGTATAAATATATGGAGAGTGTCAAGGAAGATGACAATCACAATGAGTATCAAGATGGAGTGGTGACCGGGTTAGTCCCTTCTCAAAGCAGACACTGTTCATCTCCACAGCTGTCTATCAATATGAAGTCTGAATCATTAGAGTCCGACACAAAGAGGACTGTGGAAATGTCACCTGTTAGAACTCAAGAAAATCAGCCACCACCTACAAATAAGCCTGGAGCAAGTAAGTGTAAAGTTAAAACATAAGTAGGCTTTAGCGTCAGGGCTTATAGACCCTTAGGATCTTTGTGCTTTTTATGAGAAACTTGGAAATGGAGTGTTTTATGGTGTTGTGTGCTATGTCTTTGTTGTTAGGTTTAGCAAATTGCTTCTCTCATATTATACTTGTACCAGTAATGGCGTACTTCACAATAGCATGCAGTAAATACACGTCACGTTTAGTTTTCATACTCATTCTCTGTACGTTTAGCATTCATTTTCTCAGAGGTTGATGAGCTTGCTGCTTCGTGAGCAGCTCTTGTTTTCTCCACTCTAGCGGCCTGCTTCTTTTCTTCTTCTGTCAGCATCTTTTCGCGTTAAAAATGATTAAGTCAGTGTTTGTGTTGCAATTACTTAATACGGTTTTCTTAATTTTTCGCTTAAGCTTGCACTTAAGTGTTTAATCTGCCTCAGGAATGATTTAAGATATGAGGAGGTAGGGGAACTGACGGCAAAGGTGGTAGAGAATGAGAATGGCGCCCATAAGCATGTGCCGCACGGCCGCCCTGCTGCCCAGTGCTGAGAGTTGATTCTACAATAAAATAAAAATAAAAAGAGTAATAAAAATCATCACCCTGAAAGCGGACAGTAGAGGTCACGTAGTATATGTGTACCAAATTTAAGGTCAATTGGTCAAACGGTTTGTGAGCTACAGGTGATTTAAAATCCTGAACAGACAAACGGACAGCCACGGTAGCGTATTACATAAGAAGACATTTGTGCAAATTCTTAAAAGTCTGGACTCGGTAAAAAGAAGTGTACAAAAGTAGAATTGCAGGAAAAAAGTAAGTGAAGACTTTGGAATTCCTTGGATTTTTTTGCATTACGTGCCTACAATGATATTCAGCCGATTTGCAAAAACAGACAGGCATAATTGTCTTAGATTAATAACACACAGGCAATTGTTAGTTCAGAAAACTGTCTTCTGGCACACACAACATTACTTTTTTGGTGTTGTGAAGGAACTCGGGGTCATGAAGGAGGCTGAAAATCCTAATGAGATATGGTAAGACTCCCACGTACACACAATTTTGGTTCTAGAAGTAAAACTCCTCATCAAGGGTGGTCTTTCTTTTAATCAGAAGTTGTCTCACCAGTCAGATTTCAGGTGTGTTGGGGCAGTCAGTCACAAGACCTCAGCTGGGTGCCTGCAGTTTGGGTTTCATCCAATAGATTAAAAATTTGCCTCAGCAAGATTTTGAGTTGCATAGAGGAGAACATTCACAATTGTTTGTGTGTGGGTGTTTTGGCCTTTCCAGAGACTTTATATTCAGTGCTTAAAGCTGTAGCATACACAGACTGTGTAGTCCAGCTTTGAGACTTCAGGAGGTTTGTGGGGAAAGACCGATACACGTGGAGGGGTGTAATTGTGAGGATTTGATCCCAAGTGGCAAATTGTTACCAGATTTCTGTTCTGGTCATGGTATATACATAACAAACACCATGGCCCTCGCTCCTAGAACTAGGCATGGGTGTGCTGAACACCAGATAGACTATCTTGGGCCTGCAGTCAGTGATAGGCTGTGGCTGTGTTGTCAACTCTGAGGCCTCATGTTCTAGACGTTAGGTGCTGAGCTGTGAACTGTTCACCAGTTGGTGATGAGCCGACTCAGGCGGTTGACCCAAACAGAATGTGAAAGCCTCTTTTCAGAATCAGCTCAACATCGGAGGAGCTTCTCCTGCATCACTGAACATATCAGGGCATAGGGTCTGAAATAGGCCGGTTTAAGACCTCTGTAGTAGAAGGCGGCCACTGCAAGGCTTTCTGAACAGATACTTGTTTGTGCCTGTCATGACTGCAGCACTGGAAGGCATTGGAGGACAATCGTGATAAGGGAAACCATCAAGGTGGAGAAAGTGGCCTTCAATGTAACGTCAGCAGGAGAATCTCCTGATGTGACTGAAACGAATGAAAATGTTGGCAGCCACCTTAATCGGATTAACTCTTTGAGGGATGAATATTTTTTCCAAACAACACGGTTTTCTGAAAAGCACAAAAAGCAATGGTTTCACACAGACATCAACATAAAACGTCTGCTACTACGAGCTGTGGCTGCCAGTTCACAAGGAATGCACAGCAGGCTGGCTGCCATGCCATCTTTATGCCATGACGCAGTCACAAATGCATCACAATCTGGTTTGTACCTCTTGTCATTGTAAGTGGCGGTCCTCTCTGGTAAATGTTGTCATAGGTGTATCACCTACACAAACCTGTTCAGCACCATGAGCAGCTGGGGACCGATCAGCTGATGCTGGTACCTCACATTCGTTTTCGATCATTTGTATCAAAATCAGAGTCCAACAAGTCAGAGTCCAATTCAGCAATAACATGCAAAATGTCATCCACGGAGTATTTTGCCTTATGCATTCACTTTGATATCTTACCAGATTTCAGTACCATTTTTGCCATTGTTTGCTCTTCACTACTCATGCGAATGTGGGGCATCACGGTCAAACCAATGAAGCTAACTTTTCTTCTAGCAAAGAGAGCCCAACTAAAATATAACGGTGGGTTTTGTCACCATTTACAGTTGATTACCACCGTCAACCCTTCCTTTTGACAAAAGTCGACATCCACCCTGAAAGAATTAAAGAAAACCTACAGAAAGGGTGCAAATATGGTGTCTTGTGTTAGTGGCAGGGTTAAGTAGCTTTGTTCATTTCCCATTTTAGTCCACTTTTATTCATTTTTGTATAGTTTTTTAACCAGATTGTTTAATGGAATCTTGGAAAGTGAGAGGATGCCTGAGGAGTGGAGAAGAAGTGTACTGGTAGTGATTTTTAAGAATAAGGGGGTTGTGCAGAGCTGTTGCAACTACAGGCAAATAAAACTGATGAGCCACAGCATGAAGTTATGAGAAAGAGTGATGGAAGTTAGGTTAAGAAGGAAGGTGGTGAAAAATGAGCAGCAGTTTGGTTTCATGCTAGGAAGGAGCACCACAGATGTGATGTTTGCTCTGAGGGTGTTGATGGAGAAGTATAGAGAAGGAGTTGCATTGCGTCTTTGTGGATCTGGAGAAATCATATGACAGGGTGCCTCGACAGGAGCTGTGATATTGTATGAGGAAGTCGGGAGTGGCAGAAAAGTATGAAAGAGTTGTACAGGATATGTACGAGGGAAGTGTGACAATGGTGAGGTCTGTGGTAAGAGTGACGGATGCATACAAGGTGGAGGTGGGATTACATCAGGGATCAGCTCTGAGCCCTTTCTTATTTGCAATGGTGATGAACAGGTTGACAGACGAGATTAGACAGGAGTCCCCATGGACTATCATGTTTGCTGATGACATTATGATCTGTAGCGATAGTAGGGAGCAGGTTGAGGAGACCCTGGAGAGGTGGAGATATGCTCTAGAGAGGAGAGGAATGAAGGTCAGCAGGAACAAGACAGAATACATGTGTGTAAATGAGAGGGAGGTCAGTGGAATGGTGAGGATGCAGGGAGTAGAGTTGGCAAAGGTGGATGAGTTTAAATACTTGGCATCAATAGTACAGAGAAATGGGGATTGTGGAAGAGAGGTGAAAAAGAGAGTGCAGACAGGGTGGAGAGGGTGGAGAAGAGTATCAGGAGTGACTTGTGACAGATGGGTATCAGCAACAGTGAAAGGGAAGGTCTACAGGACGGTAGTGAGACCAGCTATGTTATATGGGTTGGAGGCGGTGGCACTGACAAGAAAGCAGGAGACAGAGCTGAAGGTGGAAGAGTTAAAGATGCTAAGATTTGCATTGGATCTGACGAGGTTGGACAGGATTAGAGATGAGGACATTAGAGGGTCAGCTCAGGTTGGATGGTTGGTAGACAAAGTCAGAGAGGCGAGATTGCATTGGTTTGGACATGTGCAGAAGAGAGATGCTGAGTATATGGGGAGAAGGATGTTAAGGATAGAGCAGCCAGGGAAGAGAAAAAGAGGAAGGCCTAAGAGAAGGTTTATGGATGTGGTGAGAGAGGATATGCAGGTGATGAGTGTGATAGAGGAAGATGCAGAAGACAGGTCGATATGGAAGAAGATGATCCGCTGTGGCAGTCCCTAACGGGAGCAGCCGAAAGAAAAAAAAGAAGTTGAGTGGACCCTTGACTTACGAACTCAATTCGTTCGCGAGGGCTGGTTGTAACTCAAGTTGGTTGTTAAGTCAAGCTTATTTTTCCTATAAGAAATAATGGAAATGCCCTTAATGTGTTCTGAATCTCCCACAGAAACACTTAACTTTTTTTTAATAAAAAAGGGTTGTATAATGTGCATAATTTACCAAAAACACCAATAATTTTTCTAATGTACTAACCAAAAAGTTATAAAAAGTGCCTAGCCTACCAGAAACAACAATTTCATACTGTACTCACTATTTAAGTTGACATCTTTGGCTTGCAGGAAGGAAGGAAGAAAGGAAGGAGGAGGAGAATGAAATGGAAGGTGGTTATTGTTTGGAAGGAGCTTCCTTATACAAATCTTTTCTTTGTAAAATTGTCAAGATGGTGGATTTCGACATGCTGTACATATTAGCGAGATCGGTCACACGAATGCCACTCTCATATTTCCACACAATTTCCTTCTTCGTTTCGATTTTGATCGCTTTCTTTACCTTCGTTACCTTTTCTTCCTTCCTTAGCAATTATCGGAATAAATTGTATAAATCACTGCACTGACCGAAATTACGTCCACAAACACATGTATCTGGGCTCCAACTGATGCTTACAAACGCTCTCGGCTGTTTGTTTACAATTGCACAAGCGGATACACGTGACCGCATTCGGGTCGTAACGCAAGACGTTGGTCGTAATTCAAAATAAAAATTTTGGTCATAAACCAAGTTGTTCGCATGTCAGGCCGGTCGTATATCAAGGGTCGACTGTATAGCACTCTTCACTGAGTACAGGCTTGGAGTGTTTAAGGTTTCCAGCTCTAATGCTATGAGAAACTAGAGATTATTTACAACCATGCACACACACATTTTACATTAAATACACAGTGAAGTTGTGCACATTTCATTTTGATTAGCATAAGTAAATCATAACAGTACATGTCCAGTATAATGGGGCCTATAAATGAGAGCGGTGTGTCATTAAGCTGACCATTCCTGGTTTCACTCTCCACTCCCCTTCAGTGCAGACACATAACTTTGGTGATCCCGGTTTTCTCTTATTCTAATTTTTCTCCCAGACCACTGCAGCTTCTGTAGGCCTGTGCATTAATACTTTTAATGCTTTTCTTTGTTGATTTAAATGAGCCATTTTGATACTTTTTTGGATGCACATGTCTTTGCTCTAACTGCAGAATTATCAGGGCACATTGTGATTTGTAAAGGTGCATCTCACATGCTTGGCATGGCACTCTGTTTGATAAATGAAACTCTCTTCCCTATCATAGTAACTGCAGATTATCACTTCACACCTCCATTAATTGAATACAACAAGTACAACGTATACTTTTGAATAATACTTGTATTTTTATTCATGACAAAATGTGGATGCAGTTCTGTAATGGAGTCTTGTCAGTTGTGCCTATCACAGGTCAGTTGTTTAGTTCTGCTGTTTTACCTTCTTGGCGGCAGTGATTGTGCTCATGTGGTGAGTAGTTGTAATACGGAAGGCAAAATCATCAGGTTGGGTGGTTTTCCCAAGTTCAAATTAACATGTATTTGCTTATGCTTATAAAAGGTTGTTGCTAATTTTATGCATTTGAGTTTGTAATTTATTGTAAACAATTGGTCAATAGATTGAATTTCTTTTTTCTGTCTCCTTTTAAACTTCATACAGGAGTCAACCCTCACAGCTGTTCTGATTGTGGTAAACAATTCTGTCTCCTGACTAATCTTAAGAGACACATGAGAATTCATACAGGAGAGAAGCCATATTGCTGTAATGAATGTGGCAAACGATTCAGTGACAGTAGTAATCTCCGTGACCACATTAGATTCCACACCGGAGAGAAGTCATATTGCTGTAATGAATGTGGCAAAAAATTCAGTAGCAGGTATAATCTTTGGAGCCACAAAAGAAGTCATACTGGCGAGAAACCATATTGCTGTTTGGAATGTGGCAGACAATTCCGTGACAGAAACACCCTTAAGAGCCATAAAACGGTTCACACAGGAGAGAAGCCATATAGCTGTTTGGAATGTGGCAAACAATTCCGTGGCAGGAGTAGTCTTCATTGCCACAAAAGACGACACACGGGCGAGAAGCCATATTGCTGTTTGGAATGTGGCAAGCAGTTCCGTGACAAAAGTACTCTTCAGAGCCACAAAACAATTCACACTGGAGAGAAGCCGTATTGCTGTTTGGAATGTGGCAGACAATTCCGTGGCAGGAGTAGTCTTCATTGCCACAAAAGACGACACACTGGTGAGAAGCCATATTGCTGTTTGGAATGTGGCAAGCAGTTCCGTGACAAAAGTACTCTTCAGAGCCACAAAACAGTTCACACTGGAGAGAAGCCGTATTGCTGTTTGGAATGTGGCAGACAATTCCGTGGCAGGAACAGTCTCCAGTGCCACAAAAGAAGTCACATGGGAGAGAAGACATTTTGCTGTTCTGAATGTAGCAGACGATTTGTGCATTTGAACAGTCTTAAGAGACACTTTATAATCCACACAGGAGAGAAGAAGGAAAGCCTGAAGGAGTAAGCTGGCAGGTGGAGAAGGAAGAAGTGGAGGAAAGAGTGAAGAGTAAGCTTTCTAAATAATGAAATCTTCAAAAGTGCCATCATGTGTGGGGCTTTGTAGTGCAAGATCCATACCAAACATCATCCAAGTGAAACTACTATTATAGTATGGAAAGACTATGTAAAAGTAATTCATGCAGGCCAAGGATAAAAAAATGCCCACCCTCGGCCTTGACACTCTGGTCCAGATGGACAATAACAGTAAAAGATTAAACAATGCAGGAAAAAGCCAGGAACAAGAAGCAATAGAAATAGAACAAGCAAAGACCTGGCATGAATAGAAGAGGAAGGCCCTCAGATTGTGTGGCATTTATGCCAACATGAAAGCATTAGCTTCTTAACTAAGTAATAAAGCAGAAAACAGACATATTTGAAAAGAAATACAGCGTGAATTTGACAGACTTGGAAAATCATTTTTCTACCTAGAAATGAAATTTTCCTCAGACGCAGCTGATTGTCAAATAACATTATACAAACTGTAGGGAGAAGTCCTATAAGAGCTAAAAATGGAAGGGATGTGTGTAATTGTGTATGTTTTGTTTTTTATTTTGGTTCATTTGTGCTACATACTTAGAGTTAGCTGTGGTGTGTGTGTGTGTGTGTGTTTATGTATGAATACTTGATGCCCATCATAATGTTTGAGAGAAAGACATCAAGTGTGTCTCAGGAACATTACATTGATAATACAACGTAGAATAACTTCAATGAAAAAAGTGTATAATAACTTTAAGATAGTCCAGAATAAGTTTTACATGTAATGCCATTAGGCAAGAGCATAATAAATATACTTAGATAAATATGTAAATACCTTTAAAAACTTTGGGAGGAAATAAAAATGCTTAATGAAATAAGGGTTTAATTTAGATTTCAATAAGTCAAATGGTCATTGCATGCTACTTGAAACAAACTGAAACTGTTTTTATACAGCAGGCTTAATTACCTATAATTAAAACAATGAAAATGATCTTTGTGTTTACATTACATTCTTATGTTGCAAATCTTTAAAACTGAAGTAAAGCGTGAAATGATGAACATTAACTGTTACTGTGATGCTGACGTTGGTGGCACAGACACAGAAGAGGCCTGACTGCGACTTGTGGCTCTCGACGCGTCCACAGTGACTTCTTTATAATCACGAGAAGGCGGGGGACCCACCGTGAGCAAATAACATCAGAGTAAGACTAAATGAGGAGCTCAGGGTGGGACGTGCACTCGGGGCTATTAGAGTAAGCCCTGCTGGTGGATGAAGGGGATTTACTGGGCTTTGAGTTTGTGTTTCAACCACACAATGAAAACAAACCACCTGTCCTGTCAACCTGAGGGTCTGCTTAGGGTTAAGTCAGGAGACTGAAAGGGCTGGGAGGTGTGGAAGTCACTAAGTCAGATGAGAATCAGAACATGGCTACCAAAAAATGAAATAGTAAGGTGACAAACGCAAGGGCCTATCCAGGAGGCAAAGCCTTAAATTTAAGCACAAGGCAGGAAGGAGTTTTTATTTTTAATTCACTCTTTATACAGCCATATTGATACACCTGCTTTCTCGTTTAGGTGGATTTACAGTTTATCTTTGATTACAAAGTTGATCTTGCATCAGAAATGGCTTAACTTTACTTGCAATTGCCATAAAGATTTAGTATAATTATTTAGTGGACATTACCTTTTATACAATTAACAGTAAATTAAAATAAGGAAGAATGATTTATTATTCTTATTATTTTCATTATTATTATTATTGAAACCTGATGTTGGACAAATTAATTTGGGTGGTACTTTAGCTTTTATATAATTTCAGATCCTTGCCACTATAGGTCATGTTTCATGATTAAGAAGACACTCCAGTATGGTACTTTCCTGAACTTGTGGCCCTGGTCATTGGTGGTGACTTTTTATACAGGGGGTTGAGTTTCTGTGGCACATGGTGTCTTTATTAATTGTCATCTTAGTTTAGATATTCCAGAACAGCATACAAGAAGTAGTTGAATATTTACTCCACGTTTTCTCCTTTTTTTATTACAGTTTTATTAAAATAAAACTGCCTGATATCCCCATTTGTACCTCAGACATGTAGACAAATGCTGATGGGATGTGCCACCTGACATCTGCCTACATGTTAATTAATACCAAAGATTTCCAAATTAATACCAGAAATACTACAAAGAAGAACAACCAGAGGGAAATGTACAGGAACAAAACTTGGAGCAGCTCTGGTGTGCTGCCAGTCCATCAGCGTGGGCACTCGAGTGGCCAGTTAGCCTAATATGAGAGGAACCTGAGATATCGGAGAAAGTCCACATGAATTAAATGTCCTCACTGACTGAGCCACAGTGCTACATGAGAAGTGTGGAAGATGAATGTTCTGTTCGTTCCCTTGTACTAATCCTTGTCTAAGGAGTTAAGCAGAAGTAAGCTTTAAAAACATGCTTTGCTGAGCAAACAGAAAAAATATTTGTCAGAAGGACTCAAGGTCTAAGCTTCCACATTGAGACGGCCTTATCACGTTCTCCCTTTGTTTACATCTGAACGCCATAACAAGGAGCCAAGGAATCAAGTTGCACAAGGAGCATTGAAGGGGCTCAAGGATTGTGTATAATAAAGTGTTGACTGTTGCATTTTCATAATGAATATTAAATCACGCATTCTAGGGGTATAAAAACTTTGCCCCACCCAATAAACAGTTGTTCAGAGAGCCCTGACGCTGTCATGTAATATTGATTACCTGCTTTTCTGAAACCTGCTCACTGTGACGATGTTAAAATAAAGCTGCTATATGACCGCACCTGCTGTCTTGTCTAAGTGATCGTCCACAGAAGAGCATCATCAGCTTTCTCACTTTAGATAACATTTTACTTGGCTATTTAAAAACATCCATCCATTTTCCAACCCGCTGAATCCGAACACAGGGTCATGGGGGTCTGCTGGAGCCAATCCCAGCCAACACAGGGCACAAGGCAGGAACCAATCCTGGGCAGGGTGCCAACCCACTGCAGGACACACATGAACACACCCACACACCAAGCACACACTAGGGCCAATTTAGAATCACCAATCCACCTAACCTGCATGTCTTTGGAATGTGGGAGGAAACCGGAGCACCCGGAGGAAACCCACGCAGACACGGGGAGAACATGCAAACTCCACACAGGGAAGACCCGGGAATCGAACCCAGGTCCCCAGATCTCCCAACTGCGAGGCAGCAGCGCTACCCACTGCGCCACCGTGCTATTTAAAAACACTTCAAATGAAAAACAATGAAACGTAACTAGAGACATTTATGTCAGACAATGCCAAGAAGTATCAATTATGAATCATGAGAAAGACAAACAAAGTGCTTATTTGATAATCTTATGTGTCCAATGACACAACACACTTTATGAGGGAAGGTCAATCATTCTCCACCCTTTGGCACTCATTCTCTTTGGGTTGGCCCTACTGCTCTCCCTGTGCCCGTGTGGACACCTGGAGTGTTTGTGGTCTCGGTGGTGAAGTTTCAACCTCAATCCATCAGCTTCTCTTTCTTGATTTCTATTTGTAGTCCTGGCCTCGCCATATTTTTTATCATTAAACATAAAGTAACTGTTCAATTTTATAATATTGTAGTGAACTGCTTGGCTTCAATGTTTTATGAAGTATTCCAAAACCACACTTGAGTGAAAGTAGAGATTCCTTTTTGAAAAGTTACTCCGATTAAAGAAAAATGTGTCCGTAAGTAAACCATCCAAGTAAAAGTTTTAAAATATCCGATACTAAGTTTACTTAAGTACACATAAATGTAGGATCTCTGTATTTTACATCCTTTCATCCATTTTTAAAATGAGTAGCTGGAGCCTCTTAGGACATATTGAACACAAGGCAGGAATAAACACTGGGCAGCGGCTCACCACGGAGTGAAAACACAAACATCGGAGGTCAAGTCAGCATTGTCACATTTTTTTATACACTAGAAGGAAAGTGAAGCACTCAGAGAGCACCTACAGGGAGAACATGCAAAGTGCATGCCAAGGTTATTATAGTTTTGCCTTTTTATATTAGTTTTTATTTCTATATGTTTTCTGACCTTACTTGGAAATTCAGTTTAGTTTTAGTTTTCCATCATCGTGTATTTTTAGTTTTAGTTTAGTTTTATTTCACAAAGACATTTCTATTTTATTTTTATATATATTAGTTTCAGTTTTAGTTTTAGTAATTATGACATGGAGCACCTACAGAGTTAGTTTTGTGTCACAATCAGACAGAACTGTACACTTAACAGATTTGGATATGAGTTTAATGTTAGTGGAAGCTTACTACACCACATAGTTTATTATCTGGTCTTGCTTTTGTTTGATAAAAACAAGCATGGTTTACTATCTGATTTTGTTTTTGTCTGATAAAAGCAAGCATAATCAAAACTAGACACTGAATATGAACAATTTTACACAATTTTATAATTTTTAAAATATTTTCTCATGAAAATCACAGGGGCTTCGGAAGAACAGGGCTCTTAGACTTGAATGAGTGTGCAGACCCCACCTAGCTGTATTGAGGGAAACAAAGAACAACAAGCATGTAGTGTAAAGGTTAGGGGCTGTGAGTCTTGAATAGACCACCATAAAGGACAGTAAACCCATAATGAGCAGAGCAAGAGCAGGTAATAGGAGTATGGATAGACATAAAACAACAGAGACAGCGTCTGAGATTAAGAACAACATATACATTATCTAAACCTGTTTATCCAGAGCAGGATCACAGGAAACCTGGAGTCTACCACAGCAGGTTTGGATGCAAGGCAGGAAAAATACCTGGTATGCAATATGTATGATAAGGCTGATGTTAAGAACAAAAAGTATATTATGATTTCAACTATCTATTTTGAGAGAGGGAGAGAAAAACATTGAAAAAAGGGAGACGAATATTTTAAAATATAATTCTGCTAATGGATTACTTTCACAATATCAGGTATTTTGAGTTGTGACTATGAACTAAAAAAGATAAATTAATAAATATGGAATAAATACAAAAACCCATTAGTATGTTTAGTTTTTCATCACTTGTCAGACTCTCTACCTTTGTTTGTATCGCTTTGTTGTTAAACGATGTTTTTAAAGCAAAAGTGATTGATCAGCAACAATATGCTGATCTTGTAAGATGACCTAGTCAGTCTCGATCAGTGCCGTTTTATTTTCAACAACCGGGAGTGGTCTCCTCGAGACTTTCTTGTATACTCAGATATGGGGATGGATATTTGAGGAGTAAACCGCAAGACAATGATTATATTTTTATATTATGTAGATTAATGAACCATAAACAACAAATCAAATTAATAATATATTGAACAATTATTATAAAAGTAAAATTGAATAAATCGGACTCTGCAGCTGTATTAAAAAAAAAAAATCGAGTATGTGTTCAGGTAAAGTACCACTTCCGGGTGATGGATTTGGCCCAAAAGTTAATACAGATCTATGGTGTAACAACCACATGCCGAATTTCATCCATCTATCTAGTTGCATTTTTGAGTTATTGTGTTTACACACACACAAACACACACACGCACGTGCGTACACACACAATTCCAAAAAATAGTATTGTTGGACACTGGTTAGTCTATAAAGTCAAGATTCATCAAAATATCGAGGTCAAATTTTTTCATGATTACTATACTTTCTCTATACTTCGTGTATGAGAAAGTAAAAAACGATTTCTTCTTTGCAAAGAGGCAGGTGAATTGCTGTCAACAAAAAGCACACACCTGAGAAATAAACTGAAATGTTACTCACTCGTGATTTTTCTGTCCATATGGTAAACATTTTGTTGACCAGTACATTCTGATTTCAGCCGTTTGAATTACATCTTGATATACAACAAGCACAAAGAAAGGCGGCATGCATATCACTTTCTATTTCACACGCTTTACGCACCCGCACTCGGCTTGCTCTGTCACCGCAAATGCTGTGTGAACAGCTGCCCTCCGTCACCAGCCACCGTTCACTGGATGAATATGTGCGGGCGGTTCGTGGTGGATGACTTTCAGTTTTAGAGTTAAAACTTACAAGGGTTAAAGACTAACGGCAAGAATATTCATTCAAAAACGAAAACTAAAAATATTTTAGTAAATTATTATTTTATTTCAGTTAGTCTTTCCAGCTACTTTAATAGTTTCGTTTAGTTTTAGTTTTTCATTTCTGTTTTGTTAATTATTTTATTTCAGTTTACGAAAATGTTTTTTTAATAATAGTTTCAGTTTTGATATTAGTTTTAGTTAACTATAATAACCTTGGTGCATGCAGAGAGCACCTTGGATGTAAAGGCAAGAAGAAGGATTTAGGAGTTGTAGTGGACTCTAAGCTATCGACTTACTGACAGTGTTCAGAAGCCATTAAGAAGGCTAACAGAATGTCAGGTTATATAGCGCCTTGATGTGTGGAGTACAAGTCACAGGAGGTTCTGCTCAAGCTTTATAACACACTGGTGAGGCCTCATCTGGAGTACTGGGTGTAGTTTTGGTCTCCAGGCTACAAAAAGGACATAACAGCACTAGAAAAGGTCCAGAGAAAGTGACAAGGCTGGTTCAGGGCTACAGGGGATGAATTATGAGGAAAGATTAAAAGAGTTGAGCCTTTACAGTTTAAGCAAAAGAAGATTAAGAGGTGACATGATTGGAGTGTTAAAATTATGAAGGGCATTAGTACAGTGGATCGAGACTGTTATTTTAAAATGAGTTCATCAAGAACATAGCTGGAAACTTGTTAAGGGTAAATTTCACACAAGCATTAAAAAAGATTACAATACGGAAACGTTCGAGGCAACTCAGGCCCTTTCTTCAGGTAAGATGTAATCATTGCCTGAAGAAGGGACCTGAGTTGACTCGAAAGTTTGCATATTGTGATCTTTTTTGTTAGCCAATCAAAGGGGTCATTTTACTTGACTTGTCACTACATTCATAATGGCTAAAACGGTACAACACCCTAGTACTACACACAAACATTAGGAGAATTTTCCTTCACCCACAAATCCACAGGCACATAGAATAAGTGACCAAGTAACTTGGTAAACAGGAGGACTTTAGGGACTTTCAAAACTCAATTTGATGTTATTTTAGAAGAATGAAGTGGATAGGACTGACGCGCTTTGTTGGGCTGAATGGCCTGTTCTTGTCTAGAATGTTCTCACTGTGCCTCTATATAAAATGTTCTTAGAAACTTAAGGTAATTCATACTACCTACTTTTTATGTATGCTTTGTATTACAGCTACTAAGGTAACTGAAATGTAAGGCAGTGACATTCAGGGTGAGAGGAAATTTAAATGATTCAGTTCTAAATCAACGGCTCTCCCTGTGTCCACGTGAGTTTTTATCCGGGTGTTCCGCTTTGGCTCTATTCAATAAGGGCGCGCACAAAAAGGCGAGCTTCAAAAGGGCAACCTCAATTGAGCGCGGCGAATAAAGGCGTTCATAGATAATTTAGTTCAAATGGCTCTGGAATATGTGAAGAGCAACAAAGGTGCAGATCTACTCGTAGTCGAAGGCTACACATTCAGAAAGGAGAAAACTATCAACGGGAAACACACCTGGAAATGCACTGAATATAGGATTGGAAAATGTTCGTCTCGCTGTCATACCAAAAATGGATTATTCGTCAAGAGACCATCTATGCACAACCACCCGCACCAGCTTTAGAAATAGTTCGTTAGAAGTTCATGCATTAATTGGATGTTTTAATATTCTTGCTTTCGCCTTTTTATACGTTCAATCATTGCCTTAATCTAATAAAGTATCTATCTATCTATCTATCTATCTATCTATCTATCTATCTATCTATCTATCTATCTATCTATCTATCTATCTATCTATCTATCTATCTATCTATCTATCTATCTATCTATCTATCTAATAAATTTTCTGTAATATTTTCTTTATTCACTGCGCCCAACTGAGGTCGCCCTTTTGAAGCTCGCCTTTTTGTGCGCGCCCTTATTGAAGGATACTTTCCACTTTCACCCTACTGTCCAAAGACATAGTGATGCTACAGTGGCCTCTGATCTGCGTGTGTGTTTTAACTCTGCAATGGACTGCCACCCATTCCAGACGTTCCTGTTTTGTGCACATTAATCGCTGGGATCGGCTTCAGCTCCAGATCAGCAGTTTTCAAAAATGGCTGGATGTAAAAATATATTTCATGTATTTGTTCTAAAGTACACTTGATAACAGATATTTTAAAACATCTATTGAGAATTTCACCCTTGGATGAATTGAGTCACTTTCAGAAAATGGAGTCTCTGCTGTTACTCAAGTATGGCTGTTAAGGACTTTACGACACTAAACATGAGCCATGCAATGACATAAAAGATCATTCACTTCAGCAGTGACGTCATATCCAATAATAAAAAAAAAAAAAAATGAATAAAATGTATGTCCTCTTCCACTTCCCCTTGGGATTAATAAAGTATCTATCTATCTATCTATCTATCTATCTATCTATCTATCTATCTATCTATCTATCTATCTATCTATCTATCTATCTATCTATCTATCTATCTATCTATCTATCTATCTATCTATCTATCTATCTATCTACATGAGGTTAGGTTAGGATGGCTAAATCATAAAAGCACCTTGGGTTTTTCTTTCTCGTAATTCATAATTGATACTTTCCACCATTGCCTGACATAAAGTTTGAAACGTCTCCTGTTGCCTTTCATTGCTTTCAGTTTGAAGTGTTTTTAGATCCACAAGCAAATTTTTATCCAAACTAAAGAAGCTGATGATGCCCTTCTTGTGCGGCACTGTGGCTCAGTCAGCGAGGATATTTGATTCATGTGGACTTTCTCCGATATCCCAGGTTCCTCTCCTGTTAGGCTAATCGTCCACTCCAGTGCCATGCTGACAGACTGGCGGCACACCAGAGTTCTTCCTGTCCTTGTTACTTTACTTTTGTTCCTCATTATTCTGCACAGCATTTTTACTTTTGAAATCTTTGGTATTATTCCAAATGCATGGAGATGTCAGGTGGCTCTTTCCGTATCAGTATCTTCCTACCTGTCGGTGTTAAAAATGTGGATGACAAGTTTTACACATTCTCCCTATTTTTTTAAGGTTAGTTTTTTAAAACAACTAATTAATTGTCCACTGTGTGTACTGCCCTTTAAAATCTATAACATTTGTTACTTTACAAGATGAAAATGAATAAAGATGGAATGTGCCACACTGTAGTGAGTTAGCAGCAGAAACTCAAACACCCATAATAAAAAGTCACCATATTACGATCACATCCACAATCTCTCCTTAAGATTAAATAGAAACAGTGGTGGCAAGGAGCTGATCTTTAATGGCAGGTAGAAGAGCACAAAATGTACTTTTCAGTTTCAGGTTGGAAAAAAATTAAAAATGGTATGTTGCTCTTTTGAACTTTTGAACTAATGCACTGGCAATTGGAAGGTTGCCGGTTCGAATCCCGTAAATGCTAATAGGGACTCTGCTCTGTTGGGCCCTTAACCTGCAATTGCTGAGGGCTTTGAGTAGTGAGAAAAGTGTTATATAAATGCAAAGAATTATTATTATTAATTGTTAACTGTGCAAATAGAAATGTCCACTAAATTGTTATATTGAAGCCGTGATGTCAGATGAACTTTGTAATCAAAGATAAACTGTACATTTAACCAAAAGAAATGCAGATGTGTTCATATTGCTGTATAAAGATTGAATTAAAAAGAGAACTCCTTCCTGCCTTGTGTCTAATTTAAGTCATTACCTCATAGACAATCCCTTGGATTTGTCACCTTACTATTTAATTTTTTGGTAGCCATGTTCTGATTCTCATCTGAATTAGTGACTTCCAAACCTCCCAGCACTTAACAGACTCTTAAGTGAGTCCTAAGCAGACCCTCATGTTGACAGGACAGGTGGTTTGTTTTCATTGTGCGGTTGAAACACAAACTCAAAGCCCAGTAAAGCCCCTTCATCCACCAGCAGGGCTTACCTTAATAGCCTTGAGTGCACGTCCCACCCTGAGCTCCTCATTTAGTCTTCCTCTGATGTTATTTGCTCACGGTGGGCCCCCCGCCTTCTCGTGAGTATAAAGAAGTCACTGTGGACGTGTCGAGAGTCACAAGTCACAGTCAGGCCTCTTCTGCATCTGTGCCACCTCCACACTGCTCGGCATCACCCAAGACGGAGTCACTCTAACAGGTAATGCTTCTCACTTTCTCTCATGTCACACTTTATTTTACTTGTATATTTCTGAAAGTCTGTGCTGGGCTGGCACTCTGCCTGGGGTTTGTTTCCTGCCTTGAGCCCTGTGTTGGCTGGGATTGGCTCCAGCAGACCCCTGTGACCCTGTAGTTAGGATTTAGCAGGTTGGATGATGGATGGATGGATGGATTCCTGAAGGTAAGAATCTAATTTAAACACAAAGATCCTTTTCTTTGTTTTCATTCTAGTAAACACTGCATGCTTTATAAATGTAATTTAAAAAAATCAAGGAAATGAGGCAACACAATGCAATGATCACTTCACTTATTGAAATCTAAATTAAAGACTCAGTTATTTGATAAGTCATCTTTATAGTTACCCTCTGACTTTTTAAAGGTTATTTATATATTCATCTTAATATGTTCTTGTTTTACACTATTACATGTTGAATTTATTCTCGGCTATCTCTGTTTTGATGCACTATTTTCATTTGAATTATTTGGTTTATTTTGTGTTTATGTCATATTTGTGTAAAGTGACACTGATATAAAGTTCTTGAGTGATTCCCACTGCTGTCTCACATCATCAGACTGCTGGGTGCAGATCCTAACGGAATTAAATTAGCCTTTACCGTGTATCTCTTTGTACACATTATGTTCTTCTATACAAGACTCGTCATGTCTTTATTTACCAATGGACATTTGACTGCATTGCTCACTTCCTGACTGTGTCGAGTTTCTACATTTCCAACATGTCCACTCAGATATTCTCTGGTGCTCTGTCTTCTTCTCCAAACCAAAGCTGTGCACCTTCAGTTGATCGGTTTACAGTATTCTCAGGCGCCATGTTCAATGTTATATTATGGCGTGTGCTCGCCAACTATTCTGTATTGGAATTAAAGGGACTGAAAATGGATTTATAAATGAATGATTGATTATATCAACGAGAAACTGAATGCTGATCAAAGTGACATGATGTTTAGACCACGCAAGGTAACCTGTTAATTTAATTTCTGACGCTGACTTTCTACAGTTCACCATGAAAGCCATCTTTTTTATGGTGTGTCAGGCTCTTTGCCTTTACCTCATCGTGTGTATTGACAGTCGTCTGGACTTCAAGTGGCAGGTTTGGAAGAAGACACACAGCAAACAGTACAAGAAGGTAAGGGAGAGACGAGGAGCAGAACTAGAGGTGTCTGAATGACCCTGAGATGCTTGTTCTCTTCTGATTTCCATCACTTTCAGCTTGTCTTTTCTGAAGAGATTTCTGTGTTCCAGGCAAGTGAGCTGCAAAAAAGAACAATATGGGAAGAGAACTTGAGGAAAATTAATGCCCACAACCTGCGGTACAAGAGAGGAAAAACAACCTTTAAGTTGGGAATGAACCAGTTTGGAGATCTAGTAAGGAGATTTGTTATTACAAGTTAGCATTCCAAGCCAGACACCAGACTTATATCTTCAATCATATTTCAATTTCCTCTTTACTTTTCTAACAGACATCTTCAGAGTTTGCCAGTATGCTGAGTTCCTATTCTGTGAAGCACGTGAGGGATGGCACACTGTCTGCCACCGACCTGCGGAGTGCTGCCAGTAAGCTGAACCTCACCAGTATCGATTACAGGACACTGGGGTACGTCACACCCGTCCAAGACCAGGTGAGTTCATGAATGTCTCTTCCTAAAGTGTCACCATGTGTGGTGTCTTTGGCATCTTGTCATCTAGAATTAGCTCTCTACACACATCTTTCCTTGTAGGCTTATCAGGGCTGTGTGTGAAATATTAATGAGAATTAAAAGCCTTCAGATAAGTAACAAGGGGCAATGAGGAGATGACACCATGTGTCACCATGTGTGGTGTCTTTGGCATCTTCTCATCTATGGCAGCTCTCTTTTCTATCGTCACCCTTAGGCTGGCTATGAAATAACAATGAGGCAAAATAGCCTTCAGATAAGGGGCACCAAGGAGAGGACAAAGGCACAGTCCTCGTATTACTACAAGTAATAACCTCGGAAGCAAAGACTGTTTTAAGAAATATTGCAGAATTATTTATTTGATAGTGTTATTAAAAATGATCTTGGTGCTACTGATTGAAATTTTGGAAATTGGGGGGAAAAAAATAAGTTAACCGGCGGCACGGTGACACAGTGGTAGCGCTGCTGCCTCGCAGTAAGGAGACCTGGGTTCGCTTTCCGGGTCCTCCCTGCATGGAGTTTGCATGTTCTCCCTGTGTCTGCGTGGGTTTCCTCCGGGAACTCCCGTTTCCTCCCAGAGTCCAAAAACATGCAGGTTAGGTGCATTGGCAATCCCTAGTGTGTGCTTGGTATGTGTGTGTGTCCTGCAGTGGGCTGGCGCCCTGCCCGGGGTTTGTTTCCTGCCTTGTGCCCTGTGTTAGCTGGGATTAACTCCAGAAGACCCCCGTGACCCTGTAGTTAGGATATAGCAGGTTGGATAATGGATGGATGGAAAATAAGTTAACAAAATCAGTGGTAAAATGTACATGCCTCACATCTCTGCCCTCTATCGGTGGGTCAGGAAAATTGGTTGATGGCTGGATGGATAAAAAGAGGATCTCAAGTCAAAATGACATGTAATGACTGGATTATCTGAGAGGAGTTAGAAGAGATGATCTTTTTGTTTCTTAATGTCGATCCAACACCAATTAATTCTTGATATCTAATGCCGAATTTTTAATGCAATGTCTTATTTTGATGAGAAAACAATGGTTAAGTGAAGAGCAGTAATGGTAGCAGTCATCAAATGGGACAGAGGAAAGGAGTAGTAAGAACAGAATGGTGCAAGAAACATGGACAGCTAACCGGTGATGCAACAAAAAGACAAACATCTTCATTCAGTCGATAGAAAGAAATAACAAGGGCAACATTAGCACACTTTCAGCTCCATTTAGTAGTAACTCTTGTTCTATTAGACATTTAAAAAAATAAATCCAAACAATAATAAACTGAAAATAACAATGAATATCAATCAATACCTACAACTTTATGTTTACAGGAACTCTGTAAATGTTTCAAACATCACCAGTTTCTATAAATGTCAATACTACTGTAGCAGAAGCATATTTCTTTTACTCTATTCAAATATTTTCTATGACGACATTTTTGACTTTGCCTGATGAATGAATATGAAAAATAATCCTTCAGTGCTTCCACAGTCAGTGAGCTTCAGTAAATGAATCTGCCGGCAAAGAGTTGGATTCAGGTGAATTTAAGCATCAGTAGGACATAGTAATATGACTTCTGACGTGTGACTGGCTATGCATTAGCTAGTGATGAAAGACATCATTAGAAAATGAATGCAGCCTGTCCTCCCACTATTAGAACGGTGATGAATTCATAGAAGTCAGATTAATTTAGGGGAATTTAATAAAAGGTTTAATTGTTTTTCCAAGATAGACCCAGCTGAGTGATCTTCTCTTGTTTCCGCAGGGATATTGTGGCTGCTGTTGGACATTCAGTGCTGCTGGAGCAATAGAGGGGCAAACCTTCAATAAAACAGGCAAGCTGATACCACTGAGCAAGCAGAATCTGCTCGACTGTGCAGAGTCTTTGGGGAACCAGGGCTGCTCAGGCGGGAGGCCCTCTCTGGCCTTCCAGTACGTGATCAACAGTGGAGGAATTCAGGCTGAGGCAACCTATCCTTACACAATGGCAGTAAGTACTGAAGTGGAAAGTCTGATTTCCTCTCACAGAGAACTGTAATTACCTTCTACAATTATGGAAGACTGTTAGAAGTGGCACCTAGAAAGCTATTTAATCTGATTTCAGTGATTCTTGGAAATGTTAGGGTCACAGAAAATGACAAGGATGAGTGGAAGGGTTCGTTCTCATCAAATCTGTTCCAATGTATTTTTGTAGTCAGAATTACATGTCAAACTGTGACCTTTACTGTAAATAACGGTTTCTGGTAGGTCAGATTTGTGAGGGTACCTGCATACACAATGACCTTACTGGCTTCAACATGAAAACTACTGTTGATGGAAAAATGTTCAGTGTGATCCACTTGTGTAACCCTATTAATGATGTTAGGAAAGGCTGGGCACATGGACTCTGTGAGATGGTTTGAGCATGAGAAAGCTTCTTGTTCTTGTTGTTCTTCTTGTTCTTGTTGTTGTTCTTGTTCTTCTTCTTCAATCTGAGGCCTTAAAAGGGTCAAATAAAACTCCGCAGATAGCTCTGGTCCACAATGAAGGTAATTTACAAAAGGGAAGTGCATTATACCAATAATGGCATTAAAGAAAATGACAACTGTGAATAGCATTTCCAGTTGGGTTCAGTTGTACAGTAATCCCTCGCTATATCGTGCTTCGCCTTTCGCGGCTTCACTCCATCGCGGATTTTATATGTAAGCATATTTAAATATATATCGCGGATTTTTTGCTGGTTCGTGGATTTCTGCGGACAATGGGTCTTTTAATTTCTGGTACATGCTTCCTCAGTTGGTTTGCCCAGTTGATTTCATACAAGGGACGCTATTGGCAGATGGCTGAGAAGCTACCCGGCTTACTTTTCTGTCTCTCTTGCGCTGACTTTCTCTGATCCTGACGTAGGGAGATTGAGCAGGGGGGCTGTTTGCACACCTAGATGATAAGGACGCTCGTCTAAAAATGCTGAAAGATTATCTTCACGTTGCTATCTTTTGTGCAGCTGCTTCCTGAAATGACATGCTGCACAGTGCTTCGCATACTTAAAAGCTCGAAGGGCACGTATTGATTTTTGATTGAAAAACAAACTCTGTCTCTGTCTCTGTCTCTGTCTCTCTCTCTCTCTGTCTCTCTCTCTGCTCCTGACAGAGGGGGTGTGAGCTGCCGCCTTCAACAGCTTTGTGCCGCGGTGCTTCGCATACTTAAAAGCAAACAGCCCTATTGATTTGTTTGCTTTCCTCTGTCTTTCTGACAGACTCTGCTCCTGACACGCACTCCTTTGAAGAGGAAAATATGTTTGCATTCTTTTAATTGTGAGACGGAACTGTCATCTCTGTCTTGTCATGGAGCACAGTTTAAACTTATGAAAAAGAGACAACGTTCCTGTCTCTGTACAACCTCCTGTGTTTCTGCGCAAATCTGTGACCCAAGCATGACAATATAAAAATAACCATATAAACATATGGTTTCTACTTCGCGGATTTTCTTATTTCGCGGGTGGCTCTGGAACGCAACCCGCGTGATGGAGGAGGAATTACTGTATATGTACAGCTGAGTTGGAAAGCTATCATATTTGGTGTGTTTTGCCTTCACAATCAATATTATTTTTATAGCAGCAGTTGAGAAAGCTTCAGAAATGAAAGGGCAAAGGAATCACTGAGGGTGCCATAGTAAGTGAAAGATGGAGAATGAAACAGAAATGTTTTTGGTTTCAAGTCCAATAGTTGGCTACTGCTGGGTCATCTGCCTGGCATCCTGGGGAGCATTGTATGCTTCCACTCCGACTAACAGAACACATATAAGATATCCAGCCCCATTACACCTGCGTACTTGTGTTCTTCCATCTACTGGACCTCTCTGGATGAGTTTTTCTGTGTGACTTAACCTCACCCTGTGACACCCAGTCATGCATTTGGTTCATTCACATTCTTCCCATCTAGTCACAACTTCACAAGATTGTTAATAAAGGTTAGACTCTGTTAAACCATTTACTGAATTAAATTGTTTCATCATTGAAGTTAAAGTTAAGTATGTGACAAGGAAAACTAGACTTCTTGAGTCATTTTTGAGAGGTCAATCTAGATGCTAGCCAAAATATACAAGGAATGTCTGAGGAGAAACCAGCACAGGAAGTGTTACAGTGTCATATGAAAGAACGGTGATTCACAATATGACGTGACCTGAAGTTCATTTTGTATGTTGTCATGCATTGTAGTTTTAAGCTTGGAGAGACAGAAGCTATTAACATCACTGTCATGGAAACATCTCTTAACATAACTGTAAATTCCTGTGAAACAAAAGAAAAATAAAGCAGAAGAACAAGATGCACTCTAATATGCTGTAGGTAATCTTGCATCAGAAAATGTGTCTTGTTTCACAACATTAACATTTCAATCAAATGTGTTCTTCAGCCTTAAAACGTCGCACTAGATGATTGCAGCTCTTTAGCTTACTGAGTGATGGTAAAATCCTAAGTTCCTCAATTCCTCCCACTCTTCTCAGCCCATTTTTATCTCTGCAGGTTGGGTCCTGTCGTTTCAACAGCAGCAAGGTTGTCGCCACTGTGTCAAATTACAAGTACCTCCCAATTGGCAATGAGCAGGCTTTGGCAGATGCCCTGGCAACCATTGGGCCAATCTCAGTGGTCATTGATGCCACTCAGATTAGCTTCCAGTTCTACCTGTCTGGTAAGTCACACTCTTCAGTTACAGCTTTCAAAAGGTAATAACTTGATGTCAGGACAGAGCTGGACACACTCCTTAGAGTTAAGGATGACCTTAAGTGTCCCAGTTATAAATGTGCAATGGACGTCTTGTGGCCGTATTGTGATCTTTGTGCTAATACTGGTGTGCCAAGCAGGGCAAACATCTGGTCAAAAAAGGAATGTGAGAAAGGAACCTGTGAAAGTTTTTTTGGAGCTGGTGAAGATGAGGTTCCAACAAGGGGTATTTACCAAGAGTTAGGCATCAGTAAATATACCATTTTGTGTAGAACTTGAGGATGAAGGAGCCCTTTCAAGAAGAATAATGTGCTTCCAGTGGGATATATCTAGGGGTGTGTACTTTGTGTACTTGTTACTGTGTAATGACTACAGGTTAAAGTAAAGTATGGACTTTCTATACACCCTTACATTATTCTTCTGACCTGGAATTAACTCCTTCCAGCTTACAAAAGGAAAGACTTGAGTTTCTCCCAAGGAAGGACAAAATTTAGAACAACCTAACCTCCACTTGAAATTCTCTGCTCATAATATTTGTGTTGAGAGTTCTGGAAAATAAGGTGCACAGGAGACATGACACGATTTCTATCCTTCATGTGTGATTTTCTCTGTCTCTATTTCACTCAGGAATCTACAATGATCCCAAATGCTCCATATACAACCTAAGTCATGCCGTACTGGCAGTTGGCTATGGATACCAAGGAAGCAACAATTACTGGATTATCAAAAACAGGTAAAGGCTCCTGGAAAATGGAATTATCGTATAGCTGGAGACACAAATCCGGCTCTTCACAAGAGTCCCATATAGATCTTTAGTGTGTAACACAAGTGTAGGCTATGCATTAGTTGTTGATAATTTGAATATCTGACATATTCAAGTCCACAGCTTCAGAGATGTAACCTCAAAAGACATAAAGCAGCTTTGTTGAGCACTGCCTTATAGCCTTGAGCCTTGTACAGCTGAAGCGGTTCTCCACAAGCTGAGCTTCATGAAGTTGTTAGATGTTTTTGATGTCTTCGTATATACAGCATATACTGTGTAAGGGGATATTGTATGTTGGATCTTCTGATCACTTAGTGCTTCTAGCTTGATAAGGTTATTGAGATTGACACTAAATTTACATATGTGGAATTGTCTATTAAACATATTCTTAGTTGATCTCTGCCTAATTCATTGTTAAGTGATTTATGAAATCAAAGAATTTAAAGAGAAGGAGAAATACGCTTGTCGTATTCTAATAAATTGAGGTATAGAAAGTTGCCCACACTAAAACATATCAGTCAACTAGTGATCAGAATTCCAATCCTAACCACTTTATAGCACCTTGTATCTCCTCCAGTTCCACAAAACATCAAGTGCAGCATACAAATTACAAATTAAGCCTGCAAAGTACTACTTAATGTTATTATTCATATTTCCCTAAAAAACTGATGAAAATATCTTCCTCTTCCTTATAATTCCAGTAATAAGTGCTAAACCAAACACTCAGCCTGCTCCAGACTTTCTGTCTAACTTTGTCTTTTATTTTTTCTTTCAGCTGGGGCACCATGTGGGGCATCAATGGCTACCTGATGCTGGCCAAGGACAAGAACAACGCTTGTGGAATCAGCCAGTATGGTGCTGTCCCTTTTGTCTGAGATATGTGACTGGCTCCCTTTGTGTTCCTCTGATTTGAGTGCAGTTGTAAGCCGGACTCTCATCATTGGAGTTGTGTAGAATTAAGAATCTGGGGTGTGGGACGTGGTGGAATGTGACCGGCACTAATGGGAGTAAAAAATGAAAACAAGCTGATAAACACACACACTGTCATGGAGGGTTAAAGAGAAAGTCAATCATAACGATGGCTAATTAGAGTTGAGACGAAATTTGTGTAGGGGGAACCAACTACTTTGTAATACTGTGTCAGATGTGGGAGCTGGAAAAGTTTACCAGCTTTTGTAGGAATTAATTGCTAAATAAGTCATAAATCTGAGCTGATATCATTTATAACTGTACTTATTCTTCATGACAAGCCAAATGAATGAAACTGTGAATTTAAATAAAGTTTTTTTCTGGAATATCTGTCTGTTCGTATCCTAAGAGTTTTTTTTTTTTAACAAGCTCAGTGCTGCAAGCTTGAATTTCAAACTCATGTCTTATTTTGAATATTTTATTAGTGCTTTAGCAGCTATGGCTTAAGTGGCAGTTTTCTGCTTCGTTTTAGGTGAATTTTTTGTTCAGAAGTCCCATTTCTTAATCTCTTCATTAAATCTCACAAGGCTGCAGTCACTTATTGTAATACAATACAATACAGTTTATTTTTGCATAGCCCAAAATCACACAAGAAGTGCCGCAACGGGCTTTAACAGGCCCTGCCTCTTGACAGCCCCCCAGCCTTGACTCTCTAAGAAGACAAGGAAAAACTCCCAAAAAAAAACCCTTGTAGGGAAAAAGAAATGGAAGAAACCTTGGGAAAGGCATTTCAAAAAGAGACCCCTTTCCAGGTAGGCTGGGCATGCAGTGGGCGTCAAAAAGAACAATACAATACACAGAACAGAAGTAATCCTCAATACAGTATAAAAATAAAAATTTTACAAGTATGGAGCAGAATTTAACAGTAGATGATATCACTTAATATGATTTGGATTTGTTAAGAGTCCTGGAGACCTCAGCCATCAAGCTGCCTCCTCTATTTGGCCATTCCACAGCTGAGACAGCGCTGGGCCTGCCAATCTGATGAAAGTCACCATCTATCCAATGATTCCTGCGATCCTCCATCAGGGATGACTTTACCTTAGTCAGGCAAAACAACTTGGCAGGTGGGCCGTAGCACCAAGTGCCACGTTTGAGTACAGAGAAGAGAAACAGAATAGGTGAGAGTTAGTAACAAATTATAACTTTCATGTTACTTATGTTTTAGTGCTAATGACTAACAACAGAGATGCAGTCTGTATAGTTAATCAGCAGCTCTAGTCAGGATATGCTTAACTGAAGTAGTGACTCTTCAGCCGGGATTTGAAAGCTGAGACAGAAGGGGCATCTTTTATAGAAGCAGGCAGACCAGTCCACAGTTTAGGGGCCCTGTAACTAAGAGCTCAACCTCCCACTGTTATTTTAATAATTCTTGGAATTCTAAGCAGACCGGCATCTTGAGATCTTAATGTGCGCTCTGTTTGTAAGTCATGATAAGTTCAGACAAGTAAGCTGGACCTTGGCCATTTAATGCTTTATATGTTAAAAGGAGGATTTTGAAATCTGCTCTAAACTTAACCGGGAGCCAGTGTAAGGATTTAAAAACTGGAGTTATTTGTTCAAATATTCTTGTTCTTGTAATAATTCTTGGAACAGCATTTTGGATTTGATCTAAATGAAAGGTATAACTGGGTGTCATCTGCATACGAGTGAAAATTAACATGATGTTTCCTAATGACAGATCCTAGTGGAAGCATGTAAAGTGAAAATAGTAAAGGTCCCAGTACTGAGCCCTACGGGACACCATATCTCACTTCTGTGTATAATGATGGAGTACTGTCAGCACATTTCTGTACATTCTGGAATCAATTTAATAAATAAGAACTAAACCAAGCGAGCACAGTGCCTGTAAGCCCAACATCATTTTCTAGCCTCTGCAGTAAAATAGAATGGTCAATGGTGTCAAATGCTGCGCTCAAGTCTAACAACACAATTACAGTGGAGTTTCCTTCATCAGAGGATATCAGAATGTCATTTACAACACGTGTTAGTGCCACTATGACCATTGCGAAAACCAGACTGGAATTTCTTACATAAATTGTAATGCGTGAGATGTGACTGAAGCTGAAAACTGGAGCGCAGATGGAGATCAACAAAGCTGCAGGTCTCTCAAACTGCATGGACAGAGAGTGTTATAAATATAAAAAAGCTCTCTTTAAAGCTCGCTCAGACTACTATTCTAAAATAACAGATAACAATAATAATAATCCTTGTACTATTTATAACAATGGCTAACTTAACAAATGGGAATTCAAATATACAGTGCAAAATACCAACAGACATTAGCAATACAGACTTTATGAACTTCTTTAATGAGAAAATTAAAAACATAAGATCCCAGATCTCAGCATCACAGTGCAAACCGCATACTAGCTTAGCAGACCCTGTCTCACCTTACATTCAACACTTCCATCCGTCCATTATCCAACCCACTATATCCTAACACAGGATCACGGGGGTCCTTAAATCCCGGGCAGGGCGCACCGCAGCATTCAACACTTTAGAAATGTTAATCCTATAACAGAGCATGAAGTCTTGACTTTAATTTCTAAAATGAAACCCACTACTTGTTCCCTAGATCCGGTGCCAACAAAACTAGTAGAAAGTGCAATGGATGTTCTGCAACGCCTATTTTTAACATTTTTTATAGTTCATTACTGCATGGCACAGTACTGCATGCACTAAAAGTGTCACTCATCAAACCAATACTTATAAATTCAGACCTAGACCCACACATACTTAATAATTAAAGACCCTAAATTTACCCTCTCTCTCTAAAATACTTTAAAAAGTACTTTCCAAACAGCTTCAGTCACACCTCATGCATTACAATTTATGTGAGAAATTCCAGTCTGGTTTCCGCACTGGTCATGGTGGCACTAACATGTGTTGTAAATAACATTCTGATATCCTTTGATGAAGGAAACTCCACTGCAATTATGTTGTTAGACTTAAGTGCAGTATTTGACACCATCGACCATTCTATTTTACTGCACAGGCTGGAAAATGACATCGGGCTCCCAGGCTCTGTCCTTGTTTAGTTCTTATTTATCAAATCAAAATAAGAAGAATTGTGCTGACAGTACTCCATCATTATACACAGAAGTGAGATATGGTGACCTTTACTGTTTTCACTTTACATGCTTCCACTGGAATCTCTCATTAGGAAACATAATGTTAATTTTCACTCGTATGCAGATGATGCCCAGTTATACCTCTCTTTTAGACCAAATGAAGTTTCTCCGATGTTGTCTTTAATTAGTTGTGTTATTGAATTAAAGGAGTGGATGGATGAGAACTACTTGTCTTTAAACACAGATAAAACAGAGATGTTAATTATCGTAGGTAATGACGCTGATCACAACAATATTTTGTCATCATTTAACTCAGTTGGAATCACCATTAACTTTACTGAATCAGCCAACAATCTAGGAGTTATCTTTGACTCCAGCATGTCATTTAAAACACAAGTTACAAAGTTGTCCAAAATGTGTTTCTACCATCTTAAACATGTTGAGAAATTAAGGCGCTTTCTAAATAACTGGGGTACTAAGAAATTAATTCATGCGTTTATCTCTAGTAGGACTGACTACTGCAATGCGGTGCTCACTGGATGTTCAAACTGTTCTTTATACAGCCGCCACTTAATCCAAAATGCTGCTGCAAGGAATTATTGCATGAACAAGAAAATACAAACACATAATTTCATTCATTAAATCCTTACACTGGCACCCAGTCAAGTTTAGGGCAGATTTCAGAATTCTCTTTTTAACATATAAATTATATCATTACTTTCAAACTATCCATCCATCCATTTTCCAACCCGCTGAATCTGAACACAGGGTCACGGGAGTCTGCTGGAGCCAATCCCAGCTAACACAGGGCACAATGCAGGAACCAAACCTGAGCAGGGTGCCAACCCACCGCAGGACACACACAAACACACCAAGCACACACTAGGGCCAATTTAGAATCGCCAATCCACCTAACCTGCATGTCTTTGGACTGTGGGGGGAAACCAGAGCACCTGGAGGAAACCCACGCAGACACGGGGAGAACATGCAAACTCCACGCAGGGAGGACCCGGGAAACGAACCCAGGTCCCCAGATCTCCCAACTGCGAGGCAGCAGCGCTACCCACTGCGCCACCGTGCCGCCCCACTTTCGAACTAGAGCGCACATTAACATCTCAAGATGCCAGTCTGCTTATGATTCCAAGGATTAATAAAATAACAGTGGGAGGTCAAGCTTTTAGTTACTGGGCCCCTAAATTGTGGAATTGTCTGCCTGCTACTATAAGAGATGCCCCCTCAGTCTCAGCTTTCAAATCCCAGCTGAAGACTCACTACATCAGTTTAGTATACCCTGACTAGAGCTGCTGATTTACTGCACAAACTGCATCTTTGTTGTTAGTCATTAGCATTAAAACATAAGTAATAAAGATAGATATAATTTGTTACTAACCCTCACCTATTCTGTTTCTCTTCTCAGTACTCAAATGTGGCATTTGGTGCCACTGCCCTACAGCCAAATTGTCTGACTGCCTTAGGAAAAGTCATCTCTGATGGAGGATCGCAGGAATCATTGGGTAGAAGTGTCCTTTAATCAAATTGGCTGGCCCAGCACTGACTCAGCTGTGGAATGGCCAGTAGGGGGGAGGCATCTTGATGGCAGAGGTCTCCAGAACTCTGAACAAATCGGAATCCTATTATGTGATATCATCTACTCGTATTTTGCTCTGTGCTAGTGATTTTACTATTATATTATTGTATTGAGGATTACTTGTACCCTGTTCTGTGTATTGTATTGTATTTACCCCTTTTTTGACACTAACTGCATTCCAAACCTACCTAGTGTTTCCTGAATAGAGGTATTAGTTCTCTGGAAATGTGTTCTTTTCAATTGCGGTGTTTTAATAACCTGAATTTAAATAAAAAGGTATTATCCCTCCTCTGCATGCAATATGACGGTTAAAAGATTACACGAGAACAAAAAGATAATTATAGCTCTTTACTGACGGGTTCACGTGGTATTACAGACGGGGAGCTTATGACAGACATATCAAGCCATGTGGGAGACTTGATCTGTGCAGTCCGTCATCTTTCGTCGCCACACTGAAAGGATTTTAGGCGGACAGAAAAACAGAATCTTCTGCCCGGCCTCGGACGGAAGACATACTCCTCCGCCCTGAAGCTTCAAAGTGTTGGCTGTAGGTGTCCATTCTTATATAAAAGGTTCTCCATGTGCAGGCTCTTGGCTCTGGTTCCAAACAAGGGCAGGAAATTACTCAAACTCCACCTTCAAACATTCAGGAATAGCACAATGCCCACATACAGTTCCCATTCTCCCAACAAGGAAATATGCTGACAGAAGACAGAAATATACTAGTCTGTCTTTAGGCTGACTATTCAATTCTCCAGTTGTCTGTGGCTCTCTAGTCCTATGCTTGGCTCGGCAATTCTAAATGCTGCTGCTGTGCCCCTGTGTACCATATTTGGTCTGCCTGTATGAATGAGTCCATAACAGTGGGCACAGAGAACAGTGACATTAAACTTAATAAAAAAACACATAGTATAACACCTAGAAAGGGGGTCTCTCTTCAAAATGCCTTTCCTGAGATTTCTTCCATTTTTTTTTTTTGGGAGTTTTTTCGTGTCTTCTTAGAGAGTCAAGGCTGGGGGGCTGTCAAAAGACAGGGCTTGTTATAGCCCGTTGCAGCACTCCTTGTGTGATTTTGAGCTATACAATAATAAATTGTATTATATTGAAAATTAGTAATCAGGCCCAGGCCATGATCCATTTGGATATTAATATTACTGTAAAATGTTGTTTAAAATGACTTTATCAAGAACACAGGGGCACAGCTGGAAACGTAAGGGTAAATTTCACACAAACATTAAGAAGTTTTTCTTCACACACACAACCATAGATCACATGGAGTAAGGTACCAAGTAGTGTGGTAGACAGTAGGATTTTAGGGAGTTTTAAAACTCAATTTGGTGTTATTTTAGAAGAATTAGTGGATAGGACTGGCAAGGTTTGTTGGGCTGAATGGCCTGCTTGTGTCTAGACTGTTCTAAAAAATGTTCTAATATCCTTGAAAAGTGAAAATTGATGATAAAAGAATGACCTGATGAAATGGAATGAAAACTCTGAAAAGTCATTAATTTATATAGATTTCTATTATTGGCAAGAATTGTTTCCTAATGAAGCAAGTGAATTTGAATAAGAAGCTGTATGCCCTGCTTTCAGAGGTTGTTGGCCTCTCTGCACAGTTTGATGGCTCCATTACTTCAGAAGTACCACCTTCTTTCAGTTCTGCTCTTTTTTCCTCCCAATGCTTAGCTTTTTGCTTCTCTTTCCTCTTGACTCCATACTGATTTTCAGTCTCTCCTTATTTCAGCTTGAAACTCCTTACTGGGGAAAGTAGAAAGCAAGTCTGCAGCAACACTTCTGGGTTAAGGGAATAGCCAGTTCTGGTTTACTTTGTTGTTTTCTGGAATGATTCAAGTATTAAATACACTGGACACCATCTAATCTGACTGCCATCAAAGGGCATGAAAGGTCCCACTCCTCCCACTCCAGAACAAAGTTCTGCCACGGGATGGTTGGAAGGTGAGTTCTTGTCTCCTGAATTTCTACCCCAACCTTAGTCATAGAAGGACAGCATGGCCCCCAGCTTTCCTAAGCTACCATGTGCTCTGCCTCCTATGGAATAGAAAGTTTTTTTGTTTTGCTGTCTCTTTGCTGTTCTAAAACAAATGAGCCAGCACTGAGAACAGAGCTGTTCTTGTCTCATCTGTTTGTTGATGTGCACCTCCATTAACAGTGTGGATTTACAGTACATCTCACTGTTTCAGCCATTCAGAGTCTTTGGCCCAACTTATGCCTACCACACACCCTGCAGATTGGACAATCCTCCACACTTTAAAAAGTAAAGACATTTATTCTGCAGTTTGTGATGGACGGTGTTTTGTCTTGGTAGAGTAATATATTGCTCTACTTTCCCCTTTTGTATTATTAATATGTAGCTTTTGTCAGAATTCCTCAAATCTCCCAGACTTACCTCTGTTTATCAGGTATTATAGTATATAACTTTTTCCCACCTTCCCTTCTACATCTATAACCTTAGGCAATTAGGTGTAGTAAAAGACAAGCACAAATTAAGTTACAATTTAAACATTGTATTATTGGTAATATTCATAAATAATAACAATATGCAAAGTACAAGTTAATATTGGCAACCATACAACCTGATAAATGGTGATGTGTAGTTTCAGGTGGCACACAGACTTGTTTGTTACTTAATGTCTCTAAGTTAAGGCTTCATTTGTGGTCAGCGTTCTTCAGAACAGGCCGCATGGCTTTCTCTATATGGCTGCTGAGCTGTGCTCTCCATTGTGTTGTCCTTTCAGTTCATCAGTTTGGTAAGAGAGAGAGATGCTCTTTCATCAGATGTTAGAAAGAGAGACAGAGTGTGAGGAAGTGAGCAAATTTATAGATGTTCTGTCCAACCCCTAGAGCCAATAGGACGTCATGGTACTTAAAGGCTTCTGATACAAGCCAGTTCCAAACAGCCATACTTCAGACCAATGGGGGGATTGAATATTTGCACACCTGCCACCCCCCCCAAGACCATATGTTAAGGTAAAGCTTGGCAGTTAGGCAGCCTGGCTTTCCTATTGGGGTTGAAAGACTTTAGCAGAGAAACACTTGCCAAACTGGTTTAAGGCACATCCCCCAAATCCTGTCGTAAAATTCAAACAGACCCATTCCTGGTGGTAGTGGTTGGGGTTGTAAACATGAATGCTTCTCAGTAATGTAACATTGCTTTTTCTTTCTTCTTTCTTTATTCCGCCTTATACAATTTCTTGTATTAGGAATTTGTTAGTTTTCGCATACCCCGTGGGGTCAGAGCACAGGGTCAGCCATTGTACAGCGCCCCTGGAGCAATTACAGGTTAAAGGTCTTGCTCAAGGGCCCAGCAGAGTAGGATCTCTTTTGGCAGTGATGGGGATTCGAACCGGCAACCTTCTGGATACCAGCACAGATCCTTAGCCTC
Organism: Erpetoichthys calabaricus; assembly: GCF_900747795.2. NCBI lineage: Eukaryota > Metazoa > Chordata > Cladistia > Polypteriformes > Polypteridae > Erpetoichthys > Erpetoichthys calabaricus. The sequence goes on along the minus strand of NC_041394.2, from coordinate 341,910,416 downwards.
AGAGCCACCACTCATGCTTTGCCTAAATTACAAATAAAGACATACAAAATATTTATCAACTTATATGCAAAGTCTCACATCACAACAGACAGCCAGAAGCTCAAACCGGCAGGGGTGCCCCGAAAAAAGAAAAGATGGGGGAAGGGACTTTTGAACACTGCCTCCCCCAAGATGCTAGATGGCAGCTCCCCTGGAGTATAGTGGTGCCCCCCAGGATTCCCACAGGGCATCCTGGGACTTGTAGTGTGGTTTCACAGCCCTGTTGAGTGCCGTGGGTGCTGCCAGGGGGTGCTGTCGAAGGACCGGGGGAGTCATACTTTCTCTATAGCCTGGATGTACTAATGGATCATGCAAACAAGAGCCCCAAAGTATGTCCGGGCTGACTAAAGAATTGGAGTTCTCCATCTGACCTGGAAGTGCAGGCAAGTCATGTGGAAGGATGAAGAGAAGCACTTCTGGGTTGGTACTAAATAAAGGACTGCTGAAAACCCAGCAGGCGAGCCGGAGTCGGGAGGTAGTAGGAGAGAGCTTGTTGGGAGGAGTGGAGGAGAGATTTGTGTGGATGTGTTGTTTATTTACTTGTTTATGGTGGCTGTAGTGCTTAAAAGGCACCTTGAAGAAGGAAAAACAATTAAAGGAGCTTCTTTGTGCTTTTATCCTGTGTCTGCTTATCTGTCTGTTGGGTTTAACGGGGCGACAGACATAGAAGTAAAGTTCTACAAGCTGGAACCATATTGAAAAATGGCACAAAGCATACTTTTTCAAATGTTGGGGTATTATCTGTGCAGCACAAATATGGGAGCCCTAAAGTGTGTTATAATCTCTTTTTAGAGCATTTTGATTATTAAGAGCAAAAGAAAAAAGGAAAGAAAGTTCGAGTTTTGAAATCCACTTTATCAATCATTAAAAAATAATTTTCAGCAATATAACAAAAGTAACAAAAGAACAATAAACCAAAGTGACTTATGAGTACTGTGCTTGACCCTGTCCTGGACGGGGTGCCAAAATGGAAGGACAGTATGGAAGGAGTCATAACCCAGCCAGGATGGAGCTGAAGCAACATCCCTTACAAAGGGATAACTTAATAGGTAACAATCCTGTTGAGGTCCTTAGCTGCCTCCAGAGGGCGCTGCAGTGAGTCTCCCTGCTTCTGTCAGGCTTTGCCCAAGTACTGGAAATACCCCCATTGTGACATAAATGCGAACCATTTAGTCTCCTCAGGTGAGGCAGAGTTGGGGGAAGAATACAGAACTCACCTGGAGGAGGAAAGGGAGGATTGTGGATTGGAAGATTGTGGACAGACCCGTGTTTGAGGTATTTTGTGAAAATAAAAACCTTTATTTTGCACCCGAGTAGTTTGGTGTGTCTGAGGTTTTGGTGCTCCATGGTGCCCCCTGTCTTTTACAAGGGCCAACTTTCCTAATCTCAAAATCCAACCAACCAGATATTCCAAAAAATTACCACACAATAACATGTCTTTACACCATCTACAAATGATTTACAGCAACAGACACCGAGAGAATTTTCACGCACCTGGATCAAAACAGCAAGCTTCTGCCCTTTGGAGTCTGTAGTTGCCATTGTTCAACATGAGGACAAGAGTTGCAACAATCAAAGTCAAAGAAGCCATTATGAGGATGAAAAACAAGAATAAAACCATTGGAGACATGAGTAAAATCTTAGGATGACCTAAATCAACAGTCTGGAATATCATGAAGAAGAAAGAACACATTAGTGATCTCAGTGTTCACTCAGGGACTGGTAGACCAAGGAAGACCTGCACTACTGACAACAGAAGAATCCTCACTATGGTCAGGAAAAAGACCCCAGCACCTGTCTGACAGATCATACACAGTCTTCAGGGGGCCGATGTGTGTATCAGAGACGACTATCAGCAGAAGACTTCATGAACAGAAACACAGAGGACACATGGCAAGATGATCACCACAAAAACAGGATGGCCAGATTACAATTTATGAAAAAGGAGTTAAAAGAACATGCAGAATTCTGGGAAAAGGTCTTGTGGACAAACAAGACAAAGATGAACCTCAACAGAGTGATGGCAGGAGCAAAGTGTGGAGACAACAAGGAACTGCCCAGGATCCAAAGCGGAGCACCTCATCTGTTAAACATGGTGGTGTTGGGGGTGTTATGGATTGGGCATGTATTGCTGCCACAGGTCCTGGCACACTTCTCTTCATGGATGATGGAACTGCTGATGGCAGTGGCAAAATGAATTCTGAGGTATGTAGAAACAGCTGACCTGCTCAAGTTCCAGTAAATGCCCCCAAACTCATTTCACAGTGCTTCATTCTACAAGATTTGCAGTTTCCTTAGATATCATGATGATGTTATGTAGGTTTCTGATACAAATGCTAAGGGTTTGCCATAATAATAATAATAATAATATTCAAAGTAGTAGAATATGAAAAAGAAGAATAAACTCTGGAGTCACGTTTTGAACTGGGCCAATTCACAACAATATCATAAACAGGATTGTACTGAGCCCTAAGGCCGAAAAAACCGAGACACAAACACTGAATGGGAGTTAAGAACATGCATATTTATTTAAAAATGAATCACAGTCACACATTCCGAAGAATCACCTTCTCGCTGTTTAGGCCACATTAAACGCCTTGTAAAATAGAAATTACCGAAATTATCCACAGCTATCCCTGCCCTGTTTCTGAAGTCACATTCACTCTTCCTGTGTGTCTGACAATCTTCCAGAGATTGTGTGCTGTGTGTCTCCCTCCGTGGCTGCCCCTTATCTTCTGTGAGGTTCTATTTATCCAGTACCACGGGAGTCTCCCCCTGCCTTCTTGAACCTTTCAAGGCTTGTTAGTGCACTGCAGGTATTTCAGGGGTTTGTAGAATACAGAGCTCAGTGGACATTTCACTGTCCGTCACCCATTCAACTCTACTTGTCTTCAGGGTAATATCCTGCCTACTAAAATGCCATTTGCATCCATGATCACCTGTGTGTTGATGCCATGATATCGCTGCTCATCCACGCTTGAGGCAGGCAATGGTTTTTATGTGTGTGCCATCAGTCACACCAACAACTCCGGTAACACCAGCGTTTTACATGAACTCAGCTTGCTTTAACATTACCTCATGTGTCCTGGTGGGGAAATGTATAAATCTGTGTATCACCCAAGAGCAGCATTTGGGAGTGGCAAGTGGGGTGACCGCCCCAGGTCCCGATTTTGAGGTTGGCGTGTCCCGTTCGAGTGGATTTGTCAAGTTATATTCTCCACTGTATATATATTTGAGATGCTTCTAAGAGGAACCCTTTAAAAAATCCCTCTTCAGGGTCAAATTTCGTACATGTCAGAGTACACTTGCAATTTGGGTCCTTTTCTAGAAGTGGCCCTGCTAATTTCCGCATGACACCGCATCACATTTCACCCTGTCGTGGTATTGTCATGAATGATGAATTGCATTTTTTTAATAAATTACTAGGGGGTTTCGCTTCGCTCACCAACCTCTTTCCCTCCCCACCAGCGCTACATGCTGTTGTGAAGTTTTGGGCTGAACGCACCTCAAGGAGACGTGGCCGCTCATCCGAAACCCCTCTTACATGGTGATACAATGTGAAATAAATACATTTTTCTTTAACTACTGTTTGCTCAAATAGCTGCTGGCTTGCTGCTGCTTTCTTGCCGTGTGATCTGCACTTCGCTCACCTACCCCATCCATCCCCCGCCAGTGCTTCACACCGTTGTTAAGGGGGGGGGGGGCTGAACGCACCCCAAGGAGATGCGGCCACTCCTCTGAAACCCCTCCTAAATGGTGATACATTTTCCTACTTCCATTATCTCTAACCTGCTCTGCATGTGCATCACGGGACTTGCTTCCAAAGGTTGAAAGGATGACGTGACTTGTCCTTCTTGCAGGAAGTGAAAGTGTCTCTCTTCAAAAGATCACGTCTCGTCGCTGGAAGTGTCTTGTCACAAGATTTTTTTATATAATAGTGAGATATCGCTATATTTTGATAAAGTCCGCATGTTAGCTTGCAAAAAATTAGCTGAATACTGTAATGAGAAAATCTGGTGTATGTTAACATTATTTTTATTAAATTGACTCCCACACCTCCCAGCCCTTGCAGTCTCCTGACTTAACCCTAAGCAGACCTTCATGTTGACAGGACAGGTGGTTTGTTTTTGTTGTGCAGTTGAAACACAAACTCAAAGCCCAGTAAAGCCCCTTCATCCACCAGCAGGGCTTACCTTAATAGCCCAAGTGCACGTCTCGCCCTGAGCTCCTTATTTAGTCTTCCTCTGATGTTATTTGCTCACGGTGGGCCCCCCGCCTTCTCATGAGTATAAAGAAGTCGCTGTGGAAATGTCGAGAACCGCAAGTCACAGTCAGGCCTCTTCTGCATCTGTGCCACCTCCACACTTCTCGTTGTCACCCAAGACAGAGTCACACTAACAGGTAATGCTTCTCATGTCATAGTTTATTTTACTTTTAATGATTCACAAGGTAAGAACCTAATTTAATACACAAAGATCCTTTTCTTTGTTTTCATTTTAGTAGACACTGTCTGCTTTATAAAAGTAATTTAAAAAAAATGAGACAGCACAATGCAATGATCACTTCACTTATTGAAATCTAAATTACTTCACTTATTGAAATCTAAATTAAAGAACTTACTTATCTGATAAACCATCTTATAGTTACTCTCCGATGTTTTAATGGATACTCTTAGTTAGTCTCTGATGTTTTAAAGGATAATTTTATCATTTATCTTAATATGTTTATTGTGTTCTTGTTTTACGTTATTACATGCAGAATTTTTCTATTTACGCTATCTCTGTGTTTTGATGCACTATTTTCATTTGAATTATTTGGTTTATTTTGTGTTTATGTCTTATTTGAGTAACGTGGCAAGTCCCTAAATACTTGAGTGATCCTCACTGCTGTCTCATATCATCAGACTGCTGGGTTCAGATCCTAACAGAATTAAAATAGCCCTTAACATGCATCTTTTTGTAGACATTATGTTCATTTATATGGTACTTTTCAAGTCTTTATTTACCAATGGACATTTTACTGCACTGCCCACTTCATGTCTGTGTTGAGTTTCTACATTTCCGACATGTCCACTCAGATATTCTCTGGTGCTCTGACTTCTTCTCCCTAATCAAAGCTTTACAATTCACTCGATCGGTTAACTCTCAAATAGCTCAGTGAAGGAGAAAATGTTTCATGTGACACACAGGCACCACATTCAAAGTTATACTGTGGTGTGTGCAGGGCCAGATTTTCCTATAGGCTAACTAGGCTTCAGCCTAGGGCCTCAAGATCAAGAGGGGCCTACATTCAAATTGTTAGCAAAATTAAAATTACACTATTCTAAAAACAGTGAACACTAAAACACTGAACCGAAAATAAGGAGAAATTCTACGCATATGACTAATAAAAATAAAAATGTATTGGTTAAGATCAACGCGTATTACGTATTTTATTATCTCTCATGTAATTTACAAACTTAAAAATGGAAGGTGAAAGGGCCTCATAAGTGGAATAGCCTAGGGCCTCTTTCATATAAATCCGGCCCTGGGTGTGTGTTCGCCTCCTATTCTGTATTTGAATTAAAGGGACTGAAAAATGGATAAATAAATGAATAACTGATTGATTATGTCAACGAGAAACTGAATGCTAAACAATGTGATTGATATAAGACCAGTCTACATAACCTGTTCATTTAATTTCTGATACTGACTTTCTACAGTTGACCATGAAGGCCATCTTTTTTATAGTGTATCAGGCTCTTTGCCTTTACCTCATAGTGTGTATTGACAGTCATCTGAACTTCAAGTTGCAGGTTTGGAAGAAGACCCACGGCAAACATTAGAAGAAGGTCAAGGAGAGGTGAGGGGCAGAACTAGAGGCGTCCAAATGACCCGAGATGCTCAGCTTGTCTTTTCTGAAGATATTTCTGTGTTTCAGGCAAGTGAACTGCAAAAAAGAACAATATGGGAAGAGAACTTGAGGAAAATTAATGCCTACAACCTGCGGTACAAGAAAGGAAAAACAACCTTTAAGTTGGGAATGAACCAGTTTGGAGATCTAGTAAGGAGATATGCTATTGCAAGTTAGTATTCAAAGCCAGACACCAGACTAATATCTTTAATCATATTTCAATTTCCTCTTTACATTTCTGACAGACATCTTCAGAGTTTGCCAGTATGCAAAGCAATGCTATTGTTCCAGTGTGGTTTCCCTTTCTTTTTTAGATCCTCATCCCTGACGCGGCTTTATCATATACAGTGAAACTAACCGCATATTGTTTATTAGTTTAAGGCATCCGATTGTAATTAACCTGTAACAATATAATGGTCCAGGGAATAGCCAAACTATTCCAAATACCACAGCTGCTTTAGTGTTGTTCCTCTCACTGCACCTTCTTCTTCTACTTTTAGCTGCTCCCGTTACGGGTTGCCACAGCGGATCAACTTTTTCCATTTTACTCTCATTGCACCACTCGGAGTATTTATATCACTGCATCCGAGTGTGGAATCACAGATCTACAACAGCTGATCAGAAAGAGAATTATCGGGATACAGCATGAAGCACACGCTGCCTCAGCCATTCTGTCTATTGAACTGCTCTCATATGACAAACGTTTCAGAGCCTTTCCTGTACTGACCTTGCAGTTCAGAAACAGTTTCATCCCAAGAACTCTAAACGCACTCAATCAGTCCATCAAGTGCTCCTTGTAGAACTGTTTGTACTTATTAGTACAATCACCTCACTGTAAACTTGCACTACAGTTATAATATTGCACATCCTGAGCCACTTTATAAAGTGTGCATTTACATATGATGACGATATAATTTTTAAGATGAAATGCAGCAAAATATATGTTTATTATACAGATAAAACTTTAACTTAATTTAAATAATCTATATTGTTTATAATTAAACATGTGAGGACACGGTGTTGCAGCTCTAGTGACGAGCTGGCGCCCCGATTATTCCTGCCTCGCGCTGTATTCTTGCTGGTGCTGGCGCGACACTGGAAGGATAGATGGATAAAATAATTAAACACGTACTACGAAGATATTTCAATGTTCCTTAAAAGTTTTGATGAATCAGCATTCTAAGCTTACTGATGGCTTAACGTCTATTACAGAGCTGATTGTGTGGTGATGGGTATTTGGAGAAAGTAAAATAAGGACAGGAATTGGAGGTTAGTACTTTTGAAAGAGACAGTACTGCTGCAATAAATTATTTCATCGAAGGTCGTGCACGGCGCAGCAAGCATCTTGCATAGGGCATGAACAATCACTGCGCCACCGTGTTCCCATGTTTAATAACATGCTTTAACTCCTATCATCATGAAAATTATATCACGTATACATCACAGTATTTTAATTATTCAGAGAGCTGTAATATCACAAATGTAATTTGTTCTGTGTCCTGTCGGAGGTAGAGAAAGCCTGTTTAAAAAGCACGTAGTGATTCATACACAGAGCACATACAAAACAAAGCATTTCACGTGCTACTTTAGTTACGATGGGATTTGAGAAACTAGTTAATTAAATGATTTTAAGATAAATTTTATAATGTTCTACTTTAATGACAAAATAAACTACGTGATTAAAGTGGAAATTTCGAGATTAAAGTTGACATTTCGTGCTTTTTCTCCCCAATGTGTGCCTATTTTTTTTTCTCTGTACCCTAATAAGCTTTCATATGACACTCAGACGGTGAGCTACGACTCGCCTTTTCACCGCGACTTTGATATTTGACAACTTTTTTTATTTTGGGCACTTTGCGACTTTGTGAACTTGAGCTTTCGAGTTTCTTCGACACTCTATGTCACTCGATCAACTTCCTTTTATTGTTTATACCACTGTTTAAACCAACAAATAGTACATTTTCCTTGCCCCCACTTGGTATTCGCTGAAAATTTCCCCCGTGCTTTTGCCATTGCCTTTTCACAAAACGCTGAGCTTAAGGGGTATTTATAATAATTTGCATATTCAAAGAGGCATAATTCTGGGAGGAGTCAGGGTGGGACGGCAGGTGCGTGCACGTACGTTACTTTTCACGCTGACCGGGATTTATGGAGCGGAAGAACGTGGAAGTTGGCGTTTGCACAAATTTATGCATCTGGATTTTTTTGTGTGCACTCACATTTCCGCTTTTGTCCGTACGCCATGTTATAGTGTGAATCCTATGCACACCGTTATGCATGAGGCCCCTGGTGACTGGCTTGGAACATTAAAATGCAATCCTAAACTTCTTACTAGATCTCCAAACTGGTTCATTCTCAACTTAAAGGTTGTTTTTCCTCTCTTGTATCTCAGGTTGTGGGCATTAATTTTCCTCAAGTTCTCTTCCATATTATTCCTCTTTGAATATCACTTTACCTGAAACACAGAAATCTCTTCTGAAAACGCAAGCTGAGTATCATAGAAATCAGAAGAAAACAAGCAGGCAGCCATCATCTCAGGGCATTCATCGCTTACCTTCTTGTGCTGTTTGCAGTGGGTCTTCTTCCAAACCTGCCACTTGAAGTCCAGATGACTGTCAATACACATGATGAGGTAAAGGCAAAGAGCTTGACACACCATAAAAAAGATGGCCTTCATGGTCAACTGTAGAAAGTTAGAATTGGAAGTGAAATTAACAGGTTACCTTGAGTGGTCTCACATCATTTAAGTTTGTTTAGCATTCAGTTTCTCATTATCACAATCAATCATTCATTCTTTGATTCCAATACAGAATAGCAGGAGAGTACACTCCACAATATAACCTTGAACATGGCGCCTGTGAGTCACATGAAACAGTCACTCCTACACTAAGCTGTCTGAGAATAAACCGATCAACTGAAGGTGCAAAGATAGACAAATCAAATTAAAAGAAAAAATCTGCACATGTAATATAGTACAATGCAAATCATTCAAGGATTTAATGATTTTATTTCAGTGACCCTTTACACAACTGTGTCTCAGTTACACAAAACAAACAAAGTAACTACAATGAAAAAAATATTCATAATATCAGAGAGATAGCCCAGAATAAATCATACATGTAATGTGATTAAGCAAGAGTACAATAAATAAGTCAGGAAGAAACTATAAAAGATGATTTATCAAATAATTAGGGCTTTCAATTAAATTTCATTAAGTCAAGTAATTGTTGCATTATTCTGGCCAATTTCCTTGAGAAATTTAAATTTGGTTATTAAGAAAGAAAGAAAGAAAGAAAGAAAGAAAGAAAGAAAGAAAGAAAGAAAGAAAGAAAGAAAGAAAGACTTTGAAATCAATATAACAAAGGTAACAGAGGAACAACACATCTCAACACACACAAAAAAAGAATAAACAAATCTTATATCAAAATTTCAAAAGTTCCTGGTTCTGAAATTTACAAATTGCTTTATTAACCCACAACCCTTTTATAAAAGCCTCTGAATAGTAAGTCATTTTATAGAACTTGTACTCCAAATACATCCTGGCCTGCACCAGACCTACAAACATCATGAGCAAATCATTCTCCTTGTCTGATTTGGTCTTCTCTTTCTGAGACTTATAAATGGCTGCCTTTGCAGGCCTATTCAGAAAATCCCCAATCTTATATTCAGTCTGATTCCCTTTACTCCCAGAAACACTCTAAATAAATAAATGATTGTTGAAATACAAGTTGGGGCGGCACGGTGGCGCAGTGGGTAGCACTGCTGCATCGCAGTTGGGAGATCTGGGGACCTGGGTTCGCTTCCCGGGTCCTCCCTGCGTGGGTTTTCTCCGAGTGCTCCGGTTTCCTCCCACAGTCCAAAGACATGCAGGGTAGGTGGATTGGCGATTCTAAAATTGGCCCTAGTGTGTGCTTGGTGTGTTTGTGTGTGTCCTGCGGTGGGTTGGCACCCTGCCCGGGACTGGTTCCTGCCTTGTGCCCTGTGTTGGCTGGGATTGGCTCCAGCAGACGCCCCGTGACCCTGTGTTCAGATTTAGCGGGTTGGAAAATGGATGGATGGATTAAATACAAGTTAAGAACAGTAGGAATGGAGGTAAGAACATGTAAAAGATGTTGAAGTCTAAAACACAACAGAGAACAGTGAAAGATGGCCTCTCTCTCTCTTTCTCTTTCCACATTAAGGTGGTTTGTCTGTGACTGAAAGATCAATCAGCTCAAAATTAATTAACAGCAATGGTGCCAAGCAGCACACACCATTAAAAATCATCAGTTCTCCTGTTCCATGGTGGTCTATACAAGTTCTGTCAATCCCATGCTGATGTTTCTGCTTCCCCCAGGTCTGCTCCTCCAGGGTGTCTCAGGTGTCTTCAACACTTGCTTTTGGTGATGTACCCACACACATATTCTGCTCAAGTTATACGCTGCCACAATCCTCAGAGTCTGACATATTCTAAGTAGAAAGGGGTCTGTCCACATCATTATTGCTCCTGTGAGAAATGGGCCTGTTTAAGTTTGATTGCTGGCACAGTGACATCAATCTTAAATGTCTGATCCTAGTTCCTATTAGAGGGGGTTCTCTAGATTACAGTGCACTCTAGTTTTATTTTGATACAGTCCTTAGCATATGAAATATTCAAAGAAGAAGAGTGCCTATGCAGGCCCTTATGCCTATGGTAAGGTTGGGCATTTTTGGGTTAGCGCTGCTAGTGTTGTCTTGCTCCAGTTCCTATTGCAGGAAAGTCTGTAGATTACATTTCACTCTGGTTCCATGTCAACACAATCCTTAGTTTTGAAGATATTAAAATGAGATCTGTGCAGGTCCTTACTCCTATGTGTAGAATTTCCCTATCTTGGTCAGTCTTGATGGTACAGGGTTAACAGCCTTAAAAGTATGAACCCTATAACTCATATTAGATGAGGGTCTGTAGATTAGAGTCCACCCAGGTTTCATGTTGACACATTTTGAGCTTTTAAGTTATTGAAATGATACGACGGCCTATGCAGGCCTTAATTAATGCTGTGAGGTTGGGCATGTTTGGGTTAGTGTTGCTGGCACAGACTGACAGTAGTTCTTTTTCTGTGGACTGAAAACATATTGAAATATTAAATAAATCAACATTAGGAACTGGCGGCAGCAGCACCTAGCAGAGGTAATTTTAAGTTCTGGTCGTTTTGTCTGCTAGTCTGGTGTAACAAAAAGGCACTATATCAACGCCTTACCCGACAGACAGACATGGGAGACACACTTCTAAAACAAATAAATGTTTTTGAATTTATTCTTTACCACATGGGAAACGCCTTTCCCATTTCCCACAGGCACAACACAGTCCCAATAAGTACTGAAACACACACACTTTTCTACTTTTCTTCTTTTCCTTCCTCCTCTACTCCCAACTATGGCTCAAGGAGTGGTATCTGCTGGTCTCTTACATAGTTCACCCGGCAGTGCTCCAGGTGTTTGATTACACATTTCTGGCAGCACTTCCGGGTGTGGTTGGCGAACTGCCCATAAGGGTTCGGCAACTCTTGCTGCAGCACCCCCTGGCGGCACCTGCGGATCCCAACAGGGCTGTACCAAACTCCAACTCCCATGAATCCCTGCGGGAGTCCGAGGCACTGCTACAACCCAGGGGGGGTTGCAATCTGGCGTCCTGAGGGAGGTAACGCTCAGTCCATGCTTGCTTCCTAGGTTCTCCCAGTGTGGAGGCGTCCTGGCCGGCAGGCTACACTCATCTGTTCTGGATCCGGTTCAGCTTCACTTGCTATGGGCCACCAGGTGGCACTGTCCTTAAAACTCACTATAGTTAAAAAAAAAAAAACACAAAGGTATCAAAATTTTGTGCTCCGTGTAGGCTGTAGTCTCTTTTTGACAAAGTGAGATATGTGGGCAAATATTTTTGAGACTGGACCAAAGGTGTGGAATTACACAAAGAACAAACTCCCACATCCTGAGCTTTATATATTAGATTTGACTTCTCTGTTTAATGTTTTGCACACAAATCCTTTCCACATCACACTGTACAGATACTGTAATCAAATACGTATTTATGTGCATCTGTGCACGTTTGTTTAGTACGTAATTATTGGTTACATTAGATATAACTGCATTTTTCTGATTTAAATCATTTTAATAAAATGTTAGTGTTTGAAAGTACAGTTTTAAAGGAAAATGTGCCAGAAACAAATAAATGCAAAGCAAACTGTTTTAAATAAACATTTTACTAGGACCAAATTAATTTTTTGCATTCTTATATGTTTATTTTATTAAATATACTAAAAGTTAAGCTTACTTACTTATTCAAATTAGTTAATACAGTAAAAACGCTCCGTGATGTAATATTTGATAACTATATATATATTTTTGAAAAATAAAAAAAACTATTCGTATTAAGTTAATTAATACTGTGATGGCATCTTTATTAAGCACACGTATTTTAAAAATATTTCCATCAGTGCCTAAATTAAAAGAGGAAAAGGATTACTCAGCCCTTTTAATTTTTTACAGCTTTATTTAAAGACATGTAATTAAAAAGCTCTTTTAAAAAATGCACCGTTTCCTGCCATGTGTCACTGAAACAAATACTGGAGTTTGTAAATGAATGAGGGCGTTTTAAAAATTCAATGGTTTACGCATAAATGTTTATTTTCGTATCCATAACTTACCTTAAATGCTAACGGGAATTGTCAATTACAACTCACTGTTTTCAAGAACCTGCCGTCTGCCTTCATGTTGAAGCGAACAGCAGAGCTGTCGGGGACTTTTATTCTGTTGAATTTTGTTGCCTGCGTCACTGTATTTGTCGCTGCCGCGTGACGCCATCAAAGGGCGACGGAGGCTGAAACAACACTCTGCCGTTTGGCACTTGAGTGGGTAGACAGAGCAAGAGATGAGAGGCTGGTATCAAGTGAGGCAGAAGTGCGAATGAGTTTAGAAATAATTACCAAGAGACAGACAGAGAGGGTAAGTGCTCTGCTCGCGGTTTGTGGACGTGTGAGTTTTCATTCGCTTACTGCCCGAAATTTGAATAACAGGCGAACGTGTCCGTCAGCCCACAACTGAACTTTGCTCGAATGAATACCTATGTGGTCCGCTTGGCTTTCCAACTCATCTGTGTGTATTTGCTTTACCTAATCGGGTTCACATCGCCCACACACCGCCCTTCATCTGTTCATTTCTTTTCGTATCTCCCTTCAGTCGTGCTCTTCTCAAATCGCCGAGTTCGTGGAGGCGGCCATTCCTTACAAGCTGCCCTTTGATTTCTGCTTTTCTTTCATCGTCCAGTCTTCGATGTTCAGTTTAAAGAGGTCAGTGGAGCTAATGACCGGGTGTACATTAAAAGAGCAACAACGACATATACGCGTCTGATAAGTAAAAGAGAAAAACGAACTGAACAAATAGGAATTCGTGACAGTGGAGAAGAATCCGAGTGGATACGAGCTGAGAACGAATACACATATATACTGTAAAGTAAGAAAAAAATTGATGTGCTGCCTCACTGTTTTATTACTCATTTAACTTTCCTGTAGAAATGAACACTGATAACTAGAATAGGTGTTGGACTTCATCATCCTCACTGTGTGTGTGTGTGTGTGTGTCTATATACAAACTGCTTAATTCAGTTTAAATAGCATACACTTACAGTCATGGCCGTAATTATCAGCGCCCCTGGAATTTTCCCAAACAATGCACCATTTCTCCCAGAAAATTGTTGCAATTACAAATGTTTTGGTATACATGTTTATTTCCTTTATGTGCATTGGAACAACACAAAAAAACGAGAGAAAAAAGCCAAATCTGACATCATGTCACACAGAACTCCAAAAATGGGCCAGACAAAATTATTGGCACCGTTTCAAAATTGTGGGTAAATCGTTTTATTTCAAGCACAAGATGCTCGTTTGAACTCACCTGTGGCAAGAAACAGGTGCTGACAATACAGCAATCACACCTGAAGCCAGTTAAAATGGAGAAAAGTTGACTCAACCTTTCTGTTGTGTGCCTGAGTGTGCCACACTAAGCATGGAGAACAGAAAGAAGAGCAGAGAATTGTCTGAGGACTTGAGAACAAAAATTGTGGAAAAATATCAACAATCTCAAGACTACAAGTCCATCTCCAGAGATCTTCATGTTCCTTTGTCCACTGTGCGCAACATAATCAAGAAGTTCACAACACATGGCACTGTAGCTAATCTCCCTGGACGTGGACAGAAGAGAAAAATTGATAAAAGACTGCAAAGAAGGATAGTCCGAATGGTGGATAAACAACCCCAATCAGCTTCAAAACATATTCAAGTTATTCTGCAGACTCAGGGTGCAACAGTGTCAGCTCGAACTATCCTTCGACATCTGAACGAAATGAAATGCTATGGCAGGAGAGCCAGGAGGACCCCACTGCTGACACAGAAACATAAAAAAGCCAGACTGGAGTTTGCCAAAATGTACTTGAGGAAGCTAAAATCCTTCTGGGCGAATGTCTTGTGGACAGATGAGACCAAGGTAGAGCTCATCATTCTACTGTTTACAGAAAACGGAATGAGGCCTACGAAGAAAAGAACACAGTACTTACAGTCAAACATGGTGGAGGTTCTAAGATGTTTTAGGGATGTTTTGCTGCCTCTGGCACTGGATGCCTTGACTGTGTGGAAGGCATCATGAAATCTGAAGACTACCAAAAGATATTGGGACACAATGTAGGGCCCAGTGTCAGAAAACTGGGTCTGCGTCAGAGGTCATGGGTGTTCCAGCAGGACAATGACCCCAAACATACCTCTAAAAGCACCCAGAAATGGTTGAAGACAAAGCGCTGGAGAGTTCTGAAGTGGCCAGCAATGAGTCCGGATCTAAATCCTATTGAACACTTATGGACAGATCTCAAAATTGCTATTGGGAGAAGGCGCCCTTCAAATCTGATAGACCTTGAGCAGTTTGCAAAAGAAGACTGGGCGGAAATTCCAGTTGAGAGGTGTAACAAGCTTGTTGATGGTTATAGGAAGCGCTTAATTTCAGTTATTTTTTCCAAAGGGCGTGCAACCAAATATTAAGTAGAGGGTGCCAATAATTTTGTCCAGCCCGGTTTTTGAGTTTTGTGTGAAATCATGTCAGATTTGGCTTTTTTCTCTGTTTTTTTGTGTACTGTAGTTCTAATGCACATAAAGGAAATAAACATGTATACCAAAACATTTGTAATTGCAACAATTTTCTGGGAGAAATGGTGAATTTTCTGAGAAAATTCCAGGGGTGCTGATAATTTCGGCCATGAATGTAAGTAAATTGATTGGGTGAAGAATTTTGTGGATTTTTAAAATTTTTTATATATAATGACAATTCGTGTTAATGCCTAAGCTAGTACATTTACATTTACTTATTTGGCTGACGCCTTTATCCAAGGTGACTTACAACATTTATGATACAGTTGGTTACATTTCTTTTTAGTTTTCCAGTGGGAGCGCAGGCAGGTCAGGTGAGTTGCTCAGGGTCACACAGAGTCAGTAGCGGGATTTGAACACATCTGAAGTCCAAAGCCTTAACCACTACACCATACTGCCTGCCACTAGTAATGCCTGTTTCTGCGTAGTACAGACATTATTAAAGATTTGAGGTCAGTGTGACTGCCTTGCAGCTCCAGCAGACTGAATTTGAACCTCAGCCTGTTTATTGTGTGTATGCAGTTTCCACGTGTGCCTTGTTGTTTTCTCCCACTTTCTAAAGGTGTGTGGGTATAATGGACTGTCAAATCTAACTTGGCCTGGTGTGGTTGTGGACAATAACATGAGTGTACCCTTTGATGAGCCATAGTTTATATCCTGCCCTGTGCTGGTACTCTGGTTTTCTTCCCATATCCCATTGACTGCCATTTGTATTTGTTTTGTACCTGATTATGTTGGTCAGGAGGAGGCTAAGTAGCATAAAGTGGCCCCTATATGTAGGTTTATCATGCTGAGTTCACTGAGGCAGTGTGGGTTACCCCTTGTGCTACCAGGCACTCTTAGGTGAACACTAATGCCAGGCCTCTTCTGGACAAGGTCCTCTTTGTTTTAATTAAAACTAGGGGGCTCCTCCCCCTGCTTGCTTCGCTCGCCCAACCCCGGGTTTGGTTAACCGGATATACAATTTAAAGAAATTATTTTCATGGGAATTGTTACATATGCATTATTTTTACTTTTACTTTAAAACTTTAGTAAAAACAATACATGTCCTTTATTTCTGGCCCCGGGCGTGGTTAAGTCTGTCTTGCAGGACGTATAACGATGCTCGTGTTGTGACTGGGTGTGGCTGAACGCACGCTAAGGAGAAGCCATCTGATCATCTGCTGTAGAGCTGTAATGAATGAGTTATTTCCCCTACAACCCCACCCCCAACCCCCCACCCTGGGGCGCACTACGCACCAGCCACTTCGTGTCACTGCCTCTCGTGTTGTGAAGAGGGGGTCTGAACGCACACTAACGGAATACGGTCGCTCCTCGGAAACCCCCTCTTAAACGGTGATAGAATGGGAAACAAATACATTTTTTTGACTTCCTCTATGTTCGATTAGCTGGCTTGCTGCTGCTGCTTGTGCTGTTCTGTTGCACATGTTGCGCTGTGCATCGGTCATTTAAAAGCCTGTACAGCAGCTGTCCTTTTGTCTCACTTCCTTGTCTCGCAGGATCTTAAAGTGTCTCCGAGAAAATCACGTCTCAATCCAAGATTTTTTTATCATAATAGAGAGATATTCTTAAATGTCAGTAATCTGTGGTTCTTTGTCTTGACTCTCCTTTTATGGTTACCCATGAGAAATTGGTCAATTAGGAGCAAACACCTCCAGACAGCTCAAAGGATGACTGAGGCACACAGGACATTCACCACACCACCGTCGCAATATCAGAAGGAACTGGTAATTTAATAAGGGGTTTATGACTGTATTAAAAATGAAATGGCTTCTGATTTTGTGTGTTTGTTTGCAACATTTACTTCTACAAAGATGGAATCCATGAACATGAAACCTTATTCTGAGTTGCTGAAAACAAAGCAGAAGTTCTGTTTTAGAGTTTTAAACAGATGCCTTCAGACATTCATAAGGACTTGTTCCATGTATCTGCTGTCCTCCATCACTAAGCATCTTTTTCTAGACAGCTTGATTTGTAAACCCTGTGCTGAAGCCTAATGCTTCTTGTGCCACTACAGGAGTCTCTAAACTGTGCAGTCAAAATTGCTCATATTTGGACAGAAGCACTTCATATGATAAACTGACTAGATTAATTCATTGAGGGCTGAATATTTTTTCCAAAAAACTCAGTTTTCTGAAAAGAACACAAAGCAATGATAAGTCAACATAAAATGTCTGTTGCTTTGTGCTGTGCCTGCTGTTGGCGCATGTTTGGCATCTCTGGTGGCAGTGGTTGCATGGGCCTCACTGGTCAGCAGGAATGCACGGTGGGCCAGCTGCCTGGCTGACTTCGCAAAGCAGATGGGTGGTGGTTGCGGTTGCAGTGTGACGCAATATGGTTTGTACCTCTTGTCATCATAAGTGGTGGTTCTCCCAGGCAAACGTTGCTGTAGGCGCATCAGCTACACGAAAGTGTTCAGTGCCACGATCAGCTGGGGACCGATCAGATGATGCTGGTACCTCACTTTTGTTTTTGACATCCATCTCCAGATCACTTGCATCAAACTCGGAGTCTGACAGGTCAGAGTCCAATTTGACGAAATTACGT
This sequence comes from Erpetoichthys calabaricus, assembly GCF_900747795.2. NCBI lineage: Eukaryota > Metazoa > Chordata > Cladistia > Polypteriformes > Polypteridae > Erpetoichthys > Erpetoichthys calabaricus. The sequence goes on along the minus strand of NC_041394.2, from coordinate 341,892,792 downwards.
AAAATGTCCATGGAGTATTTTGCTTTGCACATTCGCTTTGGTCTCTTGCCAGATGTCGGTGCCATTTTAGAAGTTGTTTGCTCTTCGCTACTCATGCACGTGTAGGGAATCGAGGTTAAATCAACACAGCTTTGTAACTTTCCTTCTAGCAAAGAGAGTTGAACTAAAATGTAACGGTGAGTTTTGTTGCAGTTTACAGCTGATTACTGTCCTCTACTCCTGAATTTTGACAGATGTCGACATCAGCCCTGAAACTGTTAAGCATGTTGGAGAACGTCACATATGGTATTTACGCGTGTACCACACGCACATTTATTCCCGAAAATTAGCATTAGAAAATCAGGTGCGTGTCATACACGAGGACATTTTTTTTTTTGTGATGTTTACTTCTTCTGCTTGGACTCGCTCGTGTGCGTTCTCTCTCTCTCTCTCTCTCTCTCTCTCTCTCGCTCGTTCGCTCGCGCGCGTTCTCTCTCTCTCACTCGTTCGCTCACGCGCGTTCTCTCTCTCTCTCTCGCTCGCGCGCGTTCTCTCTCTCTCTCGCTCGCGCGTTTTCTCTCTCTCTCTCTCTCATCATGCAACAAAACAGAAGTGCATTTCATGGACAACGTGCCCTAAACGCTTTCTATACAATCACAACGCGCGTCGTACACGGGGCAAATTTTTTTCACGATTATCTTTGTAAACATTAGGGTGCATGTCTAACATGAGGGCATGTGGTACACGAGTAAATACGGTATATTAATTAAAAATCCAAAGTAGTGCTGGTTTATTGGACATTTAACCACACATTCACTGAGACTGTATATTTTAGTTCTTTGTTTTAAGTAGAAAACATTTCAGAAATAGCTTATTGTTATTATTATTATTATTATGAAGTCCTTACACTGCGATCAGACTGGTGAGTGAGACAGGACTGCCACACACCCTTAACGCTTGTATTGAACTGATCCGTTAAATGCAGGATGCTGTCAGTTCATTGAGTTACATATCTGATTAATTATGGGATGCATCAGGTTCCATTACAGTGGTGAATCAAACTTTTAACATCAAAATTACACACATATAATACAAATGAGCTCAATATAACTTAACAAATGAAAAAGCAAGCAAAAATGCATAGGTTTTGCATTGTAGACCTCCACCCCCAAACCGACACTCATATGCCAAAGGTTAACAAGAACGTGATACGGATTGATTTCAAACTCCAAATGCCACCTTCAGCTGACCAGCAGAAGGGCTGGAAAATAATAAAGTCAAAAATAATTCAAACCCAAGGAAACACTGATCAACACAGAGCCACTGTTAAGAGTAAAATGAAAGCTTATCACGTTCTAATAGCCACTTTGTTGGATGGATTATCGAGCAGGGTTAAGATTTAGCTGTTGAGTTTTATGCCTAAAGATCAAGGCTCCGGCTTTTAATCTCAATCAGCAAGACCCATCTTCTAAATCAAAGTAAACCCAAGATCATAAAATCAATCTTAAAACCACAATCCGCTCAAATGTTTACCTTGCCTGCCCATCTCAGTCAATACACACAGCGTCTTTTACACAGCATAGTAATCACCTCCTAGAAATCCTCACTCTCTAAGTGCTGCCCTCTTAAACCCATCAGCACAAGTCACACGTCTGCCCAAAGATTTCACCTCTGTGCTACCTACAGTCTCACGGCCCAGTTAATGAGCAGACCAGTAGAGCCTCACTCAGTAACTGACTTGGGCTACATAATTGTTATATTAACCTCGCTCTTCTGAACTTGCGCTCGAAAAACAAATTCAAAGCATGTGCACCGATTCCAACAAACACAGAAAGCAAATCAGCGCTTGGCACTTTAAACTCCATTAGCATCTGTCCCTGTAATGGCGGCGCAATAAAAGATAGATAGATAGAATTCTTTATTGTCATTATGCATACACATAACGAAATTTTTTGTTGGTAGGACTCGGCTTCATGGCAGAATATTTAAAATACATAATACACTATAAATAATAAAATAAACATAATAAGTATAAAAGACAGCAGCAATAAAACTTTAATCCCAGACTAATGTACTAAAGTACACCTGCAGAGACCAGTGATCTGTGTGTGTGGGTCTGCAGGGGAGTATTACGAGTGTGTGTGTTTGATTATGAGGGAAAGTGTGTGTGCGCATGTCTACAGGGGGGCAGGTTAGGGGTAGATGTATGTGTGTGTATCAGCAGGGGCAGATGGACTTCACAGCTCTGGGGTAAAAGCTGTCTTTCAGTCTGCTGGTGCGTGTTTTTATGTTTCTGTACCGCTTTCCCGAAGGCAGTGGTACAAACAGTCCATTTATCGGATGGGTGAGATCCGCAGCTATACATTTGGCCCTCTTCTGCACCCTTCCAGCATATACAGAGTCCAGGACTAGGAGACATCACCACTGTAATGTGTGTGGACAATATCAAGTTCTTGTGTATCCACATCACATCGGATCTGACCTGGTCTTTGAACACATCTCACCTGGTAAAGAAGACCCAGCAAAGACTCTTCTTTCTCAGGAAGATGAGACATGCTGGATTCTCTTCTCGGCTGCTAACAAACTTCTACAGATCCACTATAGAAAGCTTTCTCTGTCACAGTATGACAGTGTGGTATGGATGTCGCAGGAGATCAAATCAGGTCAGTCAGCCATTTACTTCTACAGAAGGGAAGTTCACAGTTCAACAGAACAAAGCACTTTAAAACTTATAATGTGAACTGGGGTGGGGGGGGGGTTATAAAACCTGATACTATAATCAAATATTATGATCGAGTCCGAGTGTAATAGGGGGATTAGGGACTTTTTATGAATGATTACCAGGGAAAGGGTTGTCTAACCTGCTGACAAAAACAGAAGGTAAGCACATGTCAGCCAAGGCTAGCAAACCCATTATTTCATTTGTTCATGGTCTTCCATTGCAGCCTGAATGTTTTCAGCAAAGCTCCTCATTCTTCTTCCCCTTCTTGACGTGTCTGTTTCTTAACACAATCCCATGGACCCTACTTGTATAAACATTCCTCAACATAACGGATAACACAATTCTTGGACCCCAAAAATACTGTTATTTAATCCATGTAGGCTTAAACCACAACTGTATGTGATGTTTCTTTCTATTGAGTCTGCACTCCGCTCCAAAGTTTTTCATGATTTGATGTGAAGTGCGGTGCTATCAACAAGCTATGAACTGACTGACTTGATGTAAACTTAACTGAGATGGTGTCATAAAATGAAATTCAAATAACTTTACATCTTGAATGGTGCATTTGTAATGAGGGTCAATTCTGCTCTTTCCACAGAAAACCACCTATTTATGGTAATATTTAGATGGATGTTAAAGAGAAGACATGTGTCGGTGATGCAGTCATGGAGGGAAAGACCACAAATGTTAAGGAGGAAGACTGTGAATGGGAATCTGTCCACTGTAAACAGGAGAGTCTGGGCATTAAGGAGGAGGATCGTGAACTGGGGTCAGTGGACATTAAAGAAGAGGCCGAAGAGAAGTCTGTCAGTATTGAGACACACAACCATACAAGTTTGGAGGCAGCTGAGGAAGACACCCTTCATAATGGGTGTCAAGATGAATTGGTGACTGGGTTAGACTCTTCTCAAAGCAGACCCTGTTCATCTCCAGAACCTTCTGTCAATGTAAAATCTGAATCATTAGAGTCTGACGCAAAGAGGACTGAGAAAATTGCATCTGTTAGAACTTGCAAAGATCAGCCACCACCTACAAAAAAGTCTGGAGAAAGTAAGTATAGAATAATAATGTGCAAGTTTTAAGATTGGTGATTGTGGCCCTGAAAGAGGTGGGTTTTGTGTTTTTATGTTGTTTTTTATTTTGTTTTTCATGCAGTTTCAGAGTTCATCAATGTTAATGTTGTAAGACTTAGTAATTTGCTGTTCTTCTGTTATAGTTGTGTTTTTATGCAAAAGTTCCAAGCATGTCATAAAAAAGAGTGCTCAACAGAAGGACAGTTGTATGTAAACCCTTTGGAATTCCCAGGATATTTGCTTTTATTCCTCTTAATAATGCGGTCTGATCTTCAACTCAATAGTCCCAATAGCAGATAAACCCAGTCTCCATAAACTAATAACACAGAATTGGACACCTTCTTGTCAGTCCTGAACACATTTAAGCATTCATTAAGCATTCACTGGTCAGTCTTCTGTACTAACTAGTTGACCCATCTATAGCAGCAATGGCCTCCACCAAATATTTTGTGTAGCTGCTGGTCAGTCTTGAATTTCAGCCATTCCTCCTTTCCAAACTTTTCAGTTCGTTTAGGTCTGTGATCCCTTTCCTGATCAGTGCCCATATTTATCAAGCAGCTCAGAGTAGAACACTATCCTAATTGGCTCCAAAATATCAGAGTGATGCAAAGTTGGTCCTACTTTTAGGAGTTGGAACAAAGGCATTTTAATAATTCTCCTAATTCGGTAATCTGTTCCTGACTTCACCAGGATTTAGTCGAGCTTGTCCGCTGTCCTAGAAACTGCCTAAAGATGGCATTCAGGTAGAGGTTGGTATACACATCCCGGGAAGTGCAGAAAGTTTTGGAAGCACAGGACAGCAATGATCTTGATTTGACAGAGATGGAATGTTTGTAACATCTTGTTCTGTACACGATCATTCCGTATACAGGGAGAAGACATGCATGTTTTTTCAAAATGAAAGTGTTACTAATGTTATGTACAGAATGCACCTTTGCAATAGTGATGATTTGGGTAAGTCACAACCAACTATTTCTTGAATTTTGCACCAAACACTTAGATAGATAGATAGATAGATAGATAGATAGAGAGATACTGTATTACTCCCAAGGGGAAATTCTCATACTCCAGCAGCAGCATACTGATAAAGACAACATTAAATTAAAGAGTGATAACAATGCAGGTATAACAGACAGACAATAACTTTGTATAATGTTAACGTTTACCCCCCCGGGTGGAATTGAAGAGTCGCATAGTGTGGGGGAGGAATGATCTCCTCAGTCTGTCAGTGGAGCAGGACAGTGACAGCAGTCTGTCGCTGAAGCTGCTCCTCTGTCTGGAGATGATACTGTTCAGTGGATGCAGTGGATTCTCCATGATTGACAGGAGCCTGCTCAGCGCCCGTCGCTCTGCCATAGATGTCAAACTGTCCAGCTCCATGCCTACAATAGAGCCTGCCTTTCTCACCGGTTTGTCCAGGCGTGAGGTGTCCCTCTTCTTTATGCTGCCTCCCCAGCACACCACTGCGTAGAAGAGGGCACTCACCACAACTGTCTGATAGAACATCTGCAGCATCTTATTGCAGATGTTGAAGGACGCCAGCCTTCTAAGGAAGTATGGTCGGCTCTGTCCTTTTTTACACAGACAATCAGTATTGGCAGTGCAGTCCAATTTATCATCCAGCTGCACACCCAGGTATTTATAGGTCTGCACCCTCTGCACACAGTCACCTCTGATAATCACAGGGTCCGTGAGGGGCCTGGGCCTCCTAAAATCCACCACCAGCTCCTTGGTTTTGCTGGTGTTCAGGTGTAGGTGGTTTGAGTCGCACCATTTAACAAAGTCCTTGATTAGGTCCCTATACTCCTCCTCCTGCCCACTCCTGATGCAGCCTACGATAGCAGTGTCGTCAGCGAACTTTTGCACGTGGCAGGACTCCAAGTTGTATTGGAAGTCTGATGTATATAGGCTGAACAGGTCCGGAGAAAGTACAGTCCCCTGCGGCGCTCCTGTGTTGCTGACTACAATGTCAGACCTGCAGTCCCCGAGATGCACATACTGAGGTCTGTCTGTAAGATAGTCCACGATCCATGCCACTAGGTATGAATCTACTCCCATCTCTGTCAGCTTGTCCCTAAGGAGCAGAGGTTGGATGGTGTTGAAGGCACTAGAGAAGTCCAGAAACATAATTCTTACAGCACCACTGCCTCTGTCCAAGTGGGAGAGGGATCGGTGTAGCATGTAGGTGATGGCATCCTCCACTCCCACCTTCTCCTGGTATGCGAACTGCAGAGGTTCGAGGGCATGGAGGACCTGTGGCCTCAGGTGGTGAAGCAGCAGCCACTCCATGGTCTTCATCACATGTGACGTCACTTGAGGAAAAATGCAGATTTATATGTTTTCCACCACTCCACATGTGGTAATGTCAAAATCAAGCAATGGGCACAGAAATAAACGTGATTGCCCAAAGTGTGGACAGGCCGCATATGTAAGTTGTCAGGCGATATCACCGTATCAAGACACAGGTGTTCATGGATGCAGAATGTACTATAGTAGCCAGTATATTACTCTGAAGACAAGTGTGGCGGGGTGGGTGTTTGACAGCAAAACATCACACAGGTACACTGAACTTTGCATTCACTAAAGTCCTGGAATGTTTGTGTTACGGTACACAAACCTGGGAAGGTTCAAGCAGGCAGTTGCCTTACACAAGATTGTGTGTGGGGGTCATGGAGAGAGGCACTTCACTTCACAGTACACTGCAAGAGTGAACACAAATTATTGCTGAGGCTATTTTCAGTATAACTTAGTTTATTAAGGGTGTTCCATGGCAATAACTGCAGGAAGGTGATTCTTCTGACTGTGAACCGGTGGATCATTCATTGTTAAATAAACACACTTGCTATCAGGCTTAACTCTTTTAGTACGTGTGGCTCAGTTCTTCCATATCAGTGCTTGTTATTCATTATGTTGCTATGAAGTGGTAAAAATTACATGTAGCTTAGTGCAGTATCCTACCTTATTATGTTTTCCTTTTTCTTCTTCTACTTTGAATATTGTTATCATTTTTGTGGTGAAGCCACAGCGCTAGCATCAGAAAAATACAAATCATCAAAGATTTCCAGGAAAACTACAAATGTTATCTTAAGTTATCACTTTGTGGCTCGAGCTCCTGTAAAATCACGATGTTATTCCTTCTTACACATGAGCTCTTTTTCCTAGCTGGTAGTAACAGTAGAATGCTTCATAAATACTTCTCATGCTACTCTGAGATAGGACAAGGTTTAGTTCAATTCCTAGGATTAATAATGAGCCACTTGATAAATACAGGCTCAGATGTGTTCAGTTCACGCAACAGCATCTCTACTTTTGTGGAGATCTGGACTCTGATTCGCCATTTCATAACACCAGCCTTTCACTTCTTGTTTCATTACTGAACTTCTATTAAACTTCTACTCCCCTGACATTCTCCAGTTAGGTTTCTTGGTAACATTTCTTGTGTTCAGTTGTTTTCAATGGCCCTGAAGGATCAAGCTGTGATGATCCCTCCATTATGAGGTTTCGGTGTTGGCGTGCAGAGTTCTTATGCCTCCGGACATGGTGTTGTGCATTAGGACCAAAGAGTACTACTTTGGTCTCATTCGTCCACAGAACATTGTGTGGTGCGAACCATCCAGGTGGTCTTTTTTTAAGTTTGAGATGTGCAGTGATGCTTTTCTTAGACGGCAGTGATTTCCTTGACGGTGTTGCCCTTCCATAAACCTCATTCTTTCTAGCATAGCATAACACCCATTTTTTTAAAATAGTTACAATGGTACTATAATGAGTTAAACTGCTGTGTATTTAGGGACCTCTGTTCACTGGATATGCTAGCCCTTACATCTCTCTTTTTTTATAAGAACTGTTGCTTTTGTTCATCGGACATTAGTGCCTTCTCGTGGACACTGGACGAAATTAAACCCAGCAACAAAGTGACGGATGCCAGACATTGTATTGTTTTTTTTTTTATATACTAAGAGATGTTTTCTTTCCCATAGGCACATGGACTTGGACTTTCTCAAGTTAAAAAGATTTCTCTTCCCCCCCAGGATTTCTTTCCACCTCTGCTGTCTTGCTGTAATCTTTGCAGGATGCCTACTCCATTACTGAATTTGCCCCATTTTGTAAACCACTTGATTTCTGATTGTCGGACACCCAGCCATTTCAGAATTCTTTTGTCACCTTTTCCAATTTTTTGCATCTCTACAGTTCTTTTAATGCTGTTTTAACAACCTTTAAAAAGTATCTTTTTTTGGACACCTTAGCTATTTGCTAAACAAGCAAGCTTGATAAACTAAATGGTCTCCTCAGTTGTCAATGTTGTTACGTTCCTGTCCTTTATGTTCATGAACAGTTCTTATTGAGGAAAGCCGAACGTGCCATTATCCACACTTTTTGTACCTTTTCATAGGGCTGGGCACCTCCTAGCCACGCCTCCGGTCTCATCCCATTGGTTCAAGCACAACTCCAGTGAGTTTCTAAGGAGGTCATTAGCGTAGAGGGCCACAGATTGGACTATAAATGCTTTAATGATGTGACCAGAATTGACAGTCTGAGAGGTGGCATGATTGAAGTGTTTTATTTGGCTGTACTGTATTAATCCTGAGGGGAAATTGTCATTTTGTATGACCTTTGTATGAAAGGAATTAGTGCAGTGAATCAAAGCCACTACTTTAAAATAAATTCTCTAACAAGAACATGGGTACACAGTTGGAAACTTGTTAAGGGTAAATTTTTGCAGAAATGTGTAAGTTTTTCTTCAAATCAAAGGAATTCTGCTGGATTGGCTTTATTTATGAATTTGAGAATTTTTAAGGCCTAAAATTAGGTTGCCTTCTCTTCTTGAGCCTAAAGACATTTAATTTCCTTCAGTTTGTACCACTTCCCAGAAATTCAACTTTACCTCAGAGCATCAGCACAATTGGATACTGCTGTCTTTAATAATAATAAAATATTGCAGGATGTCCATGTCCCCCACATTAATACTATCGGACGACCACTTGGTGACTATTAGTATAGTGAACATTAGCAATTCCACAACCAAAAATAATAATTAGTTACAACACAAACCCCTCCAAACAACAGATATATTTCCAAAATAAAGTACAATGTTGGCAAAAATGTACCGACTCTGACTCCTAAAAAATTTAAATTGTAATGAAAAAAAATACAGCAAGTTCAAATGTCCCATTTCACAAACAACTGTCATAATTAAGTACTTATCTGATGTAAGAATAAAGCCCAGTGCATAGTTGTGTTACTACTAGTGTGAAGTTCAGTTGCGCTATTATACTACCTGACATTTACATATTGTAATCTGGATTATGGTACATTACAAAAAGTGTTTTCATTTTATTTCAGATATAATGTGTTTAACAAGTTAATTTGAGTGTAAACAAGTGTAATGATGTAGATGGAGGTGTGTGCTATGGCCTGATGTGTGTTTAGGGGTTCTTGTCTTTTGTTTAAACTGGCCAATACGGTAGAGAGTCAGCTTCGTAGCCAGTAGTTCTGTGCTAAAATGACGTGTATGTTGCATTCCTTCAATCAACATGGAAAATACATTAGCATATTAAATACAGAGGAGTCGGAGTCAGAAGTACTGGAAACTAACAAGTCGGAGTCTAAGGATTTATCTACCAATTCCACAGCCCTGAAGAAAACAAGCTAAAAAAGTCTTCTTTTTTCCCTTATTCAGTTCTTGTAAATGATTAACTTAAATGATTATTGTTTTTGTTATTTTAGCTATTTTTAATAACTATAACCAAATACATAATTAGTGGTGTGTAGTGGAGGGGTTTTCATGGTCTTATATGCTAGAAACTCATGAAGCCGTGTAGCTACGCAGTGCAGCCTGTCTACATGTTGTTGCAGAGCTGTCACAGGGTTATATTACATTTAACCCCTTGTATATGATTGGCGTGAAATTGCTTCAAACCGCTTCCAGCCTGAATGCAGCTGAGGTGGCATATGTATCCCGCCAATGCCAGTTGATGCATATTTGATACGTACCAAGGATCGTATTCGAAGCTCTGATCACGCCATCTAGCAGTCAAAGTGGAAACTGCATCCACCCGATGGAAGCAAAGGGTTGGTGTGGCTATTAATTTCAAGAAATTGTCCAAATTTGAGATAAGTTATGCTAAGATAAACATATGTACCAGCTTATTGTTTGCTTGCGTGCTACATTCAAATGAACAATCTCCACTTAATTTCAACAGTGTAATTGCAGACCACAGTACCTAAGAGGGCAGCTATGTAATGCCCCAACATCACGAAACGCCCTCAACATCAGTCACGTAACACCCATCGCATTAGACTATGGTTAACATTAGGGCCCCATTATGCTATGGTTAAGATTAGGGTTATCTCTGTCAAAAGGCATTTTGTGACTGTTGTTGTGGGCATTACCTGACCAATGTCATAGGTATTGCAGGCTGCAGCGAGACCCTTCTCCTTAATTTAGCATCTGCTTGACAACAAAAAGTGGCAACAAGGGGTTAAGAGGACTGAAAACAAACCTGCAAGGCCAGCCTTGTTGCCTATGCACTTAATGCTTCTAGGGTTGGCATGTGAGGCTTGTGTGCCTCAGTGGTCCTTAGATTGATGATGTTTGGAAATGTTTGCTCGTGACTGGGTTAGTCCATTGTTTATCTTGAGTGCAACTGGTACCAGAATACCAGTGATCCACTGTGGTGGTGTCTACCCTGGGGCTAATGGATCTGGATAGTTTGGTAAAGAGAAGTGCTGAGCTGTCAACTGATCATCGTTCGGTGTTGTGCTAACTCAGGAAGATGACCCACACAGGTAATGAAAGAGTGTGAGTAGGCCACATTGAGAGTTCAATAGTGGAGGCCATTAGAACCAGCTCTGGCCAGATGTCTGTTGGTTCATCTCATGAGAGCTGCCCTAGGAGTCTTTGGAAAACACTAGCAGTAAGACGGATTGTCCAGATGATGAAAGAGGTTTTCCATGTCACGTCAAGTGACTGAAATGAACCAAAAAGCTGGTAGCTTCCCATCTTTGATTAATAAAAACCTACAAAACGTGTTTTAGAAACACTTGTGTCAATGCCAGAATTAAGTATCCTTTGTTCATTTATCATTTTAGTTCAATTTAATTTATTTTTCTGTAGAACTCTTAATTGAGTACAGACTTGGAGATCTTCCGTCTATAATGCTATGACAGAAACAATTACACATAAAACCTATTAGCTGTCAGTCTCTGTTAACCATCAGGGCCAAAAAATACAAAAATAAAAAAAAGCACCTTCCCATACCTGTAATACTACTGCCGTGTTGTACGCTGTGAGCTGTGCACATTGGAACAACTCTCCCTTCTGCTAGCACGTAGTGTTCTTCCACAGCACCATGTGTCAGGCCATATTTTGAAATCATAGTGTCAGTTACGTACCTTCAGCTTTAGTAGCGTTTCGTAGCTTTGCTCTTTAATTTGCTATACATTGTTACGGCTCATAAATGTAAGTGTGTGGTGTTGAAATTGTCAGAAAACGGCAAAAGTGCTTCAAGTATTGCTTCAAATTGTGGAGTAGGAAGAACAACAGTGAACAATATAAAGCGTGATACCAACAAAATTGAAAAACTTGTTAAAAATGGAAAGCACCGATGGTAATATTCTGTTATATTTTGTTAATATGTTGTGACTTGCAGGCAGCTTGTGATGTGCTGTTGAGGAGTGTGTAATGAATGCTTTATGTAATGGAGCCAGGTGAAGGGCTTCTGTTCTGTAAGGGATGGGCACGTCTGTTAGGAGATGAGTGACAGGAGAAGTTAAGAGAAAAAGGAAGGTGCGGTGGAAGGAAGTTTTGAGTAGGGAGTCAGAGGACAATAAGTAGGAGTGTTTGAGGTATAGAGAGAAAAGGAATATGAGTGTCAGGAACTAAACTGATTGGTAGGGAAAGCTTTATTTTATTGTTTTGGTGGTGTGCTCCGTAACCCAGATAATGGAGTATAAGACAGGGCACCGTTTGTTACGGAACAAAGACTATAAGTAAAATGTAGAAAACTCCAGTACCTCCGAGTTGTGTTTCCTAATTACGCTGGTCATTACAATATTATGTTAACCCTTTAACCGCCAACTCCCTAAATATTCCCCACGCCAGGCGAAATCTGAACAATTTTCGTTTTTTTACTTTTTTACATTTTTTTTACATTTTTTACATTTATTCAAGCAGTATTGACCACTAAATGTTGTGTAAGTTCTAGAAATGGGCAAACACATAATAAAACACAAAATGTACCTTTTCTCAGGCTTCTGGATTTATTGTCAACTACAAAAATGGAACAGTCAAAAGTAATTCAAAAGTCAAAAGTAGTTCAGTCAATCATAGTTTCATTCCCAGTATTTGAGTTTGCTGTGCCACAGGCCAAAGCAGGGAACTGCACAAAGTCCTGGATTGCTGGGACACTTTGAGCAGAAGGTCTTGACGTCTCTACGCTGACCCTTCTTTGAACAGACATGACAGCGTTTTTCTGAAAGTCCAAAGTCCTTACATTCATCTGGCAACACTGCTGAAATACTACTCATAGGATCCTCTTTGCCAGTGTATACACGAAATCTATAAATGTAACCTGAATTCTCAGCTAAGCAAAACATCTTGATACCAAACCGTGCCCTTTTCAATGGTAGATACTGTCGAAACTGTAAGCGGCCCTTCCACGACAATAAACTTTCATCAACTGCAACTGACGGTCCTGGCATGTAGGGCAACTGAAATGCTTCAAATAAATGATCAATCAAAGGACGTAGCTTGAACAAGTGGTCGCGGTTTGGATCTTTCTTATCTGGCTTGTTTCTGTTGTCATTCAAATGAAAGAATTTCAGCAGCAAAGAGAATCGGTTACGTGTCATGACAGCTGCAAAAACAGGTGTTGCATACATAGGATCTGTAGACCAGTACATCTCAATATCTGGTTTTCTGATTATTCCCATCAACATCAAAATCCCAATGAATTTTTTCATTTCATTTTCATCAGTGTCAAACCAAGCACGAACACGGGAATGTGGAGGTAAATTGGGATTTTTTCTCAATAAACTGTGCTGCATACAGATTTGTCTGATGAACAAAATGTCTGATCAAATCAGGTGACACAAACAGCTCATAAAACTGCTCAGCAGTGTAATTGTTTACATCAACAATAAAGCCACACGTTCCCTCAAACGAATGCAGAAAAGGTAGTTCACCACGGGCAGCAGCCCAGCTGAGATGCTGGGGATACACCCACTCAGCGCCGTCATCCGATGCGTCTTCATTCACAGTATCATGCAGCGCACGTTGCTGCTCATCACTGTCGCTAAAATCTTCTTCAGAACTGCTACAATCATGATCAGAACTGTCCAAAATCGCCTGCAAAGCCTCACTTGAAGTCAGTTTACGTTTCGCCATATTCACAGCTGTTACATGCGAATCATGTCACATGACCGGCCAAAACAACCACAGACTTGTCGAAATACAACGTAGTAATAATACCCACGCCAAACCGTCAGTTATACTACTTGCCAGGCATTCATATAACCACAGGCAAATGTGCCGGATAATTCCGGCAGTATGGCGTTAGCAATAAAACAACGGTGCCGGATATATCCGGCAGAGGGCGGTTAAGGGGTTAATTAATTAATTTTGTTAATACTAAATTATATTTTGTTTTGTAAATAAACTAGCAAAATACCCGCGCTTCGCAGCGGTGAAGTACTGCTTTAAAATTTTAAATAATAAACTGAGGGAAAATGTACCAATAATTATTTGTTAAGGATCTCTTTGTATACCACGTTGTCAGTTCGCCCCTCCGGTTGTAATATGACCAAGCTGTGCGCTGAGCTTACTCTTGAGCATGCAACGTATAGTCGGCCATGTGAAAAGCAATCTTGCCTCAAATCAATGCCAACCTTTTGTAGGGTCTGTCCCTGAGACTTATTAATTGTCATTGTGAAGCAGAGCCTTACTGGAAATTGGAGGTGTTTGAATTGAAATGGGAGATCAGAGGGTATAACGGGGATGCGAGGAATAAAAACTCTCTCCCCTGAGCCACCGCCAGTAAAAATAGTTGCCTCAATTAGGTTCTTTTGCAGGCATGTGACCTGAAGTCTCGTGCCATTGCAAAGTTTCGGTGGCTGTAAGTTTCTCAGTAACATTATTGGTGCCCCAACCTTCAAAATTAGATTATGCTCAGGAGTGCCTGGAGGATTCAGAGTGTGGACCAAGCTGCAGGCTATGGATGTATATATGTACGTAAATAGGATTCAGTTAGCGTTGAGAACCCGCGTACCAAATTTCTTGAAGATGGGCCCATTAAGTAACAAAGACCGTTGGAAAGTTCAATATGGTGGCTGACAGTGGTGTCATACCACCGAAATAAGTATGTACATCGGTTTCGGTTAGCGCAGGGAAGCCGCCTACCAAATTTTGTGAAGATGGGGCCATAAATAAGAAAGTTTAACATGGCGGACGTTGTCGACCGTTATGACCGTTACGTATAGAATTTCGAAATGCAACCTGCTTAACTTTTGTGAGTAAGCTGTAAGGAATGAGCCTGCCAAATTTCAGCCTTCTACCTACACGGGAAGTTGGAGAGTTAGTGATGAGTGAGTCAGTGAGGGCTTTGCCTTTTATTAGTATAGATGTATATGTATATATATATATATAAAATATATACTCTGTGTGTGTGTATATATATATATATATATATATATATATATATATATATATATATATATATATATAGCTGTACCCGGCCACGCGTTGCTGTGGCTCAGTCTGGTTAAAATGAAAAGAAAGAAAAAAGAAAGCGCACGTTTCTAATATGCTTAATTTCACAATGCTTGTGGGTATACAATATTTTTTGTTGTTCCATTGTCTGTGCAGAATGTTAGACTGAATAATATTGTTAAGTTCGTAGACGCCTTTGTTTTTGGCTGCAAGAATAGCTCGTTCACTCAGCCAATCGTGATTCTTATAATTGGTTTGAATATTGGGAAATACTTTTTCAACCAATTCTTCTTTTGACGTCACTAAATTGCAGAAGTTATGAGGCAAATAAATTCGCCCTGAGGTCAGATCAACCGGCACCTTTCCGTTCCCAATTTCCAGATTTCTCCAACCCCGTTATTGACCATTTGCATTATTTGATCGTAAATGCCTTTTTGCTGAAGCGTTAGCTTAGGAATATTTGATTGCACGTACGACAAAAGATCACCCGTGTTGTAATTTTGTTCACGACGCAATTCTACATCGAACGAAGCAGCAGCAGATTGATTCGGTGATGGCATTCCCAATTGATTGAGAACTTTGTTCGCGATTTCTAAGCACAAATCTTCAATCATTATCAACGCTTAGTTGTAGATTTCTGCTGTGAAATCCATATTTATATTTGAATTTTACTTGCACATTCAATGGAAAATATCTTCAGCCATGTGCGATTTATATTTCTCCCATAACTGTGTTGGAGATGAAGGAGAGCAGGCAGTCAATATGATTGCAAACAATGCACGAATTTGATTTGGATGTGACATGTTGCATGCGTCATTAATGTATATATCCCAGTGTCGGTCGTTCTCCAATAAATTCAGAGCTTGACATGCACTTCGGAAAGTGGCATGTGTAACGCCGTTGACAATTCTCAATTGCTGGAAAGACGTCGGACCGGGCACATTTACCAACAGCATGTGAACAAAGAAGCATTCATCTTGATTGGGATGCACGGTGTACAGTCTGCCTATTGTAGTTTCTTTGAATATGCTAGGTTGTCCGTTGACTCGCTCTCCTCGTTTGCGTTGTTCAAATGATTTTCTACTCGCACTCCATGTGTAATACGTAGGCACTTCTGAATACAGCAGTGTTTTCGCAAACACGTCATTTTGACATAACGTAAAGAAAGCAGTTAACGTTGTAGCCGGTGGATTCAGGGCTATTTGTTGCACATTTGCAGCTGTGAAATAAACGCGTTGTCCATTTTCTAGATGTACTACTAAGGGAACAACATCTGGACCTCGTTTATGTATGGAAAATGAAAGAATTCGCCATACAGCTTCATTGCTGCTTTATGTATCTTCCAGCCTAATACTGTGCGATTTCATCGATATGTATGACCGCATTCCTATCACTTCTTTCTGGTTGCACGCCAAAAACTGCCATGTCGCTGCCTTTATTCACGTACTTACAAATGTATTTGATCAAAACATTGAAATAGAATCGTAAAATATTTAGTATAGTGTGTGTTGCTTTTACGTCAGATGGCGCTGTGTTTTCAAAAAAAGCATGTTTTTACTTGTCACAGGTGTGACATCTATTTAATATGTATATAAAAACATGCGCGTATTCGAATGCAATGTTGTGTCAAAATTTCAAAGCAATCGGTGAAGAACTTTCAGAGAGTTAAGGTTTTGAACAAATGAACATTTACATTTTTATTTATATAGATGTATATAAATATAATATGTATATATATGGTTTTGGCTGCCAAGCGCTTTTTTTCCAACCTAGAAGACGTCTCTTGAGATCCGTTTAATCGCCTCGTTGATTGCATGTCTTCCAAGGTAGTTTCAATATCCATTTCCTGCAGCGAGTCATCTCCCCTTTTATGAGTGACTGTGTTAGTGGCCGTACTTCGTACAGGTCTTTGAACGCACTGAATACTTGTAACTGGTGTCGCCCGTCGGCTACTTTCGACAGGGAATGGAAGCAATTATTGAGTAACAAAAAT
Source organism: Erpetoichthys calabaricus (assembly GCF_900747795.2). Lineage (NCBI taxonomy): Eukaryota > Metazoa > Chordata > Cladistia > Polypteriformes > Polypteridae > Erpetoichthys > Erpetoichthys calabaricus. Next base: position 341,876,320 of record NC_041394.2, on the reverse strand, counting down.
TATTTGTAAGTGATTTCGCATTGAAGAAATAGTAAAAACTTGATCACTTGGGTCAATACCTAAAGAAATACACACAGCAAATGCAATTGAGAATACACCAGAATCTGTATGATTTAATTGTTGCTGTGTGTCTTCATAAACTATGGGAGGTTTGTAAGGAAACAAAGCATGAAGGAAACGAAGCTACTCTTCGGTGAGGTTGAATTTTTTATCAGCGTTTAAACTGTCATAGACATGAATTACAGCACCATCATAATAGGTACACATCCAGTGAGTCACTCGTTCAGTAGCTGCAGAAGGTAATATTTGAATATGTTTTGCATTTTGTGGAATGGGCATTATAGGTATGTCAGGAGTCCACATTAGCAAAACCTTTTGAGGTTGGAAAAGTGTATGCGCAGCTAAAATTTCGTTGAATTTGCTCATGTGATCTGTTGATAAATAATCATTATTTACCAACTCATTCATTGCAAAATCTGACAGTGGTAAGATCACTCTTTCCATAACGCTAAACACAAACACTAAGTAGACACTAACACTAAAAAATGGCAACACCGCCGGGAAGAACACTAAATGAGATAAAGTAAAAGTCTACTAAACTTTTTTATTATAACTGCTTTATTGTAGCAGGTGAGGGGACGCTCGCGCACGCTTGTTGTTGCCGCTCCTCCCTGTTAACAACACTTTTCGCAAAATTTGCCTTAATTCTGCACTTTCTTACGCTTGTTTTATTTAATTTATTGTACGTATAGTTCGTAGATACAGCTGACTCGAATTGCATGGATTTGGCTTAATATTTACAGATTTTATGGACTCCACTTTACTGGGAACAGCTGAGTCTGTAGATCACGGGACGAGACCTACGAATATTTCTTTGTACCTGACGATCTAGCACCTCGGGGTGATCTGTCTCCGTGATTATATTCGCTATGCTGATCTGCTCCCGTTTCATCTTACAGTACTCTACGACCGGGAACTGATCTGATGTTCATACTAACCTGGTTTATGGCTTATGGCTCCGGGGCGATCACGCCTGAAATTACCAAGCGTTACTGTTTATGGCTGTGTATTGGAACATCCAAATCCTGCTTCCCCCTCCTGCTGTGCTTTCTGCTGCTTGCTATCGCCGCTCACCTACGCTACCACACCCGCCTGTCCTACCGGCTCCGTTGTGCTGTGCTGCTTCTACACTGCTATCAGCTAAGTATCACTCACTATTTTAGCGCTTTGAGTACTGAGAAAAGCGCTATATAAATGTAATGAATTATTATTATTTATTATTAAACACTAAAGTACAAAAACGAAGTAGAAAGTAATACTAAACCGCAACACCGCCGGGAACACCAGCACACCGCGTCTACTTAACACTAAGAAACACTAAGTAGAAACACTAAAGGAAAAAATACTATTCAGTAAGTGCCGCGTCTACTAAACAGTAATTCAGTAAAGGAGAAAGGACGGCAAGACCGCGTCAGCTGCGGAGCTCAGCTCGGAGCGAAATGAAGTGAATGAAATGAGGTGAATGGGAGGGGAGATGATCATGTGACTCCCCCACCTGCCTTAACTCTCCGTCCCTCCACAAACATAGTCTCTCGGATCCCAACTCGCCTTTCGCACACCACATCTACTAAACACTAAGTAGAAACACTAAAGGAAAAAGTACTATTCAGTAAGCACCGCATCTACTAAACAGTAAAGGAGAAAGGACTAAACACTATGGAAAAAGAACGGCAAGACGGCGTCAGCTGCGGAGCTCAGCTCGGAGCGAAATGAAGTGAATGAAATGAGGTGAATGGGAGGGGAGATGATCACGTGACTCCAACACCCGCCTTAATTCTCCGTCCCTCCACAAACACACAAACACAGCCACACGGATCCTAACTCTCCTTTATATATATAGATATGACCATTCTCTAATGTGCAGTATATCATTTTTAAAGTAACTGTTCTGTTATCCGTTGTAAGAGACGGCCGGCAGCTCAATCCGACCGGGATGCCCCTGAGATGGAAGGATGGGGGAAGGCAGCTTTTCGAGGTTACTGCCTCCCCCAAGATGCTAGATGGCAGCTTCCCTGGACTGCAGCGGTGCCCTGGATTCCTGCAGGGTATTATGGGACATGGAGTTCGGTAACACAGCCCTGCTGGGTACCATGGGTGCTGCCAGGGGACGCTGTGAGAAGATGGTGGGAGAATAAATTCTCACCTAGCATGGAAGTACTAATGGATCACAAGGACGGAAGCCCCGAAGTACTACCGGGCTGATTAAAGAACTTGAGTTCTCCCTCTGACCCGGAAGTGCTACCAAGTCACGTGAGAGGAAGAACAGAGGCACTTCTGTAGTCGTTTAAATAGTCATTGACCCGGAAGAACCAGCAGGCAAGCCTGATTCGGGTGGATGGTGGATGAAGCTTGCTGGGAGGTGTGGAGGAGAAGAGAATTGTGTTTATTATTATGAATTGTGAATCACATGCTTATTTAGTGTGGCTGAGGTGCTTGGAGGCACTGTTTATAGAAGAAAAAAGAATTAAAGATCCTCTTTGTACTTTTACCCTGTGTCCTGAGCGTTTGTCTGTTGGGTTTAAAGGGGCAACAGTGCCACCTAGTGTTCACACCGTCTTTTCTTCTACAGTCTGTCACAGCCTTAGTCCCAACCCCTGAAAGATAATCAAGGTTTTATTGTACACCAGACAATATTTACACACATGAACATACAAATTAAATTGAAAACACAGTGTAAAAGAGCACATTGCAGTGCAAGCCATATAAATTATTCCTGCCATTAAGAATTTAAAGGAGACAGTCAATGTTACTGGTGTTTCATCACGCTGACCAGTCCTGGTTTCAGAGCAAACACAAATAACTGGACTCATCCTGGGTTTTCTAATTTTTTCTTCCCAGATCACTGTTTCTCCTGTATACCAGTACATTCATATGTTACTTTGTTCATTTCTTTGTTTTGCTTTGGTGATTTAAGGAAGCCATTTTGATATATGTTTTGGTGTAAGTGTTTTTTGTCTAAGTGTGGAGGAAATGTTGGGGTGGTTACTTAATTTTAAAGATGTTTTCACCTGTTTTGCATGCACTCTCTTTTATAAATGAAAAACTTTAATACCTTGATAACTGAAGATCATCACTTTTTACCTCTTTTATTCAAATAAAAAGAGCATATTTTGAATGACATTTTCAGACTGTTGACAACATTTTAAAGTAGTTCTGTAATCTTGTCAGTTGTGCCTGTCACACATGCTGTGTCTAACTTACAGTGATTGTGCTTAGGTTGAGTGTCTTTCCACATGCAGCTTAAGTTTTACAATTCCTTGTATTTATCAATGGCTGTTCCAGATTTCAACCAGCATTTATTTAATGTGGTTAACTATTGTCAGTAATAGTGCATTGGTTTGAAAATAAGCTTTTGTTTTTCCTTTTAAATTTCATACAGGAGACAACCCTCACTGCTGTTCTGCATGTGGAAAACAATTCAGTAACAGTAGTAATCTTCAGAAACACACCAGAATTCACACTGGGGAGAAGCCATTTTGCTGTATTGAATGTGGCAAACAATTCTTTGAGAAAAGCAATCTTCAAAGCCACAAAAGAATTCACACAGGAGAGAAGCCATATTGGTGTAATGAATGTGGCAAACAGTTTTCGCAAAGAAGCCATCTTCAGAGTCACAAACAAATTCACACGGGAGAAAAGCCACATTGCTGTTCTGTATGTGGCAAGCGATTTTCTCGCAGGAGTAGTCTTTGGAGGCACACAAGAACTCGAACTGGAGGAAAGCCGTACTGTTGTCCTGAATGTAATAAACAATTCTGTAACAGTAGTAAACTTCAGAGCCATAAACTAATTCATATAGGAGAAAAGCCATATTGCTGTTCTGAATGTGGCAAACGATTTTGTCACAGGAGTACTCTTCAAAGACACACAAAAATTCACACAGGAGAGAAGCCATGTTGCTGTGATGAATGTGGCAAACAATTTTCACAAAAAAGCTATCTTCAGAGCCACAAACGAATTCACACAGGGGAGAAGCCGTATTGCTGTAATGAATGTGGCAGTCAGTTTTCACAAAAAATCTATCTTCAGAGCCACAAAAGAATTCACACCGGAGAGAAGTCATATTGCTGTAATGAATGTGGCAAACAGTTTTCTAGTAGGAGTAGTCTTTGGAGGCACACAAGAATTCGAACTGGAGAAAAGTCGTATTTCTGTGCTGAATGTGGCAAACAATTCTGTAATAGCAGTAAACTTAAGAGACACAAAACAATTCACACTGGAGCGAAGCCATATTGCTGTTCTGAATGTGGCAAACGATTCTGTCGCCGAAGTACTCTTCAAAGACACACTAGGATTCACACTGGGGAGAAGCCGTATTGTTGTAAGGACTGTGGCAGACAATTGTCTGACAGGAGTTCTCTTTGGAGGCACACAAGAATTCACACTGGAGGGAAGCCATATTTCTCTGACAGGATCAATCTTCAGAACCACACAAAAATTCACACTGAAGAGAAACCATATTGCTGTTTGGAATGTGGCAAACTATTTTCACGAAAGGGCAATCTTCAGAGACACACACGAACTCACACAAGTTCACAGATATAATGGAAAACATGCTGTTCCTGCAACAGTCCCCTGTGGATTAAGGACTTACCCATGGATGGCTCATAAGTGGCAAACTATGACCAAAAATGAATGCTTAAACATGATTGCACTAGGCAGCAGCCTGTGCAGGTGACAACAGTAGAAATAGATTGTACAACTGATATAATCTGCCAAAACAGAGCTAGGAACTCCCTCATCTGGTTGCTGGGTGTGTAGTTTGGACTGTCACGACTAAACAGTGAGGTTCACTCCTGTCTCGATAATAAGCACACCAACAAACTTTAACAAAATATTACACCAAAAGAAGGCTTATGTTCTGAACTGTTATTAGGTAAAAATGAAATGTGCCATTTCTTTATCTGCCCAAAAATATTGTACTAGGGTGTTTAACAAGGTATTATAAATGGTTTTTGTAAGTGTGTGTGTCTTTAGTTTTTCTCAACTACATCTACATTTTTTGGAATTATTTTTAATGTGTGAAAAATAGAGAGGTTTAATATGTCAAAAGTATGTAAATTTAAGGCTTTTTATTTATAAAAAATATACAACTCAGTTTGAATTTCATGCATAATAGATGGGATTCTTCCAGGGTAACTACAACTACATTTTACTTGGCTTTGGGTGTTTCGTCGTAGGTTTATAAAGAACAATGTGATCATCATGTGATACCTTGTTTTTCTTAACGTGTGTACCTGCTCAATTTATATACTTACAGTTTTCTGACATTTTAACTGAAAAAATGCATCATGCAACTTCAAACAAATACTAATAAGTTGCCATGTAAATTAGTGGATATAAAAATAATTCATAATAAATTCTTTAAAGGTACCCTTTTCAAATCAGATTGGTCAAAAAAGAAAACACTTTGTGGAGATCACATGGATGCGATCGAGTTAAATTGTTTGTGGGATGCCTGCTGTAGCTGCGTTTTTCCAAAATTAACAAAGTTCAGCAGCTGTAGCATAAAAAATGGGATTCAACAAAAGCCTGACACGCTGAAATGATTCCACAGACAAAATATCTTCGTTTTTAAAAGTTTTAGTTAAAATTCAAAGTAAAACAGTCCACACAAAAAAGAGAAAATTAAAATAGCAAAAAGAAGAGAAAAATTCTGTTCAAAGCTTAAATCTTGTTACATTTATAATCGTTACAAATTGTTTCTGAACCATTTCAAAACAGTCAGAAAACTGTATGCCTGTCCCATTTCTAAGCTAAAAATGGGTCTTTTAAGTCGCAATGTACTGGGACCACCTATTCTAAACAACAACCAACTCAATAAACACACTGTTTCTTAATTATAGCAAGAAAGTTCTATCTCTTACTAACTTACAGGGAGTGAAACTATACCATTGTCTATGACTATGACAGAAATTTATATTCTATTCAAATTAAGCAAACATTAATACAGTAGAACCTCTGGTCACAAACATTTCTGAACACGTACAAATTGGATTACGATCAAAAACTTTGCATCTGTTCACGACAACACACTCTGGTGGCAAACAAAAACACTAGTGGCCAGTTTCCCTACGCGTGTTCATACGCGCCGATGATTTCCGCACGTGTTCAGTCTCTCCCTGTACATCGTTTCCATCAGACATGCGTGCATTCACTGTGAACTCTTTGGCTCTATTTTGTGTGCTTTTGCATTAATTTTGCAATTAACCATGGCCTCTAAGCTAGTGAAGAGTGGTAGTGTTGGTAAAAAGAAAGGTTCAAAGAAAATTGAAATCCAATTAAAGAAAGAAATCATTGAAAAGGATGAGCGTGGTGTTCATGTTGCTGATCTTGCCACCAAGTACAAGAATTCGAAATCTATTAGAAATCTATGGATTTCTAATGAAATCTTCCTTCGCGGAGCCAGACTCTCCCTCAAAATTGTAACCTCCTCTCCACCCATCTTTCTCCTCACTTTCTTCACGCCAGAACTCGACTCGTGCAAGGTTAGTTTTCTTGGTTGTTTATGGCTAGTTTTTGTATAAATTAAGGATTTTTCAAACTTTTATTTTTTTTCCCTGTGCTTAAAACAGTGAGCGGTTCATAAGGGTGTAGCGTGATCTCTTGTAGTGTTAGTTTTCTCTGTTGTTCAAGGTTTTCTCAGTGTTATTCAATGTTTTTACATTTAGTTTACTATTACACTGTGCATTCTATGGTTTAATTAACTATTTTTGTGCTTAAAAACCTTAAAAAAAATATTTACATACAGTTCGTATGGGCTGGAACAGATTCATTGTATTTACATACAATCTTATGGGGAAATTACGTTTAGGTTGCGTCCAGAGTTTTGGAACGAATTACGGTTGTGACCCTCAGAGGTACCACTGTATGAGTTTACCTCAAAGCTTTAACTTCCTAAGATTGGCTCTTATGTGCTGATGATCACCTATTATTTTTAGGCAATCCATCTTCTCATCTTTCCCACTTGATTAGGGTGTTTAAGTCATTTAAAGTCTGTCAAGATATACAATTTGTGGGACACTTCTCCCATTTAACACTTCTTGTAGTAAATGCTGTTTCCCTGCATCAACTCAAGCAACTGGCTCTATTAGATATTGAGGTATTGACAGTTTTCCAATACTGCAAAATTATCATTGTATCTTCAACATTATTAAAGATTCACTTGCTTACATGGTCATGTTTTCTGCAGTTGTTTTGTTGACATAAGCTGTCCATAATTTCTCATAGACAAATCATCCAAAAATTTGATGTTGAGATTTTCATGAATCTCGAAGTTTTAGGCGTCCCTGACTTTCTCATACACAAAGTATAGGGAAAGTATTGGAATCGTCCAAAAATTCCATTTCGAGATTTTGATAAATCTCGATGTTTTAGAACTCCCTGAGTCTGAAAATACCATTTTTGGAATTAATATCTGTGTGTGTATGTAAACACGATAATGTGAGTGCACTTTCACTTAGGTCCACCAAATTTTGCATACAAGTATTAGGTACAAAATGTAGATTTCTATCAACTTTTGGGCTATTTCTGCTAACCGGATGTGGTACTTTACCTTTTATTCATGCAGCTGCAGAGTCCGATTTATTCAGATTTACTTTTATAATAATTGCTCAATATATACTGCTCAAAAAAATTAAAGGAACACTATTTAATGAGAGTATAGTATCAAGTCAATGAAACCTGTGGGCTATTGATCTGGTCAGTTAAGTAGCAGAGGGGCTTGTTAATTAGTTTCAGCTGCTTTGGTGCACGGAGGGGGCAACAATGAGACGACCCCCAAAACAGGAATGAATGGTTTAACAGGTGGAGGCCACTGGCATTTTTCCCCCCCTCATCTGTTTTTTCACTCGTTTTCCATTTGGCTACGGTCAGTGTCACTACTGGTAGCATGAGGTGGCGATACCTGGACCCTACAGAACTGGCAGAGGTCATCCAACTTCTCTAGGATGGCTGGCACATCAATACGTGCCATTGCCAGAGGGTCTGCTGTGTCTCCCAGCACAGTCTCAAGGGCATGGAGGAGATTCCAGGAGACAGGCAGTTACTGTAGGAGAGCTGGACAGGGCCCCTCGTAGAAGGTCCTTAACCTATCAGCAGGACTGACCGGTATCTGTTGCTTTGGGCAAGGAGGAACAGGATGAGCACTGCCAGAGCCTGCCTGACCTCCAGCAGATAGACCACTGGTGTGAATGTCTCTGACCAAACAATCAGAAGCAGACTTCATGAGGGTGGCCAGAGGGCCCAACATCCTCTAGTGGGCCCTGTGCTCACTGCTCGATTGGCATTTGCCATCAAACACCAGAATTGACAGGTCCACCACTGGCGGATGCCCTGTGCTTTTCACAGATGAGAGCAGGTTCACCCTGAGCACATGTGACAGACGTGAAAGGGTCTGGAGAAGCCGTGGAGAATGTTATACTGCCTGTAACATCTTTACCAGATATACCAGTGATGGTATATCTGGGGAGGCATACCCATGGAGGGACGCACAGACCTCTACAGCCTAGACAACTAAATAATTAAGTTATCTTAATTTTATAATAATACTAGACAAAGAGCCCGTTTCGACAACGTAAGATGAAACGTGCACGAGTTTGTGTCAGCAGTGTATGAAGAACAAATGATAAGTAACGAAGAAGTTGTTTTGTAATGATTGTAGTCCTCTTTACTCATTACTGTACAGGCTTGTACTGTTAGCTGATGAATTTTCCAGGCCTATAGTATAATATTGAATGATGAATGTTCCAGTACAATATGGAATAGTAATAAGTATAAGCACCACAAACCTGATATAGGTGTATTGAATGAATGCGTAATTGAATCAGAATGCGTAATTAGGCCTCGAGCTGTAGTCGAAATGGCCTTTCAGGCCTCTAGAGCTTTAATCGTAGTCGCCTTTCTCTTTGAATTTTTGCGGCCGTAAATCCGCCGCCTGCTGCGATGTTGGGGTTGGATGTCGGTCGAAGTCGCCTTTCTCTTTGAATTTTCGTGGCCGTAAATCCGCCGCCTGCTGCGATGTTGGTCTCATAAGGTTTTTCGGGCAGCTGCGCAGAAGGCGACTGTGCATTCGGCTTCGGACAGACATGAGTGAGTGAGTCAGGAGGCTGGCGAATTATGTATTAAGATAATCTTCTATCACAGCTCCAGCTGATTGAAAACTCAACTGCAAGAGTCCTGACACAGACTGGCAACAGCGAGCACATCACAGCCATCCTGCTCCACCTTCACTGCTCCCTGTGTCTTACAGGATTGAATATCAAATTCTGTTATTGACCTGCTCACTAAGGTCCTCTGATTGTGTGCCCCCCACTTACCTGCACTCTGTGGGTAACAGCAGGGCCTTCAGCTGTATATAGCGCTCTGACTGTGGAACGACCTCCCAAAATTAATGACATCAGCTGACTCCATTCATTTGTTTTAACTCATTTGTTTAGGAGGACGTTAAACAGACCTGACATTCTGCCCCTTCTTTCAGTTTACCCCCTCTATCTGTCCAGGTACTCAGGGTTTGAATTTTTATCACAATTTATGTTATTTGCTCAAGATTTTTTTATAGTATTATATGTTGTATTTTAGTCTTCATTATTGTCTTTTATTCTATTTGAATGTTTTGTATATCCTGTATTTATCTTTATTTAGCGAAGATATTATTTGTAGCCAATGTTATATCGGTCCTGTTGTTCTTTTTGAATTTTGGGCAGGGTGCTATATAAATAAATTGTGTTCTTATTAGTATTTTTATTTTTTTCTTTTGATGGCCCATTGTTTATAATAATAAGTGACATAAACTAGAGCAGTTCTATATAAGGCAATTAATGTATTGCATAATTCAGTATAGAATATGTATTGCCATTTTCTTCACATACATGTTTAAAAATATTAGATTGGCTTAAAAGTTTATTCTAAATTGGTTTAGAACAATATTGCACAAATGCATAGTACATTTTAAAAAACATAATCACTTTTGTTATTAACATTTTACTAAACTCTTAACGTGGTGTAAACATTATAATTATATTGTATAGTTCGTTTCATGAATGTAAACGAAAAACTATTTTCAATTAACACAGATTATGTTTAGTTTGATGTATGACACGATGTGATGGCAGAAACCCTCTGAACTTCACAATGATGCGTATTATTTGGTTTCTAAACGGGTCTTTCACCCGACGTTACTTTCCGGGCTTTGCCGAGACCTACCGAAACCTTCCAAAAGTAATTTTACGAAGTCGGTCCTGAAACGACGGAGGCGTCACTTCCGGGTTCTGTAACTGCGGGTCTACAACTGCGGGTCTCAAACTGCAGTGACGTATGGTGCTGTGGCTCTGCAAGTGGATAGTATTGGCACATTAGGCACGGGCACGGCGATGTCAGCTAGGGGAACATGCATGATATGAAAACGTGAAACGTAGCGCACACGTGAGCGAAGAGATCAAAAACAATCACTGCTTTATGCGCGTGCGTTAGTCCTGAATCAAAGAGTCTTCAGTTTTGAAACTCCACGTGTATGAGCCAGAGCTCCCGGTCAGACAATTTCTACAAAAAAAGCTATAAGTACGTACCCCTCTTGTTTGTCACATCTTGCCCTCCAGTCGACTGATTAGTGCTAGAACAGCATTCCTGATTATGTTTTCTCTTCCAGTGATCGCCGGTGGTCACGTACCCAAGCTAATAGATTTACACAGCGAAGCGGCTGCAGTCATCAGTGCTGCACTGGAAGTGCTTCATGCACTCTGACTCACGCGCGCCTTCTGCAACTGCACAGTTTCTCGGTAGCCCCGCCCCTTCATTCTAGAGTCCCGCTTTCAATCTCCGCCCCTTCTCAATAGAGCTCAATTCAATCAGCTGTTTTGGCACAATTATTAACACGTTTTGGAAAGTAGAAATAATTTTAGTGCTAAAAAGAATGAAAGTGTAAAGATAAGGAAATAAAATGATATCGAGACACGTAAATGATAAAAATAATACAAAAATGAAATGGAAAAAAGTGGTATTTCCATGCTGAAAAGGACTATTTGCAGATGAAACACTGTGTCTTCAACCTTCCTTCCTTTTCAGCTTTAAAATGACCTTTAAATCTAAAAGTAATTTAAAATAAATAAATAAAACCATGGACACATTCTGAGATGGACTATCCATGCTGGTTTAGCGTAGTTTTATATTCTGGGGTTGTTGTAATTGTTATTTCTTCTGTATCATCCATATTACTAACCGAAGGTTACCGCACCGGAAGTCACGGACGCAGGACACGGCCATGGACATAGGATGTCCATACTGCGCAGGCGCCTACAATGCCACACAGCAACAGAAAAAACGAACACAAGAGGATTCAGCACCCCACCCCACAGTCGAACCGGAGAGAGTACGGATAAACACAATGAATGCAGGCGCCTACAATGCGCTTCTGCAGGCGCCTACAACACGCTTCACAAAAACCACAGGCAAAGACAGGATGCAGGATACATAGTGCGCAGGCACCTACAACGCCACACAGCCACAGAAACAACAAACACAAGAGGATTCGGTGCCCCGCCCCAGAGTCAAACCGGAGAGAGTACTTCTGCAGGCGCCTACAACGCGCTTCAGAAAAACCACAGTCAAAGGACTCACGGCTCAAAAACAAAAACCAACGAGCGCATAACTAGCGACACAGCCACAGAAAGAACAAACACAAGAGAACTCAACGTCCTGCCCCAGAGTCAAACCGGAGAGAGTACGGAATCCCCAAAGGTCCATAATACACGGCATAGTCAAACGCGCGATATGTACATCAACGTCGCCGCCATATTGTGAGTGGCACTGCTGCGGACTGATGTAATGAATAATGTGCTGCTTGGGATTGTACAAACCGCTGTACGCTCCAAACCACATCCCGGGGGATTACATTTCATAAGTAAGGCTGAACGATTGTTTTGGGTATATATGGCCGTTAGGACATCCCATTATTTAATCGTTACGTTAACTACGCAAGGCTAAGCTAGCAAAGCTATGCATTTAGGTGCTCAAATGAGCCTCCAAACAACGTGTTGGCTAAACATATTTAGTTAGAGTGTGGATTGTTGTTGGCTATTAACATGTCTCAAATCTGATGATGTTCTTTCTCAAGGAGCACATGTAGGAAACACAGTTTAAAAGTAACAACCATCATTTTATGTTCATGTCTTTAGTTCTGTCTATCTTCCACAAACTAAGGCTGTACCATAGTGCCAGACTGAATACTCTCATATTACAAGATCTGAGTGAGCGAGAGAGGTATGAGGGCAGTCCCCAGAATGTTACGTATATGAGAGTAATGGTTAATAATAATAATAATAATAATAATTATTATTATTTAATACTTGCCAGTATTGATGTATACATGAATATTAATCATTGAATGTAAATGATTCGCCGTAATCTGTTGTTTGTGAATGATACTGTTTTATACGTTATTGATATTTCATCAGAATACACGGTTTACACGTCTAACTGTATTAGTTTAGATAGCACTATTACCACTCGCAATAAGGCTCACGTATCGTGTCTACTGGGAAACACAGTGAATACGGCGTCTATCCATATATGTGTATGTATGTATTCAGAACGAGTCATACTTCCAAACGGACCCAGCTTTACTACAAATGTATTTCTTTCATTAAATGAGAACTGTCCCAGGACGCTCACACCCTCCATGATAGAAGGAACAGAAAGTAATCGCCATTCTTAGATTTGCGATTCTTTAGAGAATCGGGGCTTACTGGTTTGTCCTAGACAGTCAAGCAGGATAAAGTCATAAACGGTACAATTCAAATTTCAGAGCTATTCTGCAATTGAGACGTAAATGGTCTCAGGATAAGATGAATAAATAACGAACACTCCAAGGACAGGTAAGCTAATAAAGGAATGTTTTTGTCCCATTTCTGTACTATTTAGGTATATAATCGCAGCTAAAATCCTAGATACTCAAGATCACCTTTTGGTGATGTAACAAGAAAACTCAGTGTGATCTCCCCTGATTAGAGGCTCCCTCTTGCCACATAGTTTGTCTGTGATTCAGCTTGTTTGTTTGATAAAATTTTAAATGTACTTTTCAGTCTTTTTATTCTGCAACCTGAATATTCTAGCTAGACTCATAAACAAAGGTGCCGGGGAGATTCTTCAGAGCAATGCCATAGGGGAACCATTTCTGGATCCCAAAAGACCTGTCCACATGAGGGTTTCAGAAAGAACCTTCATTTATTTATTTGTAATAGGCTTTATACAGTAAACAACCACAAATACATGGTAACAGATTTGTGATATACCGATGGGTCATAATTTCAAAGGACTCTCGCTGCATACACAGGCTAAGTCCAGGTGTTCTTTATTCATTAGTATCCTGCTAGGTTTCCTATCATACATTAAAATATATATATATATATATATATATATATATATATATATATATATAGAGTTAAGGACACATGATGCTTCAGCAGGGCTTGAATCACAGTGTTCGCGTGACTTTTATTTTGATAAGTTATTGGGTGTCTTTAGTTTACATAATTACTTGTGCAGTTTTTTGCTGGGAAAAGAAAAGGAAAATGGCGATATATGGGGTTAACAAACAAGCACCTCGCTGAAAACTGAACAAGGTATTAATTTCTCTGTGTTATATGTAAAACAAAAGTTACAAATGTTTGTTATTTACATGCTTTTTATTTTGTACTTTGCCTTTATATCTCTTACTGCATGTTTATGAAACAAGATCACGAACATTCATAAACCATTAGTCAGAGAGTTGACCATCATTCATCCAGGATCACTTCATATATACTGTATATATCCATCCATCCATTATCCAACCCGCTACATCCTAACTACAGGGTCACGGAGGTCTGCTGGAGTCAATCCCAGCCAACACAAGGCGCAAGGCAGGAAACAAACCCTGGGCAGGGTGTATACTGTATATGTATGTATGTATGTATATATATATATATATATATATATATACAGTGGGTACAGAAAGTATTCAGACCCCCTTCAATTTTTCACTCTTTGTCATATTGCAGCCATTTGCTAAAATCATTTAAATTAATTTTTTCCCTCATTAATGTACACACAGCACCCCATATTGACAGACAAAAAAAAGAATTTTTGAAATTGTTGCAGATTTATTAAAAAAGAAAAACTGAAATATCACATGGTCCTAAGTATTCAGACCCTTTGCTCAGTATTTAGTAGAAGCACCCTTTTGAGCTAATACAGCCAGGAGTCTTCTTGGGAAAGATGCAACAAGTTTTTCACACCTGGATTTGGGCATCCTCTGCCATTCCTCCTTGCAGATCCTCTCCAGTTCTGTCAGGTTGGATGGTAAACGTTGGTGGACAGCCATTTTTAGGTCTCTCCAGAGATGCTCAATTGGGTTTAAGTCAGGGCTCTGGCTGGGCCATTCAAGAACAGTCAGAGTTGTTGTGAAGCCACTCCTTCATTATTTTAGCTGTGTGCTTAGGGTCATTGTCTTGTTGGAAGGTAAACCTTCAGCCCAGTCTGAGGTCCTTAGCACTCTGGAGAAGGTTTTTGTCCAGGATATCCCTGTACTTGGCCGCATTCATCTTTCCCTCGATTGCAACCACATCGTCCTGTCCCTGCAGCTGAAAAACACCCCCACAGCATGATGCTGCCACCGCCATGCTTCACTGTGGGGACTGTATTGGACAAGTGATGAGCAGTGCCTGGTTGTCTCCACACATACCGCTTAGAATTAAGGCCAAAAAGTTCTATCTTGGTCTCATCAGACCAGAGAATCTTATTTCTCACCATCTCAGAGTCCTTCAGGTGTCTTTTAGCAAACTCAGTGCGGGCTGTCATGTGTCTTGCACTGAGGTATGTGTGGAGACAACCAGGCACTGCTCATCACTTGTCCAATACAGTCCCCACAGTGAAGCATGGCGGTAGCAGCATCATGTTGTGGGGGTGTTTTTCAGCTGCAGGGACAGGACGATGTGGTTGCAATCGAGGGAAAGATGAATGCGGCCAAGTACAGGGATATCCTGGACAAAAACCTTCTCCAGAGTGCTAAGGACCTCAGACTGGGCCGAAGGTTTACCTTCCAACAAGACAATGACCCTAAGCACACAGCTAAAATAACGAAGGAGTGGCTTCACAACAACTCTGTGACTGTTCTTGAATGGCCCAGCCAGAGCCCTGACTTAAACCCAATTGAGCATCTCTGGAGAGACCTAAAAATGGCTGTCCACCAACGTTTACCATCCAACCTGACAGAACTGGAGAGGATCTGCAAGGAGGAATGGCAGAGGATCCCCAAATCCAGGTGTGAAAAACTTGTTGCATCTTTCCCAAGAAGACTCATGGCTGTATTAGCTCAAAAGGGTGCTTCTACTAAATACTGAGCAAAGGGTCTGAATACTTAGGACCATGTGATATTTCAGTTTTTCTTTTTTAATAAATCTGCAACAATTTCAAAAATTCTTTTTTTTGTCTGTCAATATGGGGTGCTGTGTGTACATTAATGAGGGAAAAAATTAATTTAAATGATTTTAGCAAATGGCTGCAATATGACAAAGAGTGAAAAATTGAAGGGGGTCTGAATACTTTCCGTACCCACTGTATATATATATATATATATATATATATATATATATATATATATATATATATATACGGTGCATCCGGAAAGTATTCACAGCGCATCACTTTTTCCACATGTTGTTATGTTACAGCCTTATTCCAAAATGGATTAAATTCATTTTTTTCCTCAGAATTCTACACACAACACCCCATAATGACAACGTGAAAAAATTATACTTGAGGTTTTTGCAAATTTATTAAAAATAAAAAAACTGAGAAATCACATGTACATAAGTATTCACAGCCTTTGCTCAATACTTTGTCGATGCACCTTTGGCAGCAATTACAGCCTCAAGTCTTGTTGAATGTGATGCCACAAGCTTGGCACACCTATCCTTGGCCAGTTTCGCCCATTCCTCTTTGCAGCACCTCTCAAGCTCCATCAGGTTGGATGGGAAGCGTCGGTGCACAGCCATTTTAAGATCTCTCCAGAGATGTTCAATCGGATTCAAGTCTGGGCTCTGGCTGGGCCACTCAAGGACATTCACAGAGTTGTCCTGAAGCCACTCCTTTGATATCTTGGCTGTGTGCGTTGTCCTGCTGAAAGATGAACCGTCGCCCCAGTCTGAGGTCAAGAGTGCTCTGGAGCAGGTTTTCATCCAGGATGTCTCTGTACATAGTTGCAGTCATCTTTCCCTTTATCCTGACTAGTCTCCCAGTCCCTGCCGCTGAAAAACATCCCCACAGCTGATGCTGCCACCACCATGCTTCACTGTAGAAACGGTATTGGCCTGGTGATGAGTGGTGCCTGGTTTCCTCCAAACTTGATATCTGGCATTCACACCAAGAGTTCAATCTTTGTCTCATCAGACCAGAGAATTTTCTTTCTCATGGTCTAAGAGTCCTTCAGGTGCCTTTTGGCAAACTCCAGGCGGGCTGCCATGTGCCTTTTACTAAGGAGTGGCTTCTGTCTGGCCACTCTACCATACAGGCCTGATTGGTGGATTGCTGGACAGATGGTTGTCCTTCTGGAAGGTTCTCCTCTTTCCACAGAGGACCTCTGGAGCTCTGACAGAGTGACCATCGGGTTCTTGGTCACCTCCCTGACTAAGGCCCTTCTCCCCCAATTACTCAGTTTAGATGGCCGGCCAGCTCTAGGAAGAGTCCTGGTGGTTTCGAACTTCTTCCACTTATGGATGATGGAGGCCACTGTGCTCAATGGGACCTTCAAAGCAGCAGACATTTTTCTGTAACCTTCCCCAGATTTGTGCCTCAAGACAATCCTGTCTCAGAGGTCTACAGACAATTCCTTTGACTTCATGCTTGGTTTGTGCTCTGACATGAACTGTCAACTGTGGGACCTTATATAGACAGGTGTGTGCCTTTCCAAATCATGTCCAGTCAACTGAATTTACCACAGGTGGACTCCAATTAAGCTGCAGAAACATCTCAAGGATGATCAGGGGAAACAGGATGCACCTGAGCTCAATTTTGAACTTAATGGCAAAGGCTGTGAATACTTATGTACATGTGCTTTCTCAATGTTTTTATTTTTAATAAATTTGCAAAAACCTCAAGTAAACTTTTTTCACGTTGTCATTATGGGGTGTTGTGTGTAGAGTTCTGAGGAAAAAAATGAATTTAATCCATTTTGGAATAAGGCTGTAACATAACAAAATGTGGAAAAAGTGATGCGCTGTGAATACTTTCCGGATTCACTGTTTATATACATACACACACAAGCACAAAGAACCCTTCCCAAAATAAAATAATACTTTGTCCAACAATGGTTCTATGAAGAACCACACAACCCAATAAATAACCATTAAATGTCATTAAAGAATCCATATTTGTAAGAGTGTATGCTGATTTTTGAATACTCTTCACTATTTTGCACCCATTTCATTTTGCTCTCTCACTCTTTGTTTCTGTCTGCTCTGTCTCGTGACTCAGAGTCCTCTACCCACAGAATGGCCAGTTTGCTTTTTTTATTCAGTGGTTAGAACTCTAGGATCATTTCTGATGGTGTAGTGAAGCTAGGGTCCCTCACTGCCCCTTTATTTGGTGCTGCTGTTCATCCTCCACCACTCCTAAATCATGCTGCTCACACCGCCTCTCTGCATATCTGGGTCTCTATATTTGATGGCAATGGCCAGTTTCCATGGCTAGATTGTGCCAGCTAAGTCTGTATTGGCTCAATACAGTGGATTCAGAAAATACTGAGTATTTCCTGAACACTTTATTGTGTTTTAAATTAAAATGTATCTAGTCTAAAGACCCTTAGTGTATGAGAGCTGAACCTATGATTTCTTTAACATCTCTCAGACCCTCCAAGAGAGCTCATTCAATGCCATGACCCCCTAACTCTGGAATTCGTGACCTCTCAGCAGTAACAGGGACCACTAAGCAGGTAGTGAGTGATTTGGAATCTGTAGACGGAGAAGTGTTGCTGAGATTACACAGGCTGAAATCAAACAAATCACCAGCAGCAGATAAGTGCTTAAGAAAGTCAGCTAGTACTAAATAATATAAACCCTTGACACATATATTTTTAAAATCTCTGCACACTGGAGTAATTCCTAAGGGCTGTAAAAAAGCAAATATTATTCTATTATATAAAAAAGATGATTGGGCAGAATTATTATAGGCCAGTAAGCTTAATGTGCATCACAGGTATGTTTGTGTAAGGAATTTTTAAGGAGTAGATTGAGCAAGACATGTATGGCAAGAGCAGACATTTTACTGAACAGTCTGCACAGGCTCAGGAAAGGGAGGTCATGTTTAACCAACATGTTGGAATTCTGTGAGGAAACAACAAAAGCATATGATCAAAATATTGCATATGAGATTATCTTCATTTTCAGATGGTGGCTGATAAAGGCACACATAAGAGAAAGGACATAAAACTTAAAGAATAGGAAATCAGGATGTGGTATGTAGATGGATGAAAATCTGGGTAAAACATGGGAAAAACAGTGTATGGGAGAATAGCCTTCTCAGAACTTGGTGATGTTCAGAGTAGGGTCCAGCAGGTTTGGAATGTGCATGAAAACTATGATAACAGGAGCGAGATGAACGTGCAGCAAGTAATAAAAATGGCAGGGTCACTGGCTCATCACAACATTTCATCATTGATAAGGCTAACTTAATTTCTAACCCCTTTGAAACCCACCATGGATGTCCTTCTTAGCGATCTGCACTGCCTGAAAAAACTCTTAACAGCTCTCATTGATTGTGTATTAAATTCTTGGGCATACACTTGACAGGAGGTGGTGATGGAAGTATGACACCTGGCTTGACTAACCTTACGCCTGACATCCCACACCACCAACTTTGACGGCTCGGCTGTGCCAGCAGTTCTACAGTTTGGGTTTAACTTCTATCGGCGCACAGTGCACACACACTGCTGACTGAGCTGCTTCATGATATCTCATTCCTATCGTGGCTCCCATTAGGCTGTAAAATGGAAAATGGACCTCAAGGAAGGCATGTTGGAGCTTTTTTTTTTTTTCCCCTGACATACTCTGTAAATATATCTTCAATTCTCTGTCTTTCACTTCTTTCTTTGGCATGTCTTTGTCTCCGCTAAATAACAATCCCTTAATAACCAGTTTCTAATAATACTCTCTCAACGTACTGATTCTCATTCACAACTGTGTGTGAAACTCTTTTACCAGTGAAAGCCTCGCCAGTTCTTCATGACACTGAGATGACACTGTCCTTTGAG